>NC_056726.1:181192710-181560210 GCF_019279795.1 Protopterus annectens
TTTGGTGTCAAAAAAGACTGGGGACTGGAGACCAATTTTGGACCTCAGCAATTTAAACAAGTTTGTCATCCAGACAAAATTCCAGATGGTCACAGTTCAGTCCATCCTTCCCTTTCTGGCGGCAGGTGATTGGATGTGCTCGACAGACCTTCAGGATGCGTATTACCACATCAAAACAGACAAACACTCCAGAAGGTTTCTTCGCTTCCGGCTGGGAGCCAATCAATATCAATTCCGCACTCTGCCCTTTGGACTCTCTACAGCCCCCAGAGTGTAGTGACAGCTCACTTGAGTACAAGGATTCCAGGTGTTTCCATATGTAGATGATTGGTTCCTTACCGTCCCACCAAGCACCTACTGGTAACAGCCATGTATCACACTCTCTCTTTGGCAAATCTTCTGTGAATCTCTATAAACTGGGAGAAATCCAATCTGACTCCAATCCAATCTCTGGAATTTATAGGGGTGATTTTCAATACCCATTTTTGCTTAATCTCTCTCCCAGCTCACAGGCTACAAAGACTATGCATCTAGCTCTGAGTGATACTCTGCCACAACATGGTTTCAGCTCCAGAGGTCCTGCAGCTGTTAGGTTCAATGACAGCATCAGTATCAATATTACCCCTTTCAAGGCTTCACATGAGTCTCCTACAATGGCTTTTATTAACCCAATGGGTATACAAGCCGTCATCCTTTGTCTTTCCAGATTCGAATAACAAATAGATGCAAGCAACTTGGTGAATGAAGTCAGAGACAGAACTTTGGAGCCAACCCTTCCACCCCTCTCAGCCCAGTGCCACTGTGACCATGGACACTTCCCTGATAGGGTGGGAGGCATTTTCAGGGAATGCATTCTCAAGGCACATGGTGCGATATAGAGGCCAATCTGCATGTAAATGTTCTAGAACTGAGGGCAGTGCTTTTGGCGTTGCAAGCATTCATTTTGCCCTTCCTTTGGGAACAATTGCTATCCAATCAGGCAACATATTAGTAGTTTGGTATATCAGCAAACAAGGAGGAACCAAGTCCTACCCCTTTTGTCGAGAGGTCATAAGAGTTTGGCAATGGGCGATAGCTTCCAACCACTTTCTGAGAGCACAGCATGCCCCGGGGAATTCCACTGTGATTGCAGACAAGTTGAGCAGATGCATTCTTCTGCCTCACAAGTGGCCATTGGGGCCAACCTTGCTGTGATCTATTTGCCTCCCCGTCCAACCACAAATGCAGCAACTCCTTTGCCCTAATTCCCCAGCAAGGGGAGTCCCCTAGGGATGCTCTAATCCACGATTGGCCCACAGGACTTCTATATGCTTATGCATCCTTCTGATTCCTCAGTTTGTGAAGAAACCTCTTCGGTTGAAAATCAAAGTGATCCTCATAGCAACTTACTGGCCTCAACAGGTATGGTTCCCCTTTCTCCTGCCTCACCTACTTCACTGACCGTGCATCCTGATCTGATTTCTCACCCCCAAAGGTTGAGCTATCCAAACTTGACCAGTCCGAAGCTCACAGCTTGACTTCTCCACTTCCAGTAATCACCAGGCATTGCAATCTCTCCCCTCCAGTACGTGACATTATTCTTGCTTTGCATAAACCATCCACCAGAAAACTTTATGCTGACAAATAGAAAAGATTTTCAATTTGGTCTAGACAGAGAAAACTAGATCCATTCTCAGCACCTGTCTCTGCCGTACTTCTGCCGTACTATAGTACTTGTCAAACTTTTTTAAGGAGGGTGCCTCAGCATCAACTATACGAGTTCATTTAGCTGCCATTTCAAACTTTCATAATGGTTTTGGTGACTCCTCCTTAATTTCACATTGCCTAAGCAAAACCTTTTTGAAAGGAGTCTGTCACTCCAGACCTCCAGTTAATCAGCCAATAGAACCATGGAGTCTCACACTAGTCCTACAGTCTTTAACACAGCCTCCATTTGAGCCTGCAGCCACTTGTGACATCAAGTTTCTGTCTTGGAAATCTCTTTTTCTGGTGGTCATTACATCGACCAGACACATTTCCGAGCTCCATGCTCTGTGCATGAAGCGTCCTTATTTGATTTTCCATAAGGACAGAGTATCACTACAGACCAATCCTTCCTTCCTCTAAAGTAATTTCTGAGTTTTCTGTTAATCAGACTATTCACCTACCAGTCTTCTTTACTGAATTTTCAAACAAAAGAGAGTATTGTTTACACTTAGTTGACGTCCACAGACAGCTGAGATTCTACTTAGGACAAAAACAATCCACAAATCAGACCAGTTATTTATATCCTTCTCTGGTCCTAAAATGGGAAAGTCAGTTTGTGAAGTGACCTTATCTAAATGGCTTAGCGATTGTATAATTTTCATTTATCACCACGAGAGAAAGTCTACACCACAAAAAATCAAAGCTCACTCCACCAGATCAATGGCAACTTTTGTAGCGTTCCACTCTAGAGCTTCCATGGACGACATCTGTGCAGCAGCTACATGAGCTGCTACTCATACTTTTATCACTCATTACAAATTGGATCTGGTCTCCAGGGGAAGAGCTTCTTTTGGCTCAATGGTGCTCAGGAATATTCTTCAATAAGGGCCGACCAAGTGACACAAGGTAGCTGGGGACTCTGTCCCATCAGTCATGAATGGAATGAAGATTAACAACATCAGATAAAGAAGTTATGTCTTACCATAATTTTCCATCTAGGTTGTTGATCTTCATCCATTCATTATGTCCCTCTCTCCTTACCCCTCCTAGAGGCTCCTGGGGGATACTTTGGGTCCAACTCCTGAATTAGGGATCTTGCTCAGAGATGGCCTCTGCCTTACTAATTTCGAAAAAATTTGATTTGAGGTAACAAGGACAAGGGTATTTTGGGTAAAAGCTTAGATCGAGAGTTTTTGGCTGGCACGAGCTTGATATAAGGCTGATTCAGTTCCGAGGACGGAACTGATAACCCATCAGTGCTGAATGGATGAAGATCAACAACACAGATGGAACGTTTAGGTAAGACATGACTTCTTTTTTTCCCCACTGTAGTGCAATCTCAGAGTTAGTATATATAAGTAGCAGAGGTCTGGTCCGGCAAAGTGAAACACATTTTTGCAGGGGTGCAAGCTCCCCTACACTCCCCCCACACGACTGCTACATATATATATATATATATATATATATATATATACTAACTCCAAGATTGCACTTCGGTAAACTGATTTCAGTTAAGTGCACTTTCGCTAAAGTGGGTCTAGGGTTTCTCTTGTTTGAAGAAATGTGTTTTTGAACAAGAGAAGTAGAGCCATGTATACACACACACACATATTTATATCTATACAAATGTGTGTTTGTGTGTGTGTGTGTGTGTGTGTGTGTGTGTGTGTGTATATATATATATATATATATATATATATATATATATATATATATATATATATATATATATCTCGGGCTTCACTATACAATCTCGAAATACTGAAATATTGAATTTCAGTATCTCGAGATTGTATAGTCGAAAGTGCAGTTACACAAAACTGCACTATATCGAATGCGGAAATGTCGAATCTGCTGTTGTGGTGTCACGTTCGTGACGTGTGGTGCGGTGTGTGGATTTAGCTGGGTATTCAGGTAAGTGGTGTTTTCGTAAGGGTATTGTGTAGGGATTTTAGTGTGTGTGAGTGTGTGTAGTGGTGGGTGTGTTTACTGTGACGTCGGAGTTAGTATATATAAGTGGGGGGTGGGGGCACAAGGGGGACTTGCCCCCCTGCTTATAGGTAGGGTAGGTGTGTTTGTATGTTATGTTGTGTTTGTGTCTGTTGCTTTGTTTCTTTTAGTGTAGTTAGGTAGGCGTATGTGTGTTTGTTTGTGTGGTGGTGTGTGTGTGTATGGTTGTGATTTTGATTGTCGTGGTTGTAGGTTTTCGGTTATGTGGATTTTCGGCTATACAGTCTCGAGATACTGAAATTCGATATTTCAGTATTTCGAGATTGTATAGTGAATCCATATCTCCACATATATCTACATAGCTATATAAATATATATATATATATATATATATATATATATATGTATATATATATATATATATATATATATATATATATATATATATATATATATATATATATATATATATATATATATATATATATATATATATATATATATATATATATATATAGATTCACTTTATAATCTCAAAATACTGAAACATTGAATTTCAGTATCTCGAAACTATGAAACCAAATCCACAAAACACCGAAACTACAAAACCCTGAGCCCAAAACCACGAAATTCAAAACACCAAACAAACCGCATTCACTGCACCATACATACACCACAACACCCACATCACAACATAAACAAACAAAAACTACACACAGACACAACTCATACACACATAAGCAGGGGGGCAAGCCCCCCTGCACCCCCTACTTATATATACTAACTCCGAGGTCGCACAAACAGGAAATAAATGCAAACTCACACACGCACATTCTCCAGTCCCTCACACACACACATCAAACATATCAGCACACTCAAACACACACTAACTCCCACTCAAATCCCTTACAAAACACTCACTTACCTGGCAAAACACCTAGATCCACACACGGCACTACGCACTATAAACACACAATCCCGGACATCATGTAGCGTCAGGCCATAACCGCGAATTTGAGATATTCGAATTCGAGATTATGAACTTTCACTATTTTAAACATTCGGGTTTATAGTCTCGAGATACTGAAATTCGATATTTCAGTATTTCGAGATTATAAACGGCTCCTATCTATCTATCTATATATATATATATATATATATATATATATATATATATGGGTCTAGGACATTTCACTGAATGCACATTTCAATGAAAGTCAAATTAGTGTGCACTTTTCACTGAAAGCTCAATTCACTGAAAACTCAGTTCACTGAAACACATTTCACTGAAAGTTATATATGGCCTTTTCCCCACTGTAGTGCGACCCTGGAGTTAGTATATATAGTAAGTGGGGGGTGGGGGGCATAGCCCCCCACATATTTTAAATATTTTGAACTATATACATGGATACTTGCAATTCCAATTTATTACTCTTTTCCGAACATAATATATACTTAAAATATAATTATATAAATTATTATAAAAATATTATAAATGCCCCCCACCCACCCCCCCTTCCATGATGAATGTTTACTTAACTAAGTGTTGAGAGTTCTGTAATTGTTCATTCCTTTACTTATTCATTCCTTCATTTCCAAATACATTCTTTATCATAGTCAGTGTTTTGGGGGAGCATAGCCTTTCCCAACACTTAAGTGATCATAAGGCAAATAATTAATCCTACACAGGATGCTAGTTTACCACAGAAAATATGCAGACATATAAGCCTCTCTGCACCCAGCTGCCCAAACTTAAGTATTCTCATTTCAAGTAAGAGCAACATACCTCTTAAAAATGTATTTTGAGTTTTGTTTTCTCCCCAGGTTGCAGCAATTTCTGAGTGAAAATAATTAAGTCTAGATGGAGTGTGAGAAGTGAAGGGGTAGGGCATAAGAATAGCAACATTTATTCTTGTATGTTATTACATTTTATCTGCTGGTTTCATTTGAATGGAAGAAAGTATGCAGCATTCATTATTTGTTTTCTCTGTATGCCATGTTTTAAATTTATATAATAGCTCATTGCTCTCTGCCCATAGTTAAACATACTGCTTAATACTCAACAGGTGAATAACATGAATAATATTTTCATGTTTCAAACAGCCTGTTATCCAGTACATCTCCCAGTGGTACAATTACAATGTTTAAACAGATTTCTAACTTTAGTAGAAGTGTAGTCTGTGACAGAGCCACTTTCCACATCAGATTTAGATGTTTTCTCTTTGCTAGTTAGTAGATGTTATTCATGCCATTGGTTCTTTCCAAATGAATGCTTGAAAGAAGCATTTCAAGTGTGCTAAACCTTTTGCTTTCAAGTTAAGATTCTTTATTTATTTTACAGTTAATGAAATATGTCCAGAACTTGCATTCAATGAGTTATATTTCACTAAGTTTTAGTTTTCAGTGTTGTATGGGAAACAGATTATGATCAGTGGCATATACTCCTTGTGGAAGTAGAGATTCAGGTTCAAGTGACCTACCCAAGCTGAAGAAGCAAACAGTAAAGCCACTTTAAGAAAAAGGGCTTGCAGCCTGGTACAGGTGAACCAGAGAGAGAGAGAGACAGGAATGAAGAGGTAGTCATGGAAATACTGTCTTTTTGTGGCAGGGTTGCTCATCTTAATACTGATACTGAGTGGAAGAAGAGATTCACATCATTAAAAAAAATCAGTATACTCTATGAAAGTGGCACCATATGCAGTATCAGTGTACTTTATTTAAGTGGCAACATGTATAGTACCAGGTATGTTATATGCAGCTATATATGTTATCCCTACTATTTCTTTATCCTGCCACCTTCATCCCTGATCTTTGCTCATCCCCACCATTCATAAATTTGTGAGGGGTCTCTGAACACTAGGCTATACAAAACTTGTTTTGTCAGAACTTGTTAAAATGTATGCTGTTCCAGTCTGATGTCTACCAGTGTTCGAGCACAGATGTGTCTTTCATGTTTCTTTGTGTTAGAGGGAGCAGAAAAAATGTTAGCTAGCCTGAACATGTTTCATAGATTCACAGATTTACAAATATTCCAAGGCCACTTAAGTATTATGACCATACATACCTTGGTAGTACCTTTCTTTTGCTGTTCCATACCAGCCAGTCACAGAGTCAATTCATGGCTGCCTGTCTAGTCATCTGGGTTGTGCTTAAATAAGGGTAGTGAGTCACATTGCTTAACATGCAGGTGAGGCTTATTATTTTTATTATTTATTTATTTGCATTTGTTTACCAGACAAGTCTGACTGAGCAGAAGAAAACCCTTTTCAATGGAGGTTGGGGATGAAAAGCACCACAGTGGCTAAAATATAACATGACTCCATAATGAATGACATTAATGCACAGTTACAATGGTTATACACATGCACAAATTGAATAGAATCAAGACATCAGATAATTACAGTTAAACATAAAAGTATTCATAGAAGTGTAGTGATTGACAGAAATGTCAAGAATTGCTCAGGTCAAGAGAGACTAAAAATAAAGTTGAGATGTGATGTTGTCCTATCTCGCCTTCATTCTGTACTGATTGGGTTGAAAACCGATCCCCGGTTCCGACTCGGACATTTACTAAAGCTCGAGGTCTTCAACTAGCTCATGGCTTACACCATATCCCATGATGCACTAGGTAATTCCCGAGATCTCATTTGCCACTAAACAGATCGGGTGCTTCACACTGGCTCTTGCTAAGTGATTTCTTTATATTGCATTTACTGTTTAGAAATTAGTGGAATTTTCCTCTTGCCATTACATAGTATAGTTTAGTATAGTTAAATTAGCTTAATGGGTAACAGCTTTGGCTGTTCGTTTGTTCTTGCTGTTTGTGTGTTGGCCGTCGTTTTTTCTCTAAGCCTAAATATATATATGTACCCTATCCCGGCTTTCTAAGCGTGTATTTAGAATATTTTTCTTAAGCTCATTGTTTGAGCAGTTAATTATTAGTGTAGTCTATACTTAGTGTGTGTTCTTTTTAAGAAGCTCTTTTAAAATAGAGGGCTGATTGATCCCTTCATCTTAGGTGTAATTTTCCCTTTTTTTCTGTGTAACTTAAGTCCTGTTATTTACATTGGTTGACTAATTGTCCTTTTTGGTGGACTGCTCTACCACCCAAACAACCCATTTAAGTTAGAGGGTTTTTCTATAGTGTGTACTTTTATATATTTTTCTGCTTAGCAAGTTTCAAAAAAACAAACAAAAAAAAAACTTACGTTTTGGTGTTTTTTCTATCCAGTAAGTTGCTCATTTTAATGAGAGAACTGCTCGTGCCATTTAAATTAGAGGGCCTTCTCTTAGTGTGTTTTTAGATATGTAGTGGTTGTTGTTGGTTGGATCAAAGATGTCAAAGCAGACCAAAGAAACAAAACCCTCGGGGTTCAAAAAATGTTCTAAATGTAGTCAAAACATGTCCATGTCTGATGGTTATACTGTGTGTGTGTGTACTGACTTGGAGTAGTACACCTACAAGAATCTTGTGCGATTTGTCATTCATTTAATTCTAGGGTTCTTGAAAGCAAGAACAAGTTAATTCTAATAGGGTTGTTGAAGACTGCCTTTTCATAAGCCTTAGGATAAGGTCAGAGTCCTGCAAAACAGATTTCTTCCCCTCCTTCAGTATCTGGAAAATCTGAAAAATCAGGAAAGAGATAATCTTCTGCTTCTTCAGAATCTCACTCAGAGCCTACAAAGAAATTGCCTAAAATTTCCTCTTTGGACCCAGAACCTGTCTGTTCTGAGAAACCTGCCACCTTGGCTCTTTCAGTGTCAGAACCATTGGTGTTTCAAGCTCAGAGCCGGTCCCTAGAACTGGAACTGGAACTGGAACTGGTTTCTCCGACTTTGAGATCCCTCATCTTGCAGGTTTCAAGATCTCCTGCTCACTCCTCTCGATCCTCCAGGAGCCTTTCTGATGATGATGTGGATCTCGTGGTGTGGAGACTTTTGAGGACAATGGCGCTAACCAAGTTACTGTTGGAAGCGACCCTGAGAGTTTTGCTAATGACCAAGCCTTCCCTGTCAACATTGATTCCTTGTCCGACCCGGCTCAGGACTTTGGAGCCAGAATGCATGGAGCTGATGGTAGTGGAATCATCAGAGCTGAGACCTGCTCCAGGATCTGCAGCCCCGATCACCACTCTGACTTCCTCAGTGCTGTTGGAGCTCGAGGAGTCTGGGAGCCGACGCTCTGTGGCTGGGTCCGGGGAGGACAGTTGGATTGGACCTTTGTCTGATCTGAACTTGCCTGTCGGGGCTTCGGCTTGAGTGAGCTCTGCTCCTACATCGGCCTCGGAACCAACCCCCTTGGTGCAGGGGATGCCTTCTAGTTCTTCCTTGGCTTATGGGTGGGGGGCCTTCGAGGTGATGAGAGAGCTGTCACCTTTGGCAGCTCCACTCTCAGAACCAGGCATTCCTCCCCCAAAGGCACTGATGTCCGTCTCGGCACAACCGCATCCACACAGACATGGAGACTCACGGCCTCAGGATATCCCAATGGATGAAACCTTCTCTTCTGAAACCTCTCCAGAATACCCCTCTGAAGAGGTCCCTTGCAACAGATTATGTAAGAAGAAGCATTTGAACTCCCCATTGGAGTCAGTCACATCTGATACAGACCTTGATGAGTCTGAAGGTTCCGAAGGTCACCCTCTGAGGATGTCTGTTTTGCAGACATCCTAGAAATACTTAAGCAGAGAGTTGGCTGGAATCCCATCACCCCTTCTGAGGAGTCTGTCTATCTGAAGGCTTTTGGGTCTCACCCTTCTTCCACTTGGGTGTCTCCACCCTTCAATGAACTCATGGATCTAGTTTATCGAAAGGTGTGGGAATCTCCAAATTCATTGGAGCCTGTTCCCCAGAGGCCAAATAAATTAATTACATCCCCCGAGGATAAAACCTTTCTTACAAAAGGTCTCCCAGTAGATCCTATGGTGGTGGTGGTGACCACCAAGAAGGAACTATCAGAGATGTCCTCTTCTGTCCATCCTCCGAGCATAGAGTCTCATACGATGGACAAATGTGGAAAGCACATGTTCTGTTCAACAACCTTTGTACTTAGGTCCCTGAATTACCTTACCCATTTCACTAGATTACAGAGAGATCTCCTGAAGCAACTAAGAGATACTCTCCAGGGTTCAGTAGCTGCGGGGGTTTCAGACAAAGTTTCTTCTCAGCTCTACACCCTGAATTCAGTTGTAAACTCCTCTATGATACTCATTTCCTGTGCAGCTGATGGAGCAAGTAGGGCAGCGAGTTCAGGAATTTCCCTAAGGAGACATTCTTGGATGCGCTTGTGTAAATTTGTGGAGCCCTTTAAGTCTTCTTTTGTTAACATCCCCTTCGATGGCTCGTCCTCGTTCGGGCCTAAAGTCAAAGACACACTAACCAGGTGTGAACAAGAAGGAAAAATTCTCTTTCTGCCATGGGAGTCCATTTTTCCCTGCCTACTAGGTCTTACCCCAAAGGCCAAAAGGGAGGAAAAATGTGGTTTTGAAAATCCCAGAGAGTTTTTCAAGACACATGTGGTGATCCTTCCCACAGGAGCAGAGGGGGACACAATAATGTAAGGCGCTTACCACATGGCAGAGGGGGTCCGCAAAACCAGGGTAACAGGGAATCCTTCCTTGGCAAGCCTTTTCAGCACTCCTGAAAGGAGACCCACCTGTCTGTCTCTGGAGGCAGTCAGGGGTCACTTATCTTTGTACACAGAAGCCTGGCTAAAAAACACAAAAGACAAATGGGTCCAAAGCATTGTATCCAGAGGTTACTCCATACCCTTTTCCTTTCCCTCCCCACACATCAGAAACATTCTGGACATTCCACCCAGTTACAGAAAACAAGCAACACTAGAAGTACAGAGGTTGCTAGAAGAAAAGAGTCATCCAAATAGTCCCTGCATATCAGATAGGATCCATAACTTACTCAAGGTTCTTTTTAGTTAAGGGGACTGGAGATCCATTTTGGATTTCAGCAAGCTGAACAAGACAGTAAAGAAATCAAAGTTCCATATGGTAACAGTCAGTTCTCCCTTTTCTGGGAAAAGATGATTGTATGTGCTCTATAGATCTCCAGGATGCTTATTACCACATAAAAATTTACAGGCAATCCAGGAGTCATTTGCGCTTTCAGTTGGGATCCAGTCACTACTAGTTTCGAGCTCTGGCCTTTGGTCTCACTATAGCCCCCAGAGTGTTCACCAAATGTATGGCAGTAGTTACGGCTCACTTGAGACGTTTAGGATTCCATGTGTTTCTGTACCTAGACGACTGCTTCTAACTGCCACCACCAGGCATCTACTAATAAAAGCAGGAGACACCACATTGAAACTCTGTTCCTGCTTAGGGATCACAATAAACTAGGAAAAATCTGTCTTATTGCCATCTCAGCATATCGTTTTTATAGGAGCAGATCTAGACACCACAAAAATGATGGTAAAGCTTCTCCCAGAAAGAGATCACATCTTTCGATGTCAGGTCTTAATCCTTCTATTCAAGAAGGTTCAAGCAAGAACAGTCCTACATTCAGTAGGGCTACATATGAAAGTTCTTCAGTGGTTGCTATTCACTCAGTGATCCATGCAGGAACTAGCCATGGTCCCACCAAATTATAATTACAGAATCTTGCAGGAAAGGCCTTCGTCGGTGGCTTCACTCCACTCAAGTGACTTTAGGTCGACCCTTTGTTCTTCCTCAGCCTACAGCCACAGTGGCAACAGACACTCCCCAGATAGGCTGGAGGGGGCATTATCAGGGAAGGACGTTCCAAGGCACTTGGCAGGATTACGAGGCCCACTTGCATATCAGTGTCCTAGAGATGAGAGTGGTACTTTTAGCATTGCAGGCATTCCAAGATTCTCTTCTGCTAGAAATTATTGCAATACAAATGGACAATATGTCTGTCATGTGGTATATAAACCAACAAGGGGGAACCAACTCTTACTTCCTCTGCTTGAAGGCCCAGAGAGTATGGCAGTGGGCAACCTCCTCCCAACGCTTTCTGCTGGCAACGCATATCTTAGGGAAATTCAGACAAACTCAGCAAGGCAATTGTGATGCCTCACGAGTGGTCCCTAAAACAAGACATAGCAGAAATGATTTTCCGAAAATGAGGCCAGCCTTGCTGTAACCTTTTTGCCACATCCATTAATGCCAAATACAGCAGCTACTTTCCCCTAGTCCCCCTTCCTGGGGGAGCCCCCAAGAGATGCACTTGTACACGATTGGCCCTCCCTTCCCATTGATACCCAAAGTTATTCAGAAAGCCAGCATATTGGGAAGGAACTTAATACTTGTTGCCCCTCACCTCGTCAAATCTGGTTCCCCTTCCTGTGGCCTCATCTTCAGGAGGAGCCTTGGATTCTGGACCCAGTTCCGGACCTTCTGTCCCATCTGTCGGGAATGGTCCATCCATCTCTTCAAACTCTCAAGTTGACAGCTTGGCTGCTCCAATTCCAAACATAGCAGGCTACCTGACCTTTCACCTTCAGTGGAGCATATCCTGATTTCTTCCAATAAAGCTTCTACGAGAAAATTATATGTCAGCAAATGGAAAAGATTTTCCTCCAGGGCCTTGGAAAATCATATTGACCCTTTCTCTGCACCTATGTCTTCCATACTGGAGGTCTTAGCAAAGCTATGTCATGATGGGGCAGCTGCAGCTACTATTCAAGTTCAGTTAGCAGCAATCTCCAATTTCCATTTAGGAGAAGCAGGGCCGAGCATTATGCCCCACAGACTTTGCATAGCCTTCTTGAGAGGCACCATTTTGTTAAGACCATCCATTAAACCACCTCTACCCCCAGGGAACCTGAATTTTGTTTTATCCCATATGATTCTTCCCCCCTTTGAGCCTGCATCATCCTGTGACTTGAAGTTCTTAACCTGGAAGATGATTTTCTTAATAGCTATCACTTCAGCTAGGAGAGTTTCGGAACTACAGACATTGTCTATCAAACCGCCGTATATGCTGTTCCACAAGGACAGTCTCTCACTTCGTACAAATCCATCCTTTCTACCAAAAGTATATTCAGAATCATACGTAAACCAATTCATAGACTTACCAGTTTTTTTCCCCAAGTATAGCAGTAAGGAAGAATATATGTTACACCAACTGGATGTACATAGGCAATTGCATTTCTACTTGCACAGAACGAAGGACTTTAGAAAGACTGACCAATTATTTGTGTCCTTCTCAGACTGCAAAAAAGGTGCTCCAGTTACTAAGATCACTCTCTCCAGATGGTTGTCAGATTGCATTACATTCACCTACAAATCCCAAAACAAATAACTTCCAGACAACGTAAGAGGTCATTCTACCAGAGCTATTTCTACCTCTTCTGCTTTTCGGGCCAAACTGCCAATTGATACAATTTGTGCTGCAGCAACACGGGCAAGACCTCATACCTTTATTACTCATTACAAAGTTGATTTGGGCTCCAGGGACAGGGCCTGTTTTGGGTCCACTGTTCTGAAGAGTATTCTCCCTTGAACCACCCAACAAAGATGGTGCTAGGGATGCTGTCCCAACCAGTACAGAATGAAGGCGAGATAGGACAGCATCACATAAAGAAGTTATGTACTCACCATAATGTTCCGTGTGTGTTATCCATCTCGCCTTCATTCTTGCATCCCACCCTCCTTCCCCCAGCCTTTGGCTCCCGGAGGACTGAGAGGATTTATTTGGCATCTAATATTCTGTGACCCTCTTCTTGGCTTGTAAAGTAGTACATTTTTATATGCATATATTAGCATACCAGCAAACAAGTTCTGGGGAATTCCCTAGGGCATCATGGGATAGGGTGTAAGCCACAAGCTAGTTGAAGACCTCCAGCTTTAGTAAACATCCGAGTCAGAACTGAGGATTGGTTTTGAACCCAACCAGTACAAAATGAAGGCGAGCTGGACAACACACATAGAACTTTAATAGTGAGTACATAACTTCTTTTTTAATAGTAGGTTGTATTACATGTAGTTAGGGAGGTTTTTGAGTGTATAGTGTAGTACAGAAGAGAGGAAGTAGATTTAGTCATGATTACACTTTATACTTACATGAAAAGTGGTAGTGGAATAGATATTATCATATTTGTGTTATTTCCTGCTAGTGCTAGATGTAGACTGAAGAGATGATGAATGTCAAAATATGTAAGTATGGAAAGAAGTGGAAAGTGAATGAGAAGGTAAGTTTTTAGGTTAAGCAAGAGTGTTAAAATAAGAGCTAATGATTGGCGAGGGACAAAAATTGTTAAATTATTGAGTTAAAGTACTATTATACAAAGATATTGGAGATGTAATAGGGATATTTACAATATTTACAGGCATTCCAGAGGTTTGGGAGATGATGGGTTATAAACTTGACCCTCCACCATGTTTTATTTATCTTTTGATGAAGATTAAGTTCCCTGGTTCTAGTACTGGTAAAGATATTGGACTATGGGTCCAAGATAGCTGTGTCTATAATAGCATGGTAAGTGAGAAAGAGGTCTCCTTCAAAATTCTATAAGGCACTGAAAAAGGATAGTTTCCAGCCTCTCTTGGTAGATCTGGGACTTTAAGGCTTATGATTTATTTTGGTTAGAAACTGTTGGGGGTCTTTCTAATTGTTTGATATGTTTAGTGAGATACTTCCCAAAATGGGTGTTATGTTCAGTAACTGGTTTGATCAATGCTGAATATTAGGGAGTGATTATCTCTTTAGACCTTGATAATATTCTTTTGGCAGTTAGCTGTGCTAAATGAAAGGATTTCTTGACAATTATTGTCACATGATGGTCAAAAGAATTTCATGTGACACAATTTTATAGTGTTGTGTTGTCTGTACGATGTGATGAGGGAAGGGATTATGTACCAAAAGTGATGATACTACACTTTTTATCATTTAGTCTGAGCCTGTTTTTAAAAACACCAATAGTTTACTAGAGAGTGTTCATTCTGGTGGGTTTGAGTGCCTTAACAACCTCCAGTTTACAGTTATCAGCAGACTTTGGTAGCCAAAGGTCTTGGCTGTGTGCATCGAGATCTGTGATGTAAATGCTGAAAAAGAGAGGTTCCAGCACTGAGCTCTGACAGGCACCACTGGTCACTTTTCATATGAGTCACTTGCAACTTGCACTAACGTGATGTGAAGTTGTTCTATCTCGCCTTCATTCTTACTGATGGGTTCAGAGCTTATCCTCGGCTCCAACTCGGTCAAATGCAAAAGCTTGAGGTCTTCAACCAGCTCGTGGCCTACTCCCTATCC
Organism: Protopterus annectens; assembly: GCF_019279795.1. NCBI lineage: Eukaryota > Metazoa > Chordata > Ceratodontiformes > Protopteridae > Protopterus > Protopterus annectens. The sequence continues at coordinate 181,207,576 of NC_056726.1, forward strand.
CATGATGCACTGGTGATTCCCCAGATCTCATTTGCCGCTGCAACAGATCGGGCGATTCACCAGCTCTTGCCAGTGAAAATTGCTTTTTATCTATAAGTATTTTACATTTTGTAGAATTTTAAATTACTTTGACTATATTAACATAGTTGTAGTTAGTTAGAGTGCCTTTCACACTTAGTTTTTCCTGAGAGTGTAATTTTCCTCTTCTTGTTCTTCGTGGCCTGTTTGAAGGCCTTGTTATTCCGCTATCCCCTTCTATCTAGTTAAGTTTTCATAATAGTGTTACTGTGAATTTAACAGTATAGTGTGTTTGCGTTTTCTTCATAGGTAGTATGTTTTATAGCCTGTTTAAATTAGAAGGCTGATTTCATAGTTTGGTGTATGTTTTGAAGTTTATTGTAGCCTGTTTAAGTGGAAGGCTAATATCTTATTTCGAGCTTGTTTTTTATTAGAGGGCTTATTATAGTGTGTTGTATGGACTTTCTCCTTTTACACAAAATGTCACAGGATAAGGACAAGGAAAAGCAGGCTAAGCCTTCGGGCTTCAAGAAATGCCCCAAGTGCAGACAAAAGATGTCCATTACCGATGGACACACGGATTGTGTGTACTGTTTAGGTCCCTTACACCTGCAAGAAACTTGTTCCATATGCCACTCATTTCATTCTTGAGTGTTACATGAAAGGAAGAATAAACTGATTATCAAGGGTTGATTAAATCGTCCTTTCAGGAATCTTTAAATCAGAGTAAGGCAGCTCATGCTGAACAGACTAAGTCTTCAAAAAAATCATCTGCTTCTGGATCTTCGGAACCAAGAAAATCTCCATCTCCCAGTCAGTCCAAAGCTGATGAAACTTCAGCTTCGGCTCCACTGATATTGGAGCCAACAGTTGTTACTATTAGGAGCCGGTCCCCGGTACTGGAGCTGGTATCTCCTATTCTAAAATCACGAATATTACAATCTGTGGCTTCTTCGGTTCCGTCCTCTCGGTCCTCAAGAAGGCTGTCAGACATGGATGTGGATCGTGTGGTGCAGAAGCTTCTGCAGACACTGGCGTTTGCCAAGCTTTTATCGGGTCCGACCCCTCGGGCTTCGGAACTAACCATTCCTCACCCTCTACTCCTGTTCCTCCTCCGATCCGACTCGAGGTTTCGGAGCTGGAGTGCTTGGAACTGATGATAGTGGAGCCGTCGGTGCCGAGACCTGCTCCAGGACTTTCGGTACTGACCTCTCTGACTACTTTGGTGCCGACCAAAAGGTCTGAGAGCCAACACTCACCAGTCGGGTCCAGGGAGGATAGTCGAACCAATCTTTCGGGTCCAACTTTGCCTCTCGGGGCTTCGGTGTGGGTGAGAGCGGTGTCTACCTGTGGCTCAGAGCCTACCATCTTGGTGCCGGAGGAATCAGCTGGATCATCGGAGCCAGGGAGCCTTCAATGCCATGAGGTGAGCATTGTCCCCAAGAATTTCATCAGGACCAGCAGCCTCTCCCCCTAAAGCGCCAGTGTCTACTTCATCATCACAGATTCCACAAAAGTATAGAGACCCAGAGCCTCAAGAAGCCCCACTGGGTGATCCCTGCTCTTTCGGGACTTCACCAGAAGCTCCCACTGAGGAGGTCCCTCAGAAGAGGCTATGCAAGAGGAAGCATCTGGACTCTCCTCAAGAATCCATCACTTCAGACACAGACTTGGATGATTCAGAAGGTTCCCCATGATCACCCTCAGAAGATATCTCCTTTGCAGATATCTTAGAGATTCTCAAACAGTGGGGTGATTTGCAGTCCACCAAACCTATGATGATGAGCCAGTCTACCTGAAGGCTTTCGGGTCTCAACCCTCCACCTCTTGGGTGTCTCTGCCTTTCGACGAACTCATGGACTTGGTTTATCGAAAGGCGTGGGAGTCTCCAGATACAGTGGAACCTGTCCCTAGGAGGCCTAATAAGTTTATTACCTCACCACAAGACAAGGCCTTTTTCACCAAGGGAGTCCCTGTTGATGCCATGGTGGTGGCGGCAGCCACCAAGAAGGAGTTATCCGAAACGTCTACATCAGTCCATCCACCAAATAAAGATTTGAGAGTCATGGACAGATATGGAAAGTGCATGTTTACTTCAGCAACTTTTGCTCTTTGGTCACTGAATTATCTTATGCATTTCACTAGATTGCAAAGAGATCTCCTGAAAGAGCTAGGAGATACTCTACAGGGTTCAGTAGCTGTGGGGGTTTCAGATGAAATATCTTCACAGCTTTCCACCCTCAATTCCCTGACAAACTCGTCCATGCATTTGCTTTCGTTTGCAGCTGATGGAGTGAGTAGAGCAACGGGTACAGGAATTGCTCTTAGGAGACATTCCTGGATGCGCTTATGATCTTTTGCGGAGCCCTTTAAGTTATCCTTTATCAACACCCCCTTTGATGGCTTGTCCCTTTTTGAACCCAAAGTGAAAGAAACACTACCAGGTGTGAACAGGTCTGGAAGACTCTGTCTGCCATTGGAGTCTGTTTTTCCACTCCTACCAGACCCTATCCCAAAGGTCAGAAAAGTGGAAAGATGTGGTTCCATAAAACTCAAGGAGCCTTTCAGGACACACATGGTGAAACCACCTCCAGAGGAAGGGGGTTATGGAAGATGCTGCCCACGCATCAGAGGGGATCCACAGAACCAGGGTGACAGAGAACAGTTCTTTGGGAAGCCCTACCAGCGCTCCTGTCCATCTCTGGAGGTAGTCGTGAATGCTTATCATTGTACCCAGATGCCTGGCTAAAAATAACAAAAGACAGCTGGGTACAAAGCATCATATCGAGAGGTTACTCTATACCCTTTTTCGCCCCACCTCCCCCTATAAAGAAAATCCCAGATGTTCCACCCAGTCACAAGGAACAAGCAACCATAGAAGTTCAAAGGTTGCTAAACAAAAGAGTCATCCAACCAGTCCATGCCAACCAGATAGGATCCGGAACTTACTCAAGGTTTTTTGTAGTTCCAAAGAAAACAGGGGACTGGAGACCCATTTTGGATCTCAGCAGACTGAACAAATCTGTAAAAAAAGATGAAGTTTGGATGGTCACACTGCAGTCGATACTTCCTTTTCTAAGAAAAGACAATTGGATGTGCTCGATAGATCTCCAGGATGCATACTACCACATAAAAATGGCCAGACCATCCAGAGATCATCTGTGCTTTTGGCTGGGGGCCAATCACTATCAATTTCGAGCTCTGCCCTTTGGTCTCACTACAGCTCCCAGAGTGCTCACCAAATGCATGGCAGTAGTCACAGCTCACCTGAGACGTTTTAAGATTCCAGGTGTTTGCATACCTAGACGATTGGCTCCTAACTGCCACCACCAGGCATCAACTGATTCAGGGAAGGGACACTGCTATGGATCTATGCTGTCAGTTGGGGGTTACCATAAACTCAGAAAAGTCTGCCTTATCACCATTGCAACATATCATTTTCATAGGAGCAGACTTGGACACCACCATAATGACCCTAAAACTTCCACCAGAAAGGGTTTGTACTGTTCTACAACAGGTTCAAACTCCTCTCTCAAAACAAAAAGCCCCAATGTCCATGGTTCTCAAATTGTTGGGTACAATGGCAGCAGCCATCATTGCAATTCCACTGGGTTGGATGCACATGCGCATACTACAATGGTGCCTTTTCATGCAGTAGTCATTTCAAGATCTCCCAATCTCATCAGATCATAATCAGCAATTCTTGCAGAAGGGATCTCCAATGGTAGTTAATATCACATTGGGTAACGACGGGCTGTCCCTTTGTCCTACCAACCCTCGTAGTCATAGTGACCATGGACATTTCCCTGATTGGGGGGGCATTATCAGGGAAGAACAGCTCAAGGCACATGGAATCATTACAAGGCCAATCTGCATATCTGTGTCCTAGAGATGAGAGTGGTTCTTTTAGCATTGCAGTCCTTTCAAGACTATTGCAATACAGATGGACAACATGTCAGTAGTCTGGTGCATCAACAAACAAGGAAGAACCAGATCTTATTCCCTATGTCGAGAGGCCCTGAGTGTATGGCAGTGGGCAACCTCCACCCAGCGCTTTCTGATAGCAATGCATATCCTGGGGAGGTCCAATGTCATAGCAGACAAACTGAGCAGGGCAATTCTATTGTTTCACGAGTGGTCCCTAAAGAAAGAAATAGCGGAAAGGATATTCTACAAATGGGTCAGCCTTCCTGTGATCTCTTTGCCACTCCCACAAGCATGAAATGCAGCAGCTACTTTGCCCTAATATCCCCTTAAGGGGATGCCCCAAGGGATGCACTTGTTCACAAGTGGCCCCTCGGGTCTTCTTTATGCTTTTCCACCTTTACCACTGATGCCCAAAGTTTTACAGAAAGCCAGTGCTCTGGGAAGGGCAGTCATTCTAACAGCACCCTGCTAGCCTCACCAGATTTGGTTTCCCTTTCTTTGGCCTCATCTATTGGAAGAACCCTGGATCCTGGACCCAGTTCCAGATGACCTGATTCACTCATCGGGGGCTCTCCATCCATCCCTTCAGTCCTCAAACTGACAGCTTGGCTGCTCCTTTTCCAAACATAGCCAGGTTACAGAATTTTTCAGCTGCAGCACAGCATATTTTGACATCCTCTCGCAAATCATCTACCAGAAAGTTATATCTCAGCAAATGGAAAGCATTTTCAATATGGGCATTACAAAACGATATTGATCCTTATTTAGTTAGTATCCTCTATTTTAGAGGTTTTATCTAAGCTTTTCAGTGAAGGGCAGCTGCCGCTACTATTCGAGTTCAGTTGGCTGCAATATTTAACTTTCATCTTGGTGATGAAGGATCCAATATCATGTCACATAGACTTTCCAAGGCATGTCTCAAAGGTACTATACATTTGAGACCACCCATCAAATCTCCAATTACTCAGTGGAGCCTGAATTTTTTTCTTTCAAGAATCATCCTACCTCCTTTTGAACCAGCCTCCTCATGTGACCAAAAGTATCTCACATGGAAAACCATATTTCTAGTAGCCATTACTTACAGTCGGAGGGTTTCAGAGTCAAAGGCCATGTCCATTAAACCCCCATATCTAATTTTTCATAATGATAGAGTTTCTCTTCAGACGAATCCCTCATTTTTACCAAAAGTATGTTCAGCAATGAGCCTCAATCAGTCCATAGAGTTGCCTGTCTTCTTCCCTGAATATGGCAATAAGGTGGAGTATATGCTGCACACGCTTGATATTCACAGACAGCTTTGTTTCTATCTAGATAGGACCAAGGATTTCAGGAAAACAGAACAGCTCTTCATTTCTTTCTCAGATTCCAAGAAAAGAGCTCCTGTTGTAAAACCACTTTATCAAAATGGTTATCGGATTGTATTTCCTTTACTTATTCTTCAGTGAATATACCCCTACAAAACAAAAGGCCCACTCAGCTAGAGCTGTCTCCACCTCTTCAGCCTTCACCGCTAAATTACCGATAGATACTATTTGTGCAGCAGCCACTTGGTCAAGGCCGCATACTTTTATCACTCATTACAAAGTAGATAGGGCCTCCAGGGACAGGGCTTCCTTTGGTTCCACTGTCCTGAAGAATATACTCCCATGAGACACCCAAGAAAGATGGTGCTTGGGACGCTGACCCATCAGTAAAAATGAAGGCGAGATAAAACAACTTCACATAAAAAAGTTATGTACTCAGCATAACGTTCATGTGAGTTGTTCATCTCACCTTCATTCTTACGTCCCACCCTCCAACCCTCATCCAGGCTTCTTGAGGACTGAGATTTAAGGCAAAGCATGTTTGTATGTGAACCTTGTCTAGTGTTTTTCTATACTATTGGTATATCAAGAGTGACATATATATATATATATATATATATATATATATATATATATATATATATATATATATATATTTCTTAGCAGCAAACAAGATCTGAGGGAATCACCAGTGCATCATGGGATAGGGAGTAGGCCATGAGCTGGTTGAAGACCTCGAGCTTTTGCATTTGGCTGAGTTGGAGCCGAGGATCGGCTCCAAACCCATCAATAAGAATGAAGGCGAGATGAACAACTCACATGGAACATTATGGTGAGTACATAACTTATTTTTTTGTCTTTCAGACAGTTTTGTTATCCATCTTAACTTCTGTGGACCTGTTTTTAAAACATTTAGTTTCTGCATGATGCTGACATGGAGAATGGTGTTCAAGGCCTTGGCCAGGTCAAGATACTCTGTGTACTGCATGGCCACTAGCTATTGCTCCGTAACCCTTCCATAATAAGTTTACCAGATTCAATAGACAGGATCCACCACGGACAAAACCAAACTGTTTGGGTTCAGGTCTAATAAGAGTCTTGACTTTGTAGTTTATGAGGTCAGTTAGAATACATTGCATGGTTTTATAGATGAAGCTGATATGTCCTTAATTACCCCAGCTGGTTGCAAGACCACTCTTATGAAGGGCATCACCACTGTAGGGCAGCACTCATCAGGGGCAAAATGAAAAGCTAACTTTGGATCTGACGCTGTCCTGTTCATTCTTTCTCACTGATGGGTTACAGATCCAGCTCGGATGCATTTTCAAGACTTGGATCCTAGTCTTGATCTCCTTCCTCTAGCTACAATGCACCACACCATCCCCAACTCCTCAGATCTCGTTTGTCGCCTTCCAGCTAAGACGCAGATCCCTGGTCTCGAGCATGAGCTAGTTTGTGTTTTTCTTCAGTACACATTTCAAGGAAAGGTTTAGTTTTTCCACCATTAAACGTCAGCTAGCTGCAATATCCAATTTTCATGCCGGAAAAGAATCTCTCTCTTATCAGCTTCCAGGTTATGTAAAATTATTAAGAAAGGAATCTTCATCCATCGACCTCCCATAAAAGATCCTACTCCCCTTTGGGACCTCATGGTTGTCCTCCAGGGGTTGACTCAGAAACCCTTTGAACCAGCAAACAATTTGTGACATGAAGTTTCTTTCTTGTAAAGCAATATTTAGGGTAGCTACTACTTCAGCAAAAAGGCCACCTTACATAATTTTTCATAAAGATAGGGCATGTCTATGAACTAACCCTTCCTTTATGCCTAAAGTGGCCATGGAGACTACCATTAATCAATCAATACAGCTGCCAGTTTTCTTTCTGAACTTTACTAGTAAAGGCAAATATATGCTGCATCTTTTTGATGTTCATTGACAACTGTGTTTTTATCTTCACAGAACAAAACAGTACAGGAAGTCTGATCAGCTGTTTGTAGCTGTATCCCCAACCATTTAGATGAATCAGTTTCAGAATTACTTTGGCCAAATGGATTACTGATTATGTTTCATAGACTTATTCTCAGAAAGGTTTGGAATTGCCTCAGGCCCCTAGAGCCCACTCCAGTAGATCTGTGGCTGCCTCCTTGGCTTTTACGTGTAGAATTTCAGTTGATGATATGCGTGTTGCAGCCACTTGGTCAAAACTCATACCTTTGTTACACATTACAAATTAGACATTGTCTCCAGAAGCAGGGCTTCCTTTGGCTCGACAGTGCTTCAGCATATCCTTCCTTGAGGGCCTCCCAGGAGTTGCACAGCTGGTGACTCTGACCCATCAGTGAGGAAGAATGAAAAGGACAACATCAGATTTAGAAGTTATGTACTTAATATAACTGTTATATATAATATAATATAACTGTGTTGTTCATTTTCATTCTTCCCCACCTTCGCTCTCAGCCATCCCCCAGCCTTGTCACTCCTAGAAGGATCTTTGGATGAGTTTTGGAACACATGTGTTCCAGATTTGAGCCTCAATCCTTTTTTTTCTGCTTGTTCTGTCGCTCTAATGGGCAGTAGAACATCAAACTATGTCTGAGGAGTTGGGGATGGTGTGGTGCATGCAGTGTGGGTATAGGGAGGAGTTTGAGACTAGAATCTAAGTCTTGAAAATGCGGCCTAGTGGAATCCAAGGGTCGGATCAGTAACCCATCAATGAGGAAGAATGAAAATGGGCAACATAGATGCCAAGTTATGGAAAGTACATAACTTCGAATTTAACATTTTAAGGAGTGTGTTTGCAAGAGAATGTTTAACACTGTTAATTAAGCAACCAGATACATTGTCAGGTCTCATAGAGGAAGTATTTTTGGTCTTAGCACTTTCTGTAAATAATCTTTAGAGATAATTGGGGGAGTAAGACATTCAGATATTTCAGGGCTTTGGAGAGATGTATTGAGCGGAAATTGGCACTAAATTTGTTTGCAAGGAAATCGACAATGTCTTTTCAGTTAAAATAGGAGGCATCATTATGAAGTTCAGTGCAACACACAGGAAATTGTTTTTTATTTTTTCATTTTTTTCTAAAATAACTGAATAAGGCATTATAATTATGTTTGACTTTAGAGGTCAGTCAAAGTTCATGGATTCCTTCAGTGGGCCTTGTAGTGTTCTTCAAGTTTTTTTTTTTTTTTTTTTAATGCTTTTGATATTATCCTTTAGAAAATGGGGGTTGCATCTACTAAACAGTTTAAGGATTGTTTTTGTTTATTTATAGTGGTGTAAGAAATAAAACTGTGATATAATATTTTTATGGGACTTTAGATTACTTAATTTCAAAAAGAATGCCCTGAGTCTGTGTGGGGAAGAAAAAAATTGAGGTGCCTTGGTGTGGATGTTTTCCAAATGCAGGAGTGCTTCAGTTTATTGATTAGACTTCTCACATTGAAGAAAGCCACCTTGACGTGATCCAATTTGGAGATTGATGTGTTAGTTACATTGGATCATCCCTCAATTGAACTCTGTCTAAAAAAAGGTATTATGGGGATTTGGCAGCAACGACTATAAACCAGTTTGCAAAAGCCTTGGAACAAGAGGTGCAGGCCATCCTTAGAGAGTTTTGGACTATTGAGTATTTCATCCCATGCCGACACATACTGGATCCCACTGGAATGACATCAGCTATTTAACCAATTATTGAAGCCAATTATCTTTCCTTTGTATCCAGGGATCATTTTGGCTTATGGAAGGATTCTACTTAGAACTAGTGTCTTATCTGCATTTTAGCATGCATGGAAAGGTCTGACATGTCTCCTCATGTCCCTTAGCATTTTATGTCTAAAGTCATTCACTGTACCGTTTACCTTTACCATGTCATAATCATATATTTCAAGAGTTAGGCTCAATAGAGCCCTTATAATGTCAGAGATCAAGACATTTCCAAGACAACTCACTGTAACCCTCTCTTTGTCCTGGCTTGTGAGTGATGAGTTAGTGTGTCTGATAGTAGTCACCTATCACTAAACATTTTTATTACCATTGTGGTTCAAAGTGGTAGATTTGGAGTGTCTTTGCTGAGGATGACTTGACAAGGATGAATGGCCTGATTTTTGCAGAGACTTAATCTTCCTATGTCTAGAAGACAATGGGAGTGATTCTTTTAAAGCCTCAGTATATACTAAGACATTTAGTGTGATCAGTGAAGGATTGTGGCGGAGGAATATGAAGCTCACATGGCAAGTTTTAGTTGAGAGGGAAGTCTACAGATTAATTAGGTATATACACCTCTCACATATGGAATTATTAGTGTGAGTACAGGTTTATTAGCTGTAAGCATTAGGCAGTTTGTTCTGTTTCATGAGACATAGTGCTAAAGGGCTGGCAACAGAGCTGAAACTAGCAGGCTGATCTTCCATCTTGTCTACTGCTTAGGTGTTTATACAAGTAAAGCAAATGTGGCAGAGGGTATAGATAATTATGGTAAAATACAGAAAGGCACATAAGGCAAACCAGTAATTGATAGACTGCTCCAGATTTTGCAGTTTAAAAGTAAGATTAATAATACTTCTGGGTATTGCATTATGTAAGTAGCAAGTTATGAAGGAAAGAGCATCTTGAGATTCAGCACTCAGAGGATAGGAATTTCACAGTGTGATCTTCTAGTGTTTGTTAGTATTTGCAAATGAGATAAGACAGGGTGGAAGGTTCCAGCAATAAGTTTATAGTAAGAACAGGCACAATATGGATTGGATTGGTGGACACCCAGCATACTGGATCTGTGGAGTACAGTGGGAAGGCAAATGTATTTAAATAGCTTACAGGGAGTGGCTTCAGAAAAATATATGTTTGTACTTATTAATAACAGTCAGTGGAAGAGAGAGAGAGAGAGAAGGTGGAAGATAAAAAATACAGTAGATTTAAGGACACAGCAAGAACAAGGTGGGAGGCTGGGAAAATTCTTCAGACACTTTTTTTTTTTTTTAATGCTTTTGATATTATCCTTTAGAAAATGGGGGTTGCATCTACTAAACAGTTTAAGGATTGTTTTTGTTTATTTATAGTGGTGTAAGAAATAAAACTGTGATATAATATTTTTATGGGACTTTAGATTACTTAATTTCAAAAAGAATGCCCTGAGTCTGTGTGGGGAAGAAAAAAATTGAGGTGCCTTGGTGTGGATGTTTTCCAAATGCAGGAGTGCTTCAGTTTATTGATTAGACTTCTCACATTGAAGAAAGCCACCTTGACGTGATCCAATTTGGAGATTGATGTGTTAGTTACATTGGATCATCCCTCAATTGAACTCTGTCTAAAAAAAGGTATTATGGGGATTTGGCAGCAACGACTATAAACCAGTTTGCAAAAGCCTTGGAACAAGAGGTGCAGGCCATCCTTAGAGAGTTTTGGACTATTGAGTATTTCATCCCATGCCGACACATACTGGATCCCACTGGAATGACATCAGCTATTTAACCAATTATTGAAGCCAATTATCTTTCCTTTGTATCCAGGGATCATTTTGGCTTATGGAAGGATTCTACTTAGAACTAGTGTCTTATCTGCATTTTAGCATGCATGGAAAGGTCTGACATGTCTCCTCATGTCCCTTAGCATTTTATGTCTAAAGTCATTCACTGTACCGTTTACCTTTACCATGTCATAATCATATATTTCAAGAGTTAGGCTCAATAGAGCCCTTATAATGTCAGAGATCAAGACATTTCCAAGACAACTCACTGTAACCCTCTCTTTGTCCTGGCTTGTGAGTGATGAGTTAGTGTGTCTGATAGTAGTCACCTATCACTAAACATTTTTATTACCATTGTGGTTCAAAGTGGTAGATTTGGAGTGTCTTTGCTGAGGATGACTTGACAAGGATGAATGGCCTGATTTTTGCAGAGACTTAATCTTCCTATGTCTAGAAGACAATGGGAGTGATTCTTTTAAAGCCTCAGTATATACTAAGACATTTAGTGTGATCAGTGAAGGATTGTGGCGGAGGAATATGAAGCTCACATGGCAAGTTTTTAGTTGAGAGGGAAGTCTACAGATTAATTAGGTATATACACCTCTCACATATGGAATTATTAGTGTGAGTACAGGTTTATTAGCTGTAAGCATTAGGCAGTTTGTTCTGTTTCATGAGACATAGTGCTAAAGGGCTGGCAACAGAGCTGAAACTAGCAGGCTGATCTTCCATCTTGTCTACTGCTTAGGTGTTTATACAAGTAAAGCAAATGTGGCAGAGGGTATAGATAATTATGGTAAAATACAGAAAGGCACATAAGGCACACCAGTAATTGATAGACTGCTCCAGATTTTGCAGTTTAAAAGTAAGATTAATAATACTTCTGGGTATTGCATTATGTAAGTAGCAAGTTATGAAGGAAAGAGCATCTTGAGATTCAGCACTCAGAGGATAGGAATTTCACAGTGTGATCTTCTAGTGTTTGTTAGTATTTGCAAATGAGATAAGGCAGGGTGGAAGGTTCCAGCAATAAGTTTATAGTAAGAACAGGCACAATATGGATTGGATTGGTGGACACCCAGCATACTGGATCTGTGGAGTACAGTGGGAAGGCAAATGTATTTAAATAGCTTACAGGGAGTGGCTTCAGAAAAATATATGTTTGTACTTATTAATAACAGTCAGTGGAAGAGAGAGAGAGAGAAGGTGGAAGATAAAAAATACAGTAGTTTTAAGGACACAGCAAGAACAAGGTGGGAGGCTGGGAAAATTCTTCAGACACTTGGCTCTGTTATTGAATGGCCTGGGACTGCCTTGAAGTAATCACAACACTTGAATATGCCTGTTAGTCACTCTTCTTACAAGAAAGAAACCAGGGTTTAATTCCAACAAGTAGATCACTTAAATAGCAAAATGCAATGCAACTATTTACTGAAATTACTGACTGTAGGTTTATAGATCTTAGCTAAACAGATGCAGTCTCTTAAAGTAACTTGCAAAGACATGAAAAACCTACAGACACTTAGCTTTTTTTGTTGAATGGCCTGAAATTTTCTCAAACTAACAGCAGTTTAAAAGAACACAACATGAACAGAGTGGGAGAGTGGGAATTCGCCAGACACTTAGCTCTATTGTTGAATGGCCTGGAAGTGCCTTAAGGCAATCACAACTCCTGAACTAGCCTGTCTTTCACTTGTCTCACAAGAAAGATCCTGGGTTTAAATCCAGCAGTTAGACCACTTAAATGGCAAAATGCAGTGAAGCTGTTTACTGGAATTACTGACTAAAGGCTTAAAGAGCTTAGCAAAAACAGATACAGACTGTTAAAATAAACTCAAAAAAGATAAAGAAATGAAAATTCTTCTGACTCTTAGCTTTGCTTTCAAATGGCCTGAAACTTTCTATTTCTTTAACTAATTCTTGTTGTAGAACTCTGTGTGTGTGTGTGTGTGTGTGTGTGTGTGTGTGTGTGTGTGTGTGTGTGTGTGTGTGTTTGCAATCACATTTTTGAATGGCAGTAACTTGAACTGGGATGGTTGAAAGGCTGTTTTCCAGTTCTCGTAATGCCGAACCGAAAATGGTTGAGTCCATAACAGCGAATGCTAGTGTGCATTCGCTGTTGTGAGGTTGACGTTCTGCTTGGAGATCGCACTACAGTGGGAATCGGGAAATGTACCCTTTTCCTCACTGTAGTTCATGCCTCTCAACCTGAAAACATTAAAAATCTGGACAAAGGCCTATGAAAAAGAGGTACAAATCTGTACGCTGATTAACATAAAATTTACATACATAATTATGTAACCTCACCCATGCTGATGGAATTGTGGGATACCAACTTTCAAATGCAAACTGAAGAACAGACAACCAAAATATGGCCCACAGACCCTGTAGTAAATGGTAACCATTTTTTTTAAATGAGTAGCAATGATGATCACTGGAAAGGGAGAAGATGAACCTTAGGATTTTGTTTTTGGTGACTTGCAGTATGTGGGTTTTGTGGTAAAAGTAGGGCATTTAATGGTAGGCAATGCTCTAATCTTAGCAAAAGAATATTATAGTTTGCTAAGACCTCCAAACGTCATTCTCCATGGCCTACTAATCAGTGGTATAACTAGAGTTTGTGCCGCCCAGGGCTTTCTTTGAGTTTGCCACCCTTCCCCCCTCACAAAATCATGGTTGAATGGGACTCCCCATACACAGCCCTCCCCTTGTAGCCATTCCAGTCTCCCATTACTTGGCTATTTCCCCCCATTTACCATAAACACTAATGTGCATACTGTTTTACGTCTACAATGATTATTTGGATTTCATTTAAAGCTTTTATTTTACATGTATAGCACAAACAGTAGTAGACATCTGCTAAACAAAGCAATGCAGTCTCACAATGAAAATATACTTACCATTCAAACTTCTCTGCCCTTGAAAGTAAACTCACATTCATTGAAAACGCATTGAAACCCCCACAGTCAAAGAAAAAGCATCTGGCCAGTGGCGGATAAAGATTACCTTTGGGCTGTTTTCAAATCATAGGCCCCTTGCACATGAAACATACATGTGTTCTTTGATACACCTTCCTGATTCCTTGTATAATACAGCACACTTGTTAGAGCTTGATTTAACTTTATTGTTTTGAACATTTTTCCAGTAAGCAAGGAAACAAAATGCATGAACCAATAATGACAAAACTGCCCAATTCAGAACATTTCCAACATAAAAGTCTACTCAAACTTCTACAATCCACCAGTATCAGTACATATGCACAATCTCTGCAGAAGTAAAAGTCATCTAAATAATTCCACATTAAAGAGATCTGTAACTAATGAAGAGGTTGCAGCTAGCAAACATCTTTATATTTCATTGTTTCATCTACAAATAAAGTGCCTGTTGCGCTTGAGGAATAAATTGCCTATGTTGCATTAAAAAATGATAAGCTAGTAATATCGCAATAGGGAATGAATGGCAAACTGATAACAGGTTCAAAGTTACTAAGTATCTCAGCCAAAGAGGACATTCTCAGGACTGCAGCATCCGTCCCTTTTAAAAGTACAACACAGTACATTATCAGTAATCCATCTACATACTGTGGTAGTACAACCCACAGCCTTCTACATCAAAAGCAAGTACTCTACCTGTTGTGCTACTACCAACACAAACAGACAGAGCATAAGCAGCACTAAACTTCTTTTCCCCTAAAGAACTATGCAGTTCAAGAAATTTGGAAAAAGCTAAAGTTTATGGGGGGGAGAGGCCCAAAACCATGGACATATTTTAAACATTGCTTGTATAATCTTAGAAAAGTTGCTAGAATAAAATGTTTTGTGTTACCATGCATTTCCTGAAAGAAAGGACGACAAACTTAAACGGCTATCATTATTTAGTGAATTCAGTTCTCACTAATTTGCTAGAAAACCACAAATTTTAAGAGGAACAGACCAAAGAGCCAAGCATAACTTGTGTGGACAGGGAATTCAGGTTCTTCCTCCTTGTATCTAAGGTACAGGATTTGAACCTTACTAACACCATTTTACACAAACACAAACACACACACACACACACATTATTTCTGTTACCTAATTGTTTCACTGAATAGTGTGCTGTGTGTCTCTTTGCTGTAAGAGGAGGCTGTGGTATTCCCACTTCTTTATCTGATATTTAACTGTTAGCCTAGAGGGTTTCCTCTGTACTTTTAAGTGCTAGCCACAAAGTTTGAGAATTCATTTTATGCTCAATTTCTGAGTGACTTGGTTGGCCACAATCACCTGCATTAGAAGCTGAAGTTAAGTGCAAACTCACAGTATTGTATTTTATTCTTCTGTTGAGTGCAGACTTGCAGTTTTAAAAGTACTGTATTTTATTTTTACTGTTACCTAATTGTTTCACTGAATAGTGTGCTGTGTGTCTCTCTGCAGTTGGTGGCTCTGGAATTGTGCGCCCCTCCTGTAAGTCTGTATGTGAACACTCCTCCTGGGTCCATCTCATTTGCTCACTTAACCGAGTACAGTGAGATCATATTCTGAGTCTAGTGTTCACTCTACTTAATACAGAGAGAAGATTTGAGAAGTCCAACCCACTTAGGTTCTTCCTTCCTCTCTCCTTGCACTTCAAAATAAAATTGCACTTTATTCATCTGCTTTTACTGTATTTGTTTCCTCATACTTTATTTTGCTTTCGCCTCTTCTTAAAAGTACTCAGTTTTATGTATTCTGCTGCATTTATTACTGCTTGGTAGTAGCCTGATTAAATTGTAATTGTTACTCTAAGTTTTTTTGGTTTAAGCACTTGGGCTTCATACCAGTTGTTTTACATTAAGAAGGTTTGTGGTATGCACTGTTGTGGCAGGACAGGTAGTTTACATCCTTCTAAGGTTGGAATTG
Source organism: Protopterus annectens (assembly GCF_019279795.1). NCBI lineage: Eukaryota > Metazoa > Chordata > Ceratodontiformes > Protopteridae > Protopterus > Protopterus annectens. The sequence goes on from NC_056726.1 coordinate 181,223,162, forward strand.
CTGATTGAAGGCTTAGTGTGTGCTATTCTAAAAGTGTATTAGTTATGTTTTAAGCACTTGGGCTTCAGGCCAGTTATTCTACATTAAGAAGGTTTGTGGTCTGCACTCTTGTGGGAGGAGAGGCTGGATTCTGCCCTTCTGAGCTGGGAATTTCTGATTACAAGCTTAATGTGCCTGCTTATTTGAACTGTTTCTTTCTGAAATTGGTGTGCCTTGTTGCTGTAGCTTAGACCAGATTCAGACCTGCTGAATCTAGCTTTGTTTGTATAACTTGAACACTGATCCAGGCCATCTTTTTAGAGAAGGTTCCTCCTGAACCCCAGTGGCAGGAGTGTGCAGTTAGAACTTGTTTGATTGAAGACTTGCTGGAAAAGGGCTCAGTTTTGATCCTTTTTACTGGTTAATTGGGTAACTTGTTTAAATCAATTTGTTCATTTTCTATTGTTATATATATTTAAAAAATGCACTTTATTCATTTGCTTTTACTGTGTTTGTGTTACTTCCTACTTTGTTACTAGGGGCATTGACTACAGCTCTGATCTGAGATATATAACAATAAGTATCCTTTCTGTGCATTTAAAGTGTTTTTTTGATTGTATATGCTTTATTTTCTGAAAAAAAAACAATATACTTGTTTCCTGCCTTTCTAAGCTAGTATAGTTCAGTGTTCAGGTTAGTGCTGAATTCAGAGCTGTGTTACAAGTCTCTCTGTTTGCCCATACCTTACTTGGATAGAAGGAAGTTTCTCTGTTCACCTGTAAGAGAGGGGAGCTTTGAGCAATCTATCTGTCCCTGGAGGAGTGGTTTCAGCCCAGAAATTAGTAGTTTATTGGCCATTTTGGGCTAATTTCTATCTCTTTCATTTCCCTGCTATAAAAACTGCATTTACGTGGTTTTGTGCGCCAGGCAGCACCGGTTAGCTAGGGTATAACTATTCCTGGCGCCACAAAATCTCCTCTTGAATTTTTCCCTTGGAACTAGACAAACTTTCAACTTAAGCACTCAAACCATTCATTTCTCAGCCCGACACTTGCTCAAACCTCATAGCAAGCACTAATAAACCGTAGCACTAGACCCCCCCCATACTGTACAGAAGGACAAGGCTCTCTATTCGACCTTACCAGCCAATCAGTAAAACAGTTCACTGTATCTAACCAGGCATGTCCAATGGGCAGTTTCAGGTGTACTCTCCAGTCCAGCTGGTGAATCTGGGCATTTTGAGACAATGTTACAACTGCCTCATGTACACAGACAACCCTCTCCTCCTACCATCAAACACTAATACATGTGAGAGATGCAATTATACAGCCAAACTGGAGGCTAGGCTCTCTCAACCCAAGACTTTATCAGACAGTCAAGAGGAGAAGGGAAATACTTGCATCACGCCACCAGTCTCACATAGACCCATTAAACCAGCACCGGCAAAAAACATGCATAAATACATGAAAACATACTCAGAGGCTCTAAATAAAAATCTGCAAAAGCAACAGACCTCCAAAGCAGATATCCAAGCAATCTCCACCCCCGCCCCCCCCAACACAGACCATGAAACACATACTTCACAAAACCAGTATGCCATGCAATCACAGCCCTTAAGGCAAAATAACATACCAAATACACTAGTAATAGGTGACTCTATAGTCAGGCACACTGACGTCCCACTCACTAGGCCGAACAAGGAGAAGGTTACTGTTAGCTGCCTGTCGGGTGCCAGAATCCGCCACATAACACAAACACTCAGGTCACTCCAGAACAAATACAAATACGACTCTCTCATTGTCCATGTTGGTGTGAATGACCTGAGCCATACCTCCCTGGACTACATGAAAAGAGCCATGGAAGAGCTCTCTGATCACGTAGCCCAGGCCGGTATGACCCTGACCCTGAGTAGCATCCTGCCCTCACTAAGAATGATACCACGGTATAAAGAAAAAATTATCAATTTCAGAAATTGGCTAAGTTTCTGGTGTCATTCAAAGGGGATCCAGTGTCTGTCCGCCTGGGATGACATGCTCAACAAGCCACGCTGCTTCGCTAGAGACGGCTTGCACCTGTTACCCTTAGGATTTTGAATACTGGCCAAGGCTCTTGCCACCCCCATAGTGCCTTTTTTAGGCAAGGCTCAAAAGACAAACCCACCACCATAAATAGCACAATTAACAAATATCTGAGGGTAATACTACCCAATGCCAGAAGTCTAAACCTCAAAATGCACGCACTCAAGGCACTCCTCAGTATGGAGAAAATCGATATATGTGCAGTAAAAGAAACCTGGTTTAAGGCTCCAGAGAGCACCCCAGCACTACCAGGCTACAACTCATACCATACATTTCGGCCACAGAACCCAGACAGAAATTCAAAATGCGGGGGCGTATCCATATTCATCAAGGATACCCACACCTCCATGTTAGTGGCACAGCACGATGCTTCAGAGATCATCCACGTGCAACTAGCAACGGACAAAACTGCAATTCAAATTGTAGCTTGCTACAGATCACCCACCATGTCCCAGGACCCCCATTCCACGTTTCTGGAAACACTTGGAAAAATAAAGGTCTTACCAAACACCCTAATATTGGGTGATGTCAATACCCAAACATTAACTGAGAGAACTACTCAAGTACTAACTCCCTTGCCCAACATTTCCTAGAATTTATAAACTCAAATGCCCCGGATCAACTGGTCAACACTCCCACCAGAGGTGACAACATACTAGACCTGGTCATCATCAGAGGTCAACCACTCACTAGTTAGATCTGACCATAAACTAATCACTCTGGATATCGACATTCTGCCCCCACCCCCGGTCAAGGAAACCACCATGAAAAACTTTTCAAAAGCAAACTTCACGTTACTTAAGACTGAGGTGGAAAGTTTCAAAGCCCTCATGCTTAAGGATAACGCTGTCCAAGCTGCAAAATCCTTTACTAATGCACCTACAAGAATGCATGGATTGTGCTATCCCAAACAAAACCAAGACTCACTCCTCCCAGAAAAGGAAACCAGTCTGGTGGACCCCTGCCATAAACAAGCTATACAATAGAAGGAGGAAACTAGTACAGAAAATAGTAAAATCCCAAGAAGGGAAGACATCCCTGATCAGTATCAGCAAGAAACTACGATGCCTCATAAAATCATCCAAGGTTAGCTTCAAAAGAAAAATTACCAAGGACACCAAAGATAACCACAAGGCATTCTTTAGCTATGTCAAGAATCTACATGGTAGTGCTCAGATCTGCTCAGAGTTTGTGCAGAATAGCACAAAATACACTGAACCGACCGATATCACCAACATCCTGGCAGACAGGTTCAGTGCAAACTTCACCTCCCTTTCACCCTTAAAAGGGCCCATAACCATACCAGAAGAATGTAGATCCCCTGAAATCACAGACACTCAGGTTAAAACAGCCCTCTCCAAAGCCGAAAACACAGCATCAATGGGACTGGACAGTGTCCCAGGCTGCGTCCTACACGAGCTCAAAGATGGACTAACCCCTCACCTAAACACACTGTTCAAACTCAGCCTCTCCACAGGCTACGTACCCATAGAGTGGCACACAGCAATGGTTATTCCACTCTACAAAGGTGGAGCCACAACAGACCCCGGAAGCTATCCGTCCTATAAATCTGACTAGCTTGATCTGCAAGGCTATGGAGTACATCATCATGTAACTCATTAACAGATACATTGGGAACCTCAGAACACTGGACCCTACCCCGTTCGACTTTGTTAAGGGCCTATTATGCCTCCTAAACCTGGTGGACTTATTTAAGATGGTTACCAAGGCTATAAACGAGGGAAAGGTGGTCCACACAGCCTACGTAGACCTCGCAAAGGCCTTCAACACCATTCCGTATTCTGGTGTTATAGACAAGCTAGTAACAACACAAAGGTGGAGAAAACGGAGAAGAACCAAAACACTAATAACACAAAAACTCCTCCGTTAATACAAGATCCCAATGAAGGCAGTCCCACAAAAAATAATTTGTAGTAATAATAGGACACCAGCTCGTACTGGCGAAAAACACCAAAAACGGTTCTGTCACAGACCGGATAATACTGAAATGGTTATGTTCAATATGTTATTATAGACAAGCTCACCAGCCTGAACATAAACCCCTACATCACAAGATTGGATGCCAACTGGCTCATGGACAGAACCCACATGGTGAGAGTTGCGGGAGCTAGGTCCGACTCTAAACCAGTTACAAGTGGCGTTCCCCAGGGCTCAGTCCTAGGATCTCTCCTGTTCGGCATATACTTCTCAGAGGTATAGGCAAGCACAGGAGAATTATGGCTGAACAAGTTCGCAGACGACTGCAAACTAGGGGCTATAATTGACGCTCCGGGTGACACAGACATCCTCCAAAAGGGTCTCACTGAGATGGATACCTGGTGTCAAAATCATGGCCTCAAGCTAAATGCCAAAAATGCATAGTCATCCCCTCTGGAAAAAACAAAGTACCCACAAACTACCACATAGTTGGTAGTCCCCTAAATACAGAAAACGTAATAAGGGATCTGGGGACCCAAGTAAATAGTAATCTCTCCTTTGATAATCGCATTGCCAAAGTGGTTAGAAAATCCTTCTATGTGGCCCACCTAATCACAAAAGGGTTCGCATCCAGATCAAAAGAGGTCATTTTGCCCCTCTACTCATCACTCATCAAACCCATCATAGAGTACAATGTCCCATTTAGGATGTACCTTACAAGACACCTGCAACAGCTGGAAAGACCACAGAAGTACCTCACCAAGAGGATCGCTGGCCTCAAACAGATGCCCTATGCAGCTCGACTGAAGAAACTCCAGCTGTACTCTGTTACATACTGTCTACTCAGAGGTGATCTCTGCCTGACATACAAGGCCATGTCCAACCCAGAATTGATGGACATGCTCCACCTAAAGAAACCCATATCCCCTCGAGCCACACACTCTAGGGATCTAAACCTCACCACAACAATAAATAGGACATGCTGGAGGGATAGATTCCTGTCCCAGAGACTTCCCATGCTTTGGAACAAGATTCCAGTGTACATTAGGCAGAGCTCCTCGTTAACACTCTTCAAGAGAAACCTTGATGAGTGGATGGGAAACAGAAAGTTTACCCTGGGGATCATTTCAGTGGCTCTGCTGGACAGAGGCACAGGGAACTAATCTAAGGGGGCGGTGAAAGCCAACACATTCTGGCTAGGCTTATAAATGCCTTCGGGCAGATAGCCTAGTACCTACCTATGAACACACACTTTGGACCTGCAATCCTCAACAGACTTACACACACACAAACATTATTACTTAGAGCAGCAGCAATCGTTACGTACTGACTCCTATTGAAAAGATTAAAGCTGAATATGGACCACACAAAATACGGACTTAACACAGCAACTGAAAACATGAAAACATTGCTTGTATGAGCAAAAACATAACATAAAGATTACTTAGCGCAGCAGCAATCGTTCCGTACTGAATACGGACAATCACACAATTTGAAAATCAACCGGACTTGCAGTCCTCTACAGACTTAAACTGAATATCCGCTACAGATTTACACAGATGAACAATCCTTTACAGAGCTACGAACTTGAATATGGACAACCACGCAATTTGAAAATAAACCAGACTTACTTATACTGAATACGGACTTGCAATCCGCTATGGACTTACACAGAGCAGCAATCCTGTACAGAATTACGCACTTACACAGAACAGCAGCAATTGAAATTGAAATACTGAATATGGACTTTTACACATAATTTGAAAATAAATTGTCCGGTTCTTGCTTAGAGCAGCAATCTCCTGGAAGCAACCCTTACAAACGTAGAGCAACAATCCCTATTTCCTTCCAAAACATTTCAGATATCCAGTCCAAAAGACAGTCTGTCACACGAAGGTGATGTCATCACACATGCCCCTATAAGCTGGCGGTGTGTGGTGATGCCAGCCATAAATTTAAAGTTGTATATAAAAAAAATCAGGAATTAAATGGGCCTCTCGGGAATTCGTGGCACTCTTATTTTGCCCTCAAAACTGGTAAGTACCGAGGAATTTGGTACGGTTGAGAGGTAGGCTGTAGTGCGATCTCTGAGTTTGTATATATAAGTAGCAGGGGGTGTGGGAGGTGCAGGGGGGCTTGCTCCCGTGCAAAACGGTTGGAAATCACTGGACTGCAAGGTACATTGGGTAATGTCAACAATGTCGAATATGGATGTGTCGACATTACTGTTTGCGTCATTTTGCCTAGGCGATGTTTTTATTTTCAGTATATTTTTTTGATTAAGTCATCACTCGACCAAGTGATTTTCAGAAATTTGATAGTAAACCGTGTGCGTGTGTGTATACAGACAACACCTAAACAACACCTGGCTTTGCTTCTGTACAAAACCAGGCTAAACTCTCTCCCTCAGATCTCAGTATAATGTTTTTCCCTGCTGTTACATGACCTCTTCCTTCATATCCTTGTTAGTACTACCACCCCTTATCTGTATAGCTTCTGTTCTACACCTCTGTGATACCTACTACCCCTATAAACCTATCACTGTTCATATCATAACTGTTCTATATTACAAATCCCTCTCCTTAAAAAAAATTAATGTTCTGTTTTTTATCACTGTTTTTATTTTTTCATGTATAATATGTGATTATAGTCTTGTACCACTGTAAAAGTTGCTAAGGTTTTTTTTTGCAAAAAATATGTGACTATTAATCTTTATCACTGTAAAAATAATGCATATGTTTTTTTCTTAAATTATGAAACACTATCTTTCATATATCTTTGCACACTGTTATTTGTGGAGGTTTACTCCCTGGGCCTCCACTAAAAATGAGTCTGTACCCAGTCGGACTTTCCCGGTAAACAAATGTAAAATAAAAATAAATGTATATACATATATGTACAAGTCCAACAGTTTTTGATTTTTATGCTTTTTGTCTCTTAATAGGTATTTTTTGTTTGTTTGTTGTTTCAGATACAATTCCTGGGCGTCAGTGCATGGCATCCTGTTTCTTTCTGCTTAAACAATTTGAAGATGTTTTGATTTACCTAAATTCTGTGAAGGTCTGTATTAATACAAGTACAGATATTAAAGTTATATTAAGATTGTTCTTTGAGCTATTGTTTCAGATTGCATACACTTCAGTTATACTATACTAAATATGATGTGGACTATGTAGCCTGATTTAGAATGTGTGTGCATTGGTCACATTGAAAGTATATAAGACAACTCAAGTAGCAGAACAAGAAATACATTCTGCAACTTCTGCCCTCACAGTTGATAACAAGCCACCTCTTCTGTTACATAACATTGCAAATTGATTAATACATTATCAGTTCATTTGACTTAGTTTTTGTATGAAAGTGTTTTCCCCTGAATCAAATTATGTATTTGCCATTCAGTTTTATCTCTAGTATTTAACTGGGAGACAGGAAGACTCTTTGGGAGCTAGAATGTGTTATGCATTATTGGAGAGTTCTCTTGTATATTATAGCAATAACTGGCATTGTGGGTGTGGTATAATTAAGATTTACCCATGGTTGGTGTGGTTTAATCATGAGGGCAATGCCCGAGTAATTAAATAAAGCCAGCCTTCCACAAATTTTCAATACACTACACCCAGGAGTTAGTTATTGCTTTTATACAATGACATTATTTAAGAACCAAATTACTTAGTTTTCTTAAATAATGTCTTTGTATAACGACGCCATGATGTTCTTCTGCTTTGTTTCCCGATTTCCCTGCTTTGTTAAATGTACTGCACATGTATATGGGACTTCCGTTCCTATGTTTCCACAGTACATCAGTGCTTTGGAAAGCAAGCGATGGAGATAAGAAGATCTCCATTTGTTTTTCTTTGTTTTTTTTTTTTTTTTTTTGGAAAAGAAAACTGTAACCTCTGGACAGTTTACAGTTAAGAGAGATGGGAGAAAATACAAGGAAAATAAGGTATGTTTCTGTAGTTTTGCGGAACATACCTGATTTTTCTTGCATTTTCTCTGCTCTCGTAAGTACTTCTCCACCTCTTATTTTTTTAGAAAGATTATGCAATGTAAACCTTGCCTCTAGATGATTGACACTATTGTAGTGACACCTCGACTCCATATGCAAAAATGGGAAAAGGGGTTGAGGATGGATGGATTTGCATTGTCTGAAGGAAAGAAAAAAAGTTTGAAATTGAAATGCATGTCATTATTTAGAACCTTCATTACTCAGTGATTTGTCGGAAAACCACAAATTTTATGAGGAAAGAAAGTCACTAAATAATGACATGCATTTCAATTTCAGACTTTCTTTACTTCAGACTAATGCGTGTCTAAATATACCAATAGATAAAAAAGTCTGGCTGCTCAATGATACTTTAGCGGCCGGACTTTTACTGTTAGTATTTGTTCGATTTACAGCAGGCACACTGGTTGGGCTTGACCAATCAGCGTGATCGTTTTTGAATGTTAATGATCAGTCATTATATAGTCTAAGGTAAACAACTATCCAATGCGTAAGAGTCAGTTGGAGTTAATGGACATACTTGTGGATATTATAGAGAAAGAGCTTCTAAAGGATAAAAAAAATTAAGAAAACGATATATGAAAAATTACGATGTGATGTTGTCAGTCTCACCTTTATTCTCACTGTTGGGTGGGCTCCGATCCATCAGATCCATCTCGACCATTTCAAAAGCTCAAGGCCTTCAGCAAATCTCATGGGCATTTTTCCTTACCCATAATGCAACTCCCTAACTTCCTCAGATCTCGTTTGCCACTCTGTGAAGAAAGTTCTGAAGCAAGCTCTGGCCTAAGTGTTTTTCTAATTTATTACTATGTGTCATAGTATATTGTGTCTTTTTATTCTTTAATATTCTTTACTATTTTATATATGTGTATATACCCTTACTCTGCTTTTTCTATATTTTAGAGTGAGTGTTTGCCTCTTTACCCTCTCCCGTTAGCGTCTGTTTCAGTTAGAGGACATCTAAATAACTTCCACTTAAGTTAGAGGATGTTTACCCCTCTTTTCTACCCCCTTTCTATTTTATTGTCCCATTTTTAGTTAGAGGACAATTTTCCAAAAAAAAAAAAAAAAAGAGGTTTTCTTCCCATCTTTCAGTTTTCTTCTTTTCTTCTGTGTCCATTTAAATTAGAGGACTTTCTGGTGTGTTTGTATCCTTGTGTGAGTGAGTTTTTCTTGTTTTTCTTGTTTAATTCCTTTTTTTTTCATAGCTGTTTAAAATGTCACAAAAACAGGGAGGGAAACCTCTTGGTTTCAAAAAGTGCAAGCAGTTGAAAAGAAGATGCCCCTTGGTGATTTCCACACTTTGTGTGCATATTGCTTGGGGCCTCTTCACCTCCAATAGTCATGCTCCATATACCATGGTTTCAACCAGAGGGCTCTTATGGAGCACAAGAATAAGCTTATTTTGAAGGGTCTGATGAAAACTCCCTTCTCTGAGGCTATATCACCAGAGTCCTCTACCAAATCTGACAAGTCAGACAAATCTCAAAAATGTACTTCTTTGGTGCCAAAATCCTCCTTAGAGCCGAAGCAGAAAGTTGCAAGACTATCGGCTCCAGCAGAACCCTCAGAGCAGACAGTCAATGCTGGATCCAAGACTTCGTGAGAGCAGTATAAACCCTCGGCTCTGACGTCTTTGGCACCTACAGAATTCTTATATATCGGAGCCATTCACCTTCTTTGGAACCAATTCTCTCTCTGCTCTCATCACCATTTTTGATGAAGTCAAGATCTCCTACTCTTTCTACTCGGTCCACCATGAGTTTTTCTGATGAAGATGTAAATAGAGTAGTGCAGAGGCTGCTAAAGACACTAGCTTTGGCCAAACTGTTATTAAATCCGAACCCAAAGGAATCAGATCAGACACTGTCCTCCCCCTCGGCACCTGCTCCTCCTCCAATCCATCCCTTGGTTTCGGAGCCGAAGATTTCACCATCCAGCTTGTGTCTGTATCAGATCTGAGACCCATAGGTTCCTCAGATCCAATATCTACCCCAAGCGTTTCCACCCAGTCAGAGCAGGAGACCTCTACAAGCCAACACTCTCCGGTTGAGTCCACGGAGCTGATTTGGGTATGTCCGGATCTGACCCTGCCTCTGGAGGCTTCAGTGCAGGTGAGTTTGGCTCCTACCTCTGCTTCGGAGCTTCTGTCTTCTGCTCCAGAGATTCCTTCAGCCCCAACAACTCTTTTGTCAGATCCAGGGTGTTCTTCTGAACAGGGGCAGACTGTCTTTGAAGTCATGAGGAGGGTTTTGACTTCATCCCTGTCTAAGACACAATCCCTCTAGGATCTTCCTCCCAGTTTTGCACAGCTGTCTGTCTTCTCGCATACCATCTCCACAGGACCGTAGAGACCCCAGGCCTCAGGATATCCAACAGAAGACTCCCCCCTTCTTCTGAAACCTCCCCAGACTATTCCACTGAAGAAGTCCCTCGGAAGAGGACCTGCAAGAGGAGGCATCTTGACTCCCCAGAGAAGTCTCATCACATCCAATATTGACCTCGATGAAGCAGAAGTGGTCCCCACAGTCACCTCCTGAAAATGTCTGCTTTAGAGACATCCTGGAAATTTTAAAACCGAGAGGTGACTGGGAGTCTACATCCCCTTCAGCACACATCCCCTTCAGCTGAGCAGTCGGTATACCTGAAAGCTTTAGGGTCTTGCCCTTCAACCTCTTGGGTGACCCATCCTTCTGATGAGCTTATTGACTTAATCTCTCAGAAGGCTTGGGACCCTAGATTCCACAGAACCTACTCCTAGGAGGCCAAATAAGTACATTACTGCCCCAAAGGACAAGCTATTCTTAACAAAAGGTATAGCAGTTGATGCCATGGTCGTGGTGGCAGCCACTAAAAAGGACTATCTGAGACCAGTTCCTCTATCCATCCTCCGAATAAGGATTCCAGGACCATGGATAGGTGTGGGAAGCACATCTTTTTGTCAGTGATCTTTGCTTTACAGTCTCTGAACTACTTTACCCCTTTTACCAGATTACAGATGGACCTGTTGAAGGAACTTTCAGACTCATTTCAAGGAGCTGTAACTGATGAGGCAGCAGATAAAGTCAAAGCTCAGCTCTCCACCCTCAATTCAGTCGTCAACTCTTCCATGAGGCACATATCTTGTATAGCAGATGGAATGAGAAGGGCAGCGGGTTCAAGCATATCTCTCAGGAGGCAGGCCTGGGTGCGCCTTTGCGATTTCACAGGCAGGTTTTAGTCCAGTGCTCCCCTTCAAGTCTTCCTTCATTAATGCCCCTTTTGATGGCTCCTCTCTTTTTGGACCTAAAGTAAAAGAGAAGCTTACCAGGTGTGAACAGGAAGGCAAGACCTTGTCTGCCATTTGAGTGCGTTTTTCCACACCTACCAGACCCTTTCCCAAAGGTCAGAGAGGTAGTGGGAAGATGTGGTTCAGAAAATTTCAAAGGTTTTTCCAAGATACATAGGGTGAAAGTTTCCCCTAGAGGCAGAGGGGGGAACAATAATGGAAGATGCTGCTGTTGCAGACGGGGAGGACCACTGAACCAGCCTCCAGAGAATCTTTCTTTGGTAGACCCTTTCAGCACTCCTGAAGGAGTGCCAAATTGCTCGCCTCTGGAGGTAGTCGGGGGGGGGGGGGCAGTTGTCTCTGCACTGCGAAACCAGGCAAAAGATAAATGACAAATGGGTACAGGACATAATATCCAGGGGATATGTCATTCCCTTCTCCTTTCCCACTCCTGTAAACAAGTCAGTTCCAGGCATTCCACCCAGTCAGAAGGAACAAGCAACATTAGAAATTCAAAAGTCGCTAAGAAAAAGAGTCATCCAAGAAGTCCTTGCAGACCAGAGAGGATCCAGAACTTACTCAAGATTCTTTTTAGTTCCAAAGAAAACGGGGGACTGGAGACCCATCTTGGATTTCAGCAATCTGAACAAATCTGTCAAAAAGACCAAGTTCCGGATGGTGACACTGCAGTTGATATTTCCATTCCTGGAAAAAGACAACAGGATGTGCTTTATAGACCTTCAGGATGCATACTACCACATACGAATGGAAAGGCGATCCAGAAGGTACTTGCGCTTCTGGCTAGGAGCCAGCCACTTTTAAGCTCTACCCTTTGGTCTCACTACACCCCTCAGAGTGTTCACCAATTGCATGGCAGTAGTGGTGACTCACCTGAGACACTGAGGATTCTGGGTGTTTCCGTATCTGGATGACTGACTCATAACCACCCCGACTAGGCATCTTCTGATACAAGCCAGGGACTATACTCTACAACTCTATTCCCTCCGTAGGTATTACCATAAATTACAAAAAAAATCTGCTCTACAGCCATGTCAAAGCTTGGTCTTCATAAGAGTAGAGATAAACACAACTACAATGATAGCAAAACTTCCACAAGACAGAGTAGACGATCCTTGCCATTATGCAAGTCTCTTAACTCATTAACCCCGAGTACCTTCTCATGGTGCCTCTGTGCTCAACACCGAGCGAGCCATGAGAAGATACTACTTGTAAGCTGTTACCCCCAAGTGCCTTCAACAAGCGTGAGTAATTTTATAGTTCTATTTTAGCTTCAGTGTTAAAAAATAAGTTGAAAAAGTAACTGAACTTTGTCAGTTACTTTCTCAACTTACATTTCAGCATGGAGTTATGTGATGGTAATACTGAAGTTTATTGAGAAAAATTCCTGTCAAGTGCTGTACTCTGAAGATAGGGGCTATGAAGGAAACTGCGCCTGCATTCTAGGTAACGGAACTGTTGTAATCCCCGAAATGGTGGCTGCTATGTAAGCATGAGTGCAAACAGAAACAGAAGAGAAACGTCCGGAGCTACAACTACAACAATGGTAGAGAGACTGGAGAGCTGCTCTTTTGTCTATTTTACTTTTCTTTTTTAACTGTTAGTGGGAGTATGACTGATGATTTTAGTGCTCAAGCTCACTGGTTCAGAGTTATTCAGTCCCCTACAATAAAAGTTTGTAATCATTCCTTCCAAGTGATTTTGTCGTGTCTAGCTGCTTACAACTCTTGTTTGGTTTAATAAAATTAAATATGCCTGTGAAAGTGGAAGAAACCTTGTGCAGAATGCCCTCGGCTCCAGGCAGGTTTTAGTCCAGTGCTCTCCTTATAGAGCTGAAGGGAAAATAAAGCGGTATCGTAAAATTAAGTTATTTCGCTTAAAAAAACAGCGGACAAAAATCAAATGTGATTATGCAGACCAAACAGTAGTTACACAAGTTTGCATCAAGAGTTTTTGTTGTATGAAGTCATTACTACAGCTGAATTTTTGTAGGCATGTTGTGCCAAGTCATTCTTACTGCTTTTTGTATGTATCTGTAACAGGAAGCTAGATAAAGTGCACTAAAAACAACAAAGCATGAGGAATGCAGGTAATACAAAACACATTTCCTGTAGAGATTTTTTTTTATATTCTGACAAGGAAATCTTAAGTAAATGGTTATTTATGCTACTTTAATATTCCGTACGGAAACCCGCTATCACCGAACACAGCTTTAATGGGAGTCCAAATGAAGGACTCAGTTTTGGCTATAGTGTGGTTGTAGTGGAGTGGACTGTTTTGAAAGGTAGTTTGAGAATGTTGTTTATTGTTCATGCTTAGCGTGGATATTGAGAGTTTTACCTACGGTGCTAGGTTTTTTGAGGTGAGGAGAGGGAAGTCATGGAATTTCTGTTCTTCTGATGCCGACTGTTTATTACAGGAAAGTGGAAATTATTTAAAGCTGTTTTCCTTTTTATACAGCCTGTTCTGTTACCATTAACATACACAGGTTCTAATTCTAGGTTTGGCCTTCTTCAAGTGAAATATTTTGCAGAGGTTGTACTGTCCATATTCTGCAGCTGAAGCTAAACTACATGGTGAGTTTATGCTTTCCACAGCCTAGGCACTGCTGGTGCTTGATCTGAAATGGTCATCATCCTCATTGTCATCCTTATCATGATTATTGGGACCACACAGGTTAAGTTTTACAGGAATCAGGGTATGTTTCCCTGGCAGGTAGAGAACCTCAATGTGTAAACAATGCTGCTGATTTAAAATCAACTGAACAAAAACTTCTTTGGACCTCTTTCATCAGTTTGCCATTAGTACTCCTGCGCCTTTCTTGAATATCCCACTCACTTAATGTTGTAATATACCTGAGCCTTCAGATTTGCAGGTTTTCCTGAGCTAAAACATGCGCTTGTAGCTTGCATGCCAACTCTGTGATTTCAGGAAGTTCATTTGTTAATGACAACTAAAGCAAATATACAAACTATGAAACACAGTACTTACTTGTATTAGAAATGCAGCTGAGCAGGCTGTAAATGCACGATTTAAGGCAAAACAGTTACATGTAGATCTAAATTAAATAAATGTTTTTATACAAAAAATAATATTCTGTGTGGAGATGGAAAGTAATCATCCGTTGCTGTTGTGAACTGTAAAGGAAGAACTTCACAAAGATTGTTTTATTTATTTTGTCAGAAGCATTTGGAACAGTTTGAGTAGATGTTTAGCAGGTTAGTAGACCAGCCACTATCCCAAAATGAGTGTATTAAAACTAGATGATAAAAAGCTTATCTAGCCAGATTCTTTATGGTATATTAGTCAACAGTGTTGCAAGAGACTACAAAGATGCAAAACCCAGTTTTTTAGGGGAGAGTAGCTATGTCCTTTTTGGATGGTTATTTGGAACAATATAAGAAACTTTACTTAGAGAAGACTCAACTTCTTTAACTGTAGTCTTTTTGGGGTGCTTTACTGTCGTTAAGGCCTCCTCAAGGGTTTTTGGTTCTGCGGAAATTTCCTTTAGAGACACAGTCTCTAGGAAGATGGAATTTTTTAAGTGGGATTGTGCCCAGATTTCAGATATCCATAAGAGGTACTATGAGTTACTGCAGATGGAATCTCCAAAACCTGCAGCTACTCCTCCTGTCTTGCCTGCTTTACTAGATGATTTTTTAATACTACTAAAGCACCTGATTCTCTGATGTTCATCGTGTTTCACTGTTGCAGTCATTACACTTGGGTTATCCTGCTGGCAGGCTACCTGCAGTCAGCCTAAATTCCAAATTCCTGGTCTGGCGTTGGTTGCTGTCGCCTCTTCCCTGACGTCAGTGCGCCAGGGGTATAAAAGATGCAGCCGATGCCATTTTCTTCAGTCTTTCTTGCCGCGCGGTGCCCGAAGCAAAAGCAGTTTGCAAGTGCCGGTCGGCCGACTCCTGAGATTTTCGAAATTGAATTCCCCATTGGGGAAACTTTTTTCTTGCTCCAGACCGATGTCAGAAAAAGTTAACAATTGTATTACTTGTAGAAAGCAAATACCTCATAAGGATTTTCATTCTTAATGTATTCCTTGCCTAGGCCCTGACCACGACGTTGCTAGCTGTCGGTTTTGTGCTAGATTTAACCAACGCACTATTAAGCGTCGGTACGATTTTGCTTTTCATTACTTTGGCCGAAGGTTTAACTACATAATGCCATCGGAACAACCGAAGACCAGAGTTCATAAAAAATGCAAGGAAAAAGAAAGGACAAGCATCCGAGGTCCAAAACCGACGACGAAGCCTCTTCTAGGCCAGTCGCCGGCTCGCCAGTTCTCAGTGAGGCACTTTTGCAGCCCCTGACACCCGCTACTTCAGAGCCACAGGCCGCCTCCGATTCCCATGTGGAGACAACTAGGCCTCTGGATACTCAAGGTATTGGGCCTTCGGAAACTAATCCCTCAGATGGGTCCGGAGCCGCTGAGCAGGCATCTGCTTCTGAGAGTGTTTTCAGACCTACACAGCTTTATATCAAGCCAACTTCAGCATCCAAGACAAAGACTAAAACAGTTTTAAAGACAAGGAAACAAGTACAGCATTCTCCAGAACAGACTTCCATGCCTAAGAAACAGATGCTCAAAATGGCCGAAGACCTAATTACTTTGATCAAGGGTTCCCATCCCCCTCCTGATAAGAGGCCTAGGCAAGCTACTGAATATGATTCCTCTGATCAGGTTTCCATTTCCTCTGACTCCTCTTCAGAACAGGGATACTCTATTCCTCCCTATGAGGATTCTGATGCTGAAGAATCTATTCCTTCAGCTTCTCCTCCTGAGGATTACTCATTTGGGGAAACCCTGCATACCATGAAGGAGCATTCCCACTGGGAGAGCCAAGATTATTCAGATTCTAAGAAAAGGCTCAGAGACTTTCTTTTACTACCTCAGCACAGACCTCTTGCTATTCCTCCTGTTCTAGACATTGTAGATGATGTATTTTCAGAGTCCGGCCTGTCTCCCGACTCTTTACCTCCTGCACCTGTTAAGCCAGACAGATACTACAGGGTTCCAAATTCTCATAAATTTCTATATAAAAACCCTGCTGCTGACCCAGAAACTATTTCTCAGGGTCCCAAAGGGGTCAAGGCTACTACTGAAAAAAAACCTGTCCCCTCAGATAGAGATTCTAGGGCACTGGACAGATGGGGGAAAAAAGTTTACACTTCTGCTACCTTGGCTGTAAGGGCTTTAAATTGTCAGTTTCATATGCTTAAATATCAGCAATACTTAATGTCTTTGTTAAAACAGAAAATATTGACAAATTCTGAATGTTCTGAGAACAAGGAATTGCAGGATTTATTGCATGTAGCTGAACGAGTGGGAAAACATACTTTGCAATGTGGTTATGATTCACTGGAGGCCTCTTGCAGGGCCGCTGTAACAGGATCTGTCATTAGAAGGCATGCTTGGTTAAAGGAACAGACTCTCCCTGATCATGTTAAAGCAAAATTATTGGGTGCTCCATTACAGCATGATACTTTGTTTGGTGTTAAGGCAGAAGAGGTGTTGAAGAAAATGGAGGATAAAGCTAAATCTATGCAGACAGTTAAGGATTTCTTACAGGTACAGCCACCCAGATTTAGCAGGAACTGGCCTTCTAAGAACTGGTCCTTTCCCATGTCAGACAGGCCACAAAGAGGCAGATACAGACGCCCTAGAGGCAGACAACAGCCCCAGGGCTTATACAGGCCCAAACAATGGGGTGCTTCTACCTCCAAAAGTGGAGAAGACAAATCACAGCCATATAGGAAACAGTCCCAATGACTTACCTCTGCCAATGCCAAGTATTTATCTTTTGGCAGCACCCTTAGGGGGAAAGCTAGCACTTTTTTCACAAAATTGGCACATGATCACCCAGGACAAATGGGTCTTAAATATAGTCTCTCAGGGCTACAGGTTCCACTTTCACACCCTTCCAAAGGCAAAAGGTATGCCAAACCTGCCACACAATCAATGGGCAGAGGCACAAAAACAAGTTTCATTTCTCATGGACATGAGGGCTATTCAGCCAGTGCCACAACAAGAGCAGGGGCAAGGATTTTACTCAAGACTTTTCTTAGTACCAAGAAAGGACAAAGCATGGAGACCATTTCTGGACCTGTCTATTCTAAATACTTTTCTGGACGTTCCGAAATTCAAAATGTTGACTCTGCAGCAGCTTCTGCCCATGTTGGGCAAGAAGGTTTGGCTTGTAACTTTGGACCTCAAAGAGGCATACCTGCATGTCCCAATCAGACAATCTTGCAGAAGATACCTCAGATTCATAGCTGGCTCAATGCACTACCAATTCTCTGCACTGCCCTTTGGCTTATCTACTGCACCCAGGGTCTTCACAAAATGCCTGGCACCAGTAATTGCATTTTGCAGACAAAGAGGAATTCAAATATATCCCTACTTGGACGACTGCCTTATTCAAGCAGAGACCAAAGACATTCTACTAAAGCATCTGGCGTTTGTAAAAAGATTACTAATTTGCCTAGGGTACACAGTAAACGAAAAGAAATCAAAACTAGTACCCTCTTAAGAGATAATATTCCTGGGTGCAAGCTTAAATACAACTGCCCAGATGGCTTATCTCACGCCAGATAAATAAAGGCAACTGACTTCTTACTTCGAAAACATGGCAACAAAGACCCAGTTATCTGCAAGAAAAATTCTGCAGGCTCTGGGCTACATGGCCTCCTGCATTCTGCTAATTCCATATGCAAGACTGCATATGAGGAAACTACAATGGTATCTAAAAAGTGTTTGGACTCAACATTGCCACAGCCTGGAATCATTAATTTCACTCATTCCCTGCCTGCAGCAGGAGTTTCAATGGTGGGCACAGGCCTGTCACCACAACAAGGGACAGCCATTCACTTTACCCACAGCCAGGCAAACACTAACAACCGATGCGTCAGATTATGCCTGGGGGGCCCACATGGCAGGAAAATGTATTCAGGGCACATGGCCCCCAAGCCAAAGGCATCTTCACATCAATCAAAAAGAGATGGTAGCTGTACAAAATGCCCTGACAGCCTTCAAGGACTTACTTCATCCAGGACAGCTGCTGATAAAGACGGACAACACCACAGTCATGTGGTACATAAACAAGCAGGGGGGCACACATTCCTACCCCCTCTGCAGGCAAGCCATGATTTTGTGGAACACAGCATTGACCTACCAAGTACACCTGCAAGCACAAGTCCTGCCAGGAAAAACAAATGCTCTGGCAGATGAACTAAGCAGAAACCTCATGGATCCTCACGAGTGGAAACTAGATCCACAAATCTTCAGCATGTTAACAAGGAAATGGGGATGCCCAAACATAGATCTTTTTGCCTCCCCTCACAACTGCCAACTTCAGAGATTCTGCACAAGGACTTATCACAAACAAGCATGGAAAGTGGATGCCTTGTCATTCAGCTGGAACAACCTTACAGTATATGCCTTTCCTCCACTGCCTCTCCTCCCCAAGGTACTCCTAAAGGTCAGACAAGAGAAGCCACAAATGATACTGATTGCCCTGGATTGGCCACGCCAACACTTGTACCCAATCCTAAGGAGCTTGTCCCAAGGCCCAGCCTGGACATTGCCTCAAATTCCTCATTTACTGACCCAACAAAACAATCAGATCCTGCACAGCCAGCTCAGAACCCTAAATCTAGCTGCATGGTGGATAGTGTAACCATTCAGAATGCACCTCTCTCTAAAGCAGGTATGGATGTTATTTTGGAGGCCAGGAGGCCCAGCACCAGAAAATCTTATGCAGAAAAATGGAAGAGATTCTGTGCTTGGAACTAGGCACAAGGAATTGACACGCTTGTTCCAAATATTCCTCAGATTTTACAATATCTAACTGAGATGCTGGACAAAGGCCTATCCTTCTCATCAATTAAGATCCATGCCTCTGCCATTTCAGCTTATTACAATACAGACCCACCTATTTTTTCACATGCATTGCTTAGGCAGTTCCTCAGGGGGGCCAAAAACATAAGACCTCCAAGGAGAGCACCAATACCTGCATGGGACCTCAATTTTGCCTTGGAAAAACTCACACTGCCTCCTTTCGAGCCAGCCAGTACAGCTGAGATAAAATTCTTATCATGGAAAACAGCTCTGCTCCTAGCAATAACTTCAGCAAGAAGAGTCTCAGAGTTACAGGCATTAATGGCTGTGGAACCTTTTATTATCTTCCATCCGGACAGGGTTTCTCTAAGGACAAACCCAACATTTATGTCTAAGGTAGTGTCCAGTGTGGCTCTTAACCAAACCATTCATTTGCCTACTTTTTACCCAAACCCACAGAATAAAGGGGAGAGACATCTGCATTCTTTGGACATATACAGACAGCTATGCTTCTACTTGGACAAAACTAAAGCTTTCAGAAAGACTGAGCAACTTTTAGTGGCATATGCTGCAGGATCACAAGGAAAGGCTATCTCAAAGCAGACTACTTCAAAATGGATAGGACACTGCATTCGTTTCTGCTATTCACAACATGGCAAATCAGTGCCTAAGGGCACTAGAGCAGATTCTACCAGGGCAGCAGCCACCTCAGCAGCCTTCCTCAGAGGAGTACCAACCAAGGATATTTTGGAGGCTGCAACTTGGACTTCAGTGCACACTTTTACTAAGCGCTACCACTTACCTCTTTACTCTAAATCCAGAGCAGGCTGTGCCACTGCAGTTCTGCAAGGCCTTATAGCCACTCCTAATTTTATTTAGACCCAGCCACCCAACCTCAGCTTTGGGATTCAACCCAAGTGTAATGACTACAACAGTGAAACACGATGAACGTAGTACAGTTGTGTACCTACCATAAATGTAAATGTTCGAGTGTATTCACTGTTGCAGTTCAGGTTACCCACCCACCACCCCCCTTTCTTTGCTGGGACTTATCTGTACTTCTCTATTCTATACAACCTATGTGGTGTATTTGCTTGTAGATGAAGGTATTGTTTATTTTAGTGCATGCTTTTATAAGCAATGTTTTTAGCCTACCCTTTTGGGGGCACCTGACATCTGGGGCAAGAAAAACTGAAGAAAATGGCGTCGGCTGCATCTTTTATACCCCTGGCGCACTGACGTCAGGGAAGAGGCGACAGCAACCGACACCGGACCAGGACTTTGGAATTCAGGCCGACTGCGGGTAGCCTGCCAGCAGGATAACCCAAGTGTAATGACTGCAACAGTGAATACACTCGAACATCTACATTTATGGTAGGTACACAAATGTACTTTCCCTGCTCCCAAGACGTCTGATAGTTTTATAGGGTGCTTGAAGACTGTTCCTTTTTGTTCATTTGTGCATCAGGGAAGTGCTTGTGCATACATGGTCAGACTGCTGAAGTGATTGGCAGGCAAAACAGTTTACTGTGTCATTTTGGCGCTTATGCATACACAACACAGACAACCGATTCACTGGCTTACTGCAAGGTGCCATGCCTTGTTCACTTTTGTACAAGGGCTGCTGTGCCCCTGCGACTTACTGTATTCTACTTTTTGAGGTTTGTCTGGGGCTTGCACCACTACCATAAAAGTAATTATTAATGGGTGTTGCATTATAGTATGTAACTGGATTGGTACTGGAATATACTTGGACAAGACTTGCTTCTGTGTATAGTTTGTAGTGACTCTTCTAAAGTTGTACATTTTGCTCTCTGACAATTCTTTGAGGTACAAGGGGAGTGTAAAGCTGCACAACACAAATAGGATAAAGCAGCTGCTTTTTATGTTTGAGGTAATTGCTTTATTTTTTCTCTATTTTTTTCTCTTTGTATTCTTTCCCTTGCTGCATGTTTTTGCGCATTGATCATCCCCAGTACCTACCCCCATCCACTTATAGCTAGGGAACAGGTCATAAGTAGTCTAGGAGTGTCAGTATTAGGTGTGATTACCTCCATTATGTTGTTTCTTTTCCAAATGTTGGCTATGGGCCTGCACATATATTTCTGTTTATGACTGTGGGTAATGGATGGGGAATCTAATAAAAGCCAGATGTCTCTTTCACCAGAGACAGCTCAATGATTCTGGTTTGATCAGACACCTACCGACGGCAGTATTACTTGGTTGCAGAATACAAAATGGGTGGCTTATGGATTCCGAGATAACACTAATACTGATGGCTGGTAAATGCTTGTTTATTTAGGGATGGCAGTGAAAATTGCTGTTATTTTTTCATTTAGAGGGGAAATTTTTTTTCTTTTTTTTTTTTTTTCTTTCTTTCTTTTTTACAGGTAAATGGAGTGATAGGGAGGCATATGACCCAAGGGGCAGACTGTCCAAGCTGTTGTGCTATTCAAAACAGTGGCTGTATGTTTCATTATGGTGCATGTACATGGCAGGAAATGTTACTGGATGGTCATTTAAGAAATATTTCATTCTGGTGCTTGTGCATATATCAACATTTTATTCAAGGGATCGCTTGGGTGACTGCTTAATTTTGGTGGTTGCACATACTAGGAAACGCTGCTGATGTTTTTTTGGCAAAACGCTTCATTTTGGTGATTGTGTATATCTCAACATTCTCTCAGCTGATCTATTTGCTAGAATATTGCAGTACAGATGTGTTGTAACAAGCATAGGTTTTAGTCATGGTTATTATAATTTTTTTCTTTATGTATCCAGCTTTCAGGAAACATTTATTACCTGTTAACAATATGCACTTACTGTATTGAGGAAAACTGATGCTAAATCCGTCTGAAGAAATGTTGGAATGATGGATAACAAACAGTGCTGATAAATATATCTAACTGTTCTGTACGTACGTTCTGATTCAGTCTTTCTTTCTACTGAATAATGTCTGTGTGGTATGTGAGGCTTAGTTAAATATATTTTACTGCTGATTTTGGCATTGCTCAACCAGTATTTTGGATAATATTTCTACCTTTTTCACCTCTGTGTCTTATTGTAACCAGAGGGATGGTTAGGTGAGATTACATGAATTACTACATTTTGGACTAATTCTTACATGGATGAACCAGATAAGTTAGATATTTCTGCTTGTATTATTGTATTTCTGATTATACTCAGTAGTTGTTTGAGTCAGGTAAAGGTTATTACTTGCTGACTAATACCAGCATGTAGCTACCGTATATATTTTGGACATTTTTCCTGGCTTTGTCAGTCAGATGTGGACATTAGGTGGGAGGAAGGGCTCAGTAATATTCAAGTGTTGTACTATTTATACCGAATTACAATGAATGTGTACTCAACAGGTTATGTGCAGCAATTATCACCTGTGTCTGAGCATGCATAACTTTCAAGTTCATAGGTTCATACTAGGCTATCTGCCCTAGGGCATTTATAAGCCTAGCCAGAGTGTGTTTGGCTTTCGCCACCCATTTTAAATTAATTTTGCTATGCCCTTTTTCGAGGTTAGTATACTGTGCCTCTGTCTAACAGTGACACAGAAGTGATACCCGTAAACCACGATCTCCCATCCACTCATCAAGATTCCTCTTGAAGAGAGTCAATGAGGGACTCTGCCTAACCTGGACTGGGATTTTATTCCAGAATGAAGGGAGCCTCTGGGTTATGAATCTGTCCCTCCAGCATGTCCTATTTATTTCAGTGCTGAGGTTCAAGTCTCTCGAGCGCGTAGCTCGATGGTATTTGGATTTTCTGAGGTGCAGCATGTCCATTAATTCTGGGTTGGACATGGCTTTATATGTCAGGCACAGATCGCCTCTGAGCAGGCGGTATGCCACTGAGTAGAGCTGGAGTTTCTTTAACCGGGCAGCATATGGCATCTGTTTGAGCCCTTTGATCCTCTTGGTGAGGTACTTTTGGGGTCTTTCCAGTTGCTGCAGGTGTCTGGTAAGGTACATCCCAAAAGGGGCATTGTACTCAATTATGGGCCTGATAAGGGATGAGTAAAGAGGCACGATGACCTCCCCTGATCTAGATGTGAATCCCTTCATGATTAGGTGGGCTATATAAAATGTTTTTCTAACCACTTTGGCCACGTGGTTGTCAAATGAGAGATTGCTATCAACTTGGGTCCCCAGGTCCCTAGGTCCCTAATTACTTCTTCTGTACTTAATGGATTACCACCTATGTGGTAATTTGTGGGCACTTTGTTTTTGCCAAAGGGGATGACTATACACTTTTTGGCGTTTAGCTTGAGGCCATGGCTCTGGCACCAGTTGTCTGTTTCTATGAGGCCCTTTTGGAGGATGCTTGTGTCGGCTGGAGAGTCGATTATGGTGCCCAGTTTGCAGTCATCTGCGAACTTGGTCAGCCACAGTCCTTCCGTGTTGGCCTGTACCTCCGAGAAATATATACCGAACAAGAGAGGTCCCAGGACTGAGCCTTGTGGGACGCCACTTGTAACTGGTTTGGAGTCTGACATGGCTCCAGCAATTCTAACCATGTTGGTTCTGTCCTTGAGCCAGTTTGCAACCCATCTAGTGACATAGGGGTTTATATTTAAGCTGGTGAGCTTATCTATAATGCCCGAGTGGGGTGTTGTATCGAAGGCTTTTGAGAGGTCCAGGTAGGCTGTGTGGACCACCTTCCCCTCGTCAATGGCCTTGGTGACTATTTCAAAGAAATCGACCAGGTTTAAGAGGCAGGATCTGCCCTTAACAAAGCCGAACTGGGTAGGATCTGGTGTCTGTAGGTCCCCAATATCTTTATTTATGAGGTCCATGATGATCCTTTCCATAGCTTTGCAGACCAAGCTAGTCAGGCTTATGGGGCGATAGTTTCCAGGATCCGTTGAGGCACCACCTTTATGGAGAGGGACTACTGTTGCTGTACACCACTCTTTGGGTACATATCCTGTAGTAAGGCTGAGACTGAACAGTAGTTTTATGTTTGGGTTTAGCTCTTCTTGGAGTTCATGTAGGACGCAGCCCGGGACACCGTCTGGTCCCATTGATGCTGTGTTTCTTGCTTTGGAGAGGGTGGCTCTTACCTGAGCATCTGAGATGTCAGGGGGGCAGCACTCTGCTGGGATAGATATTTGCCCTTTTGGTGGGGGGGGAGAAGTTTGCGCTGAACCTGTCAGCTAGGATGTTGGCAATGTCTGTGGGTTCAGTGTATTTTTTGTCATTTTGACTAATTCTGAGCATATCTGGGAATTCCCACCCAGGTTCCTAACATAACTAAAGAAAGCCTTGTGATTATCCTTAGTGTCCTGTGCAGTTTTTCTCTGAGACTGGGCTTAGACGATTTTATGAGTGCCCGTAGTTTTTGCTAATACTGATCAGAGATGCCTTCCCTTTTGGGATTTTGCTCTATCATGTAGTAGCTTCCTCCTTCTATTGTATAGTTTGTTTATGGCTGGGGTCCACCAGACAGGACGCCTGCCTTTGGAGGATTGGGTCTTGGTTTTATTTGGGATTGCATGATCCATGCATTCCTGAAGGTGTTCATAGAATGTGTTTATAAAGGATTCTGTGGTCTGGGCCGTATTTTCCACAGGCCCGGGGCTTTGAAGGATTCCACTTCGGTTTTGAGGAGTGTGAAATTTGCTTTAGAGAAGTTTTTCACTGTGGTTTTCTGGGCAGGGGGTGGAGTCGGGATGTGAATATCCAGTGAGATTAGTTTATGGTCTGATCTTACCAGTGAGGGATACACTTCTGGTCTGGAGCATAGAGTCCCCATATTGGTGATGATCAGGTCCAGTATGTTTTCCCCTCTTGTGGGAGTGGTAACAAGTTGTTCCATAGCATTTGAGTTTATAAATTCTAGGAACCTTTGGGCTAGGGTTTTGGAGCTAGAGTAATGCTCCCACTCTATGTTTGGGTAGTTGAAGTTGCCCAATATAATGGTGTTTGGAGAGACCTTCATATTTTCCAGTGTTCTCAGGAAGGCCGAGTGGGGTTCCTGGGTTTGGGAGGGTGGTCTGTAGCAGGCTATAAACTGGAAGGCAGTTTTACCCACTGTTAGTTGCACATGGATAGTCTCTGATGCTTCGTGCTGTGCCCACCAACCTGGAGGTGTGGGTATCTTTGACGAATATTGATACTCCCCCTCCTTTTGTGGTTCGGCCAAGTTTTTGGGCCGAAAAGCATGGTATGAGGTATAACCTGGTAGTGTTGGGGTGCTCTCGGGAGCCTTGAACCAGGTTTCTGTTACTGCACAGATATCGATGTTCTCCATGCTAAGGAGAGTTTTGAGTGCGTGCATCTTGAGGTTTAGACTTCTGGCATTGAGTAGCATTACTCTTAGTTTCTTATCCCTTGTGATACCTATGGAGGTGGGTTTGTCTTTTGAGCCTTGCCTAAAAAAGGCACTATGGGGATAGCAAGAGCCTTTGCCAATATCCGAAAGCCCAGGGGTGACAGGTGCAAGCTGTCCCTAGCGAAGCATCGTGGCTTGTCGAGCATGTCATCCCAGGCTGACAGGAATTGGATCCCCTTTGAATGACACCAATATTTAAGCCAATTGTTGAAATTGATCATCTTGTCTTCATATTGTGGCATCATTCTTGGTGAGGGTAAGATGCTACTCAAGGTCAGGGTCATACCGGCCTAGGCTACATGCTCAGAGAGCTCCTCTATGTCTCTTTTCATGTAGTCCAGGGAGGTACGTCTCACGTCATTCACACCAGCATGGACAATGACTGAGTCATATTTGTACTTGCCTTGGAGTGACCTGAGTGCTTGTGTTATGTGGCAGATCCTAGCGCCCGAAAGGCAGCTCACCATGACCTTCTCAGTGTTCAACCTGGTGAGCGGGACGTCAGTGTGCCTGACGATAGAGTCACCTATTACAAGTGTATCAGGTGTGTTGTTTAGCCTTAAGGGCTGTGACTGTTCGGCACACTGGCTTTGTGAGCTATGTGTTGCACGTGTTTTGTTTTGGGGTAGCGGTTGCTTTGGTGTCTGCTTTGGAGGTCTCTGCTGCTTAGGCAGATTTTTATTTAGAGCCTCCGAGTATGTTTTTGTGTGTTTGTGTTTGGTTTGTGATGAAATGCAGCTCATTATCACATTAACAATAACTGCAGTTCCACTATAGCACTGAGTCATTATCACTTTTCAGGTAAAACTCTCAGCAGCTGTCACTGTTATTCACATAAGTGGAGGTCGTTATCATATTGATGAGTGCACAAGCCAGATCTGGGTTTTTGTCTACGTGGAGCCATTTCAAGCCATCCCTTACCAGTTTCTTTATATCATTTTTAGAATTTGTTTGATACACAGTAAAGTCCTCCTTGTGGTTATATGGTTGGCAGAAGAGACCAATATGCATATAAATGGGGGACAATGACATCTCCCTAGATCTAAACACTGCCCCTTTATTTCTAAGCTGTGCAATATAGAAGGACTTTTTACAAGAAAAGATACAAGTTGGTCAACAGTTAGGTCACTGTCTACGTAGGTTCTCAAATCAAATCCCAAACAACTGGGTCAACTCTTAGGGGGGTCTGTGGTCACTGTGTTAGTTCCTTGGGTTAGATGACTTATCAAAGGATACAATAATGCATTTTTTGGCATTTAGTTTAAGTCCATGATTTGAGCACCAGTTATTTATTTATTTGAGACAAACCTTCCTGCAGGGGATTCAAAGACTGCTCCTAGCTTGTATTCATAGCATCATAGGAGGTTACTAGGCTATTGACCTGTGAGGCCGTTATAAGCCTAGCCAAGAGTTTAGCCCATGTTTAGACAATCAGCACCTAGTGCCCATATCCAGCTGATAGATGGTGCTGAAATGTATGTAGGTCAGGGTAGTAAATGTATGTAGGTCAGAGCAAGAGGATTTACATTACCTCCCCCCTTTCACGCCTTATGGCCTTTGCCAAAAAGACACGTGAATGGAAAAGGCAGAGGTGAGGCAGAGTGCTGACAAAGCATGCAATCTGGAGTCATTGCAGCTACCAGCAGTCTGAGTGGGTAGCCAGCACAGGTATGGAACACTTCAGATGCCCACGACCAGAAGCCCCATGGCTGTCCTCAGCATATTAGTGGAGCGGCGGCCCTTAGCCTGCTTTTTCCATTTACATGTGCCCCTTCTGTGCCCCCTTGTCAGTCATTGTGTGTGATTTGGTGTTTTCACGGGTAGTAGGTATGTACCTCTGCAACGTCCTCACCACTTATGTACCTAATGCAGAAAATACTGCCCTTGTGGATGGGATGGAAGATTTGGATGGGCTAACCAGGTAATGCATATGATATACATATATATGTAGTCTTCCAATACATCTGTCAAACATCAGTAGTAATCAGTTTGCATTTTCTTTCCTGTGCAGGTTTGTCCACCTTTTGACACTGACATGGCTTCACGACCAGGAGAACAACAAGTGAGAGTGTGGGTGTGTGGCCATTCCTACATTCACTGGGCTGCCAGCCATGCCTTCGAAACTGAAAACCAGTACAACTTCAGCTTCCCCACATCCAGTGTGATGGTAAACTGGATTGCAAGAAGAGGTAGGCATTGGAGTGGAGTACTGCAGTTGTTGGAAGAAAAGTGTGCTGCCATTGTCATCAGTCAACCACTCGGAAGGCTACGGTTTCAAATCACAGCAAGTTTTTTAACACCTGCCGTCTTGGTGACCACGTTGTCATTTTGTGTGGTCTGATATAATTCAAGTCAATGGGCAAATGACAAGGCCAGACGTTTACAGAATGGGTTCATGCATGGCTTGATGCACAGGGTTGGTGGATCTACAATCTGCCATGACAGCATCACCGCGGAAGATGTTCACCTGTTCAGAAGGGATGGCATTCACCTAACGGAGGAGGGCATTGCCTTGTTCTTGACTGACCTCCACAATGCCATGAGGAGAGCTATGCAGGATTGGTAACATGCAACTTGTGAGAAGAATGAAAAACACCCATGACCAAGTAGGACCAGTATAGTAAGTAAAACTCTATTGTGAAATGTGTTTTGTAAAATATATTTTCTTGAGTTTGGCAAATAACTGTGGTAAGGAGCTGGTGAGGATGCTGAGAAAGAACAACTGTTTCAGGAGAGTACTACATCGTACAATCTAATATGTCAGCGACCATCTTGCAATACTTCTTTTTTTAGTCTGCTTTTATTAGGCATGTGTAGAGTTTAGATGACAGGAAGGGCTTATTAATGCAGAACTTGATCCCTTGGGTCCATTGCTCAAAGGACACATGTAAAGAGAAAAGGCATAGGTAAGGCAGACTGCTGACACTGAAGGAGGTCGTGAGACTGCAGTGGTAACGGCTGTCTGAGTGGGTAGCTAGCACAGCTATTGGACAGATCAGATGGCCTTGCCTGCCACTGAAGTCCCATGCCTGTCCTGGTTTCATTAGTGGAGTGGCGGTCCTTACCTTGCTTTTTCTCTTTGCACGTACCCATTTAGCAGTATGTTAGCTACACCAAGAATGTGTATATTTACAATCATATGTTTCCACATGGTAAAACAACTGCTTCTGAATGCTGTACACATGTACATATATGAGTTTTGTTAAAACTCCAGTTATAGAAATTATGATTTGTTCATATTTTGGTAAATAACTTTGCAAGGGAGCATGTCAGTGTGCCAAGTAATACCTCATTCTGAAGACAGCATTGCTGGTTCCAACATGGTAAAAGAATTGTGCCTGTATGTTGTACACATGTGCAGATATCGTTTGTTTCGGACTTAGGTTATGGAAATTATGACTTTTTTCATATTTTGGTAAATAACTTTGCAAGGGAGCATCTGAATGTGCTAAGTAATACCTTATTTTGAAGACAACATTGATAGTTCTAACATGGTAAAAGAATGGTGCCTGTATGTTGTACTCATGTGCAGATATCAAAGTTTGTTTCGGACTTAGGTTATGGGAATTATGATTTTTTTAATATTTTGGTAAATAACTTTGCAAGGGAGCATGTCAGTGTGCCAAGTAATACCTCATTTTGAAGACAGTGTTACTCTTTACAACATGGTAAAAGAACTGTGCCTGTACACTGTACACATGTATAGATATCACAGTTTGTTTAGTCTTGTACGATTATGAAAATTATACATTTACAATAATTCTCATTATTATGCCCATATCTTTGCAAGGGAGCATGGTGATCACACAATTGATGCATCATTTTGAAGCTGGCATTCAGATGCACAACTTCTACACTGATATGTAGGCTTTGTCTGTTACAGGTGATGAGATATTATGCTTTGTTTATTTACCAGTTATGAGAAATAATATATTAATCATATTTATGTGAATATCTCAAGAAAGGAGCAGCACACAGTAATGATTACGGTATCATTTTAAAGCTGAAATTCATACTAACAAATTAAACTTAAATTGCATGGGTCTGCATGGTACATTGACCAAGAATATTGTGCTTTGCTTTTCCAAAAGGGTAAAAAATATGCACAATATCAACATTCCTTGCTAAATGTTTAATAATGACTTTAATATGCACTATCAACATTTACACTGTTGGAAAGGTCAGTGTCTGCTGAACAACTTTCGCATTTACATTTTTAGTCTAGCTCTTATAGTTAAAGAGTTATGAACATTTGTTTTCTGTATGGTATTGCAAATGCATTTTCTGAAAATGAGCTCAGGCTGCACTGCTGTTCCTATGGTGGAATTAAGCAGGAAGCTTTTTCTGAGCTGCTTCAGAGTGAATGAGTTAATCAGGAAGAAATCAGCTTCTGCAAAACTAGTTCTCCAAGTTGTGGGAAAAATGGCTACTTCAATTGTACTCATTCCCCTAGCTTGTCTCCATATGAGTATACTTCAGTGGTTACTTTTGATGCAATGGTCAATTCTGGAACTACCTATGTCACCCAAAATCATGATAACCAAGTCCTGCAAAAAGGATCTCCAATGGTGGATTTACTCTCCATTATTGTCTCAAGGCTGTCATTCCCTCTCAACCCCAAGCCACATTGACCACAGATGCTTCCCAGATGGGGGGGGGGGGCATTATCTAGGGAAGGCAGTTCAAGGCATCTGGCAACAACACAAGGCTCATTTGCACATGAACGTCTTAGAGATGAGGGTAGTGCTTTTGGCATTGCAAGCATTTCAAGACTCCCTCCCTCTGGGAATGATATCAATCCAGTTGGACAATATATCTGTGGTTTGGCACATAAACAAACTGGAGGGACCAGATCTTAAACCCTTTGTCAAGAAGCCCTGAGTATCTGGCAATGGGCAACAGCTTTCTGATAGCAATGCACATCTCAGGGAAATCCAACATAATTGCAGACAAATTGAGCAGAGCCATTTTATGGCCTCCTGAGTGGTCACTCAGTCAGAAAGTTATGGAAGAGATCTTCCGAAAATGGGGCCAGCCTTGCTGCGATCTCTTTGCATCACCCACCAATGCCAAATGCAGCAACTAATTTACCCTGATCCCTCCTGTGGGGGAGTCATCAAGGGATGCACTTGTTCATGATTGGCTCCTGGGACTTCTTTATGCTTTTCCACCAATCCCTCTAATTCTCAATTTTTTACAGAAAACAAGCTTGTTGGAGATGATAGTAATCCTAATTGCCCCCTATTGGCCTTGCCAAACCTGGTTCCCTTTTCTTCAGCTTCATGTATGGGATGAACCATGGATTCTGAACCCTGCTCTGGACCTTCTGACTCACCCATCAGGGAAGGTTCATCCCATCCCAATTTCAACAGTCTCAAACTAACAGCTTGGCATCTCCAGTTCCACTGATTGCCAGGTTTCCTCTCCTTTCCTCTCCAGTTAAACATATTTGTTATCTTCCCATAAATCATCTACACAAAAATTGTACATAGGTAAATGGAAGAGATTTGTGGCATGGGCCAGCAATAATCAGATAGATCTCTGTACTGTCCCCATGCATTCTATTCTAGAATTTTTGGCAAAACTTTTCAATGAAGACGCTGCTGCAGCCATTATTAGAATTTCAAATTTTCATATAGGAGAAAATGGTTCTGGAATCATGTCAAACAGATTTTGTAAGGGATTCCTGAAAGGAACCACAAAGGATAAGACCTCCATACAAAAACCCATCACTGCCCTGGGATCTGAATTTCATCTTGTCAAACATTATCTCACCTCACTTTGAACCATCTGCTACCTGAATTGAAGTATTTCTCCTGTGAAACACACCTCTTAGTGGCTATTACTTCAGCAAGGAGAGTTTCGGAATTACAAGCTTTGTCTGCCAAGCCACCATACCTAGTGTTTCATAAGGGCAGTGTTTTGTTATGCACTAACCCCTCATTTCTACCCAAGGTTGTGTCGGAAAGTAACCTCATTCAGTCTATTGAGCTGCCAGTTTTCTTCCAAAACTTCCAAATTAAAGGGGAATATTCACTGTATCTTCTGGACATTCATAGACAATTATGTTTCTACTTACACAAAACTTCAGAAATCAGAAAGTCAAATCAGCTCTTTATTTCTTATTCTGATATTAGGAAAAGGCCAACCAGTATCCAAAGTTACTGTTTGGGCTTTCACAATGTATATCCTTCATCTTTCATTTACAGTTCTAAGATCAAAACTCTTTCTAACCCTACTAAAGTTTATTCCACTAGGACGGTAGCCACTTCTGCAGCCTTTCAAGCTAGGTTACCTTTGGATAATATCTGTGCTGCAGCTACATGGGCAAAACCTTATACCTCTATTACTCATTACAAAATGGATTTGACCTCTAGTTAGAGAATCTTTTGGTTCTATGGTTCTGAGGAATATTCTCCTATGAGCCACCCAAGAATCGGGTAGCTTGGGATGTGGTCTCATCAGTGAGAATAAAGCCAAGACTGACATCACATAAAGAAGTTATGTACTTACCATAATGTTCCCTGTGTGTTGTCCATCTCGACCTTTATTCTCATGACCCACCCTACTTACCCCCTGCCTACACTCATGGGAGACCGAGTAGTACTAATTGGATATTACAGGACTCTATAGCCTCAGAAATAATGTTTTTTTTAATATGTGTATGTATGTATATATATATATATATATATATATATATATATATATATATATATATATATATATATATATATATATATATATATGTGTGTACGTAATATATATATATATATATATATATATATATATATATATATATATATGAACATACAAATATATATATATATATAAAATAACAGTTACCACCATATGAGTTGCCTGAGGCAAACAAGATCTGAGGAAGTTAGAGCGTTGCATTATGGGTGAGGAAAATGCCCACGAGCTTTGCTGAAGCCCTTGAGCTTTTGAAATGGCCAAGACGGATCCGATGGATCAGATCTGACCCATTAGTGTGAATAAAGGTCGAGATGGACAACACACATGGAATGTTATGGTAAGTATATAACTTGTTTTTCTTTTCTTTTATTGATTGCTCAGAAATAATACAAACGTTTAAAATTCCTTTCCAAACCCATTACCTCATGACCAGAATGCTGCCATCATCTGTTAACTAATGATATTTTGAAGAAGGACCTTGACAAGAGCAGTAACAGCATTATACAGGAACTCATTTAGTTTGTTTGACAGAATTTTTCACAGCTCATTATGTTTTACTGACATGAGGAAGACTGATGAGGAAGTGGTGGATGACACCTTTTGTCCCAGCTACTCTGTTTGTGAGTATAAGTATTGTATATCCACTCATCAATTTCCTGGCCCCCATATGTATTCAGTTGAGTTTCACTGTCAAATGGCACAGGTAGTGTAGTGTCTCATGTGTCCTTCTCTGATGTTTTATTTTGGGCAGACGATTAGGAAGGTTAGTGCACATGTCATGGAGTATCTTTAAAAGAAATCAGAAATGTGACTGTAAGTAGCCAGGCATAGGAAAGGTACAGCACTTTTTAGCCTGGCGTATTAATGAAAACATTTATTATAATATTAATATTAAATTGAATTTTTAGTGATGAATGAAAGATATTTTTGAAGTTCATATTTATTAAATATAACTTAATGATCTTGCATGGTACAGTTTGTTCACTTTCCACATTAAGGTTGTTTGCCACAGGCAGCAGATATCTTGGCACCTTTAGAGCTATTCCAAAGCTCAGATTCCTCCCTTCACTCTAGTACTGCACCAGTCTTCCACCTCTCTACAGATGATCCTTACCATGGATTGAACATTAATATCAGGACACTGACACAGTGGGGATGGTGTAGCATAGGGCTAATGAAGTGTTTTTCTATAAGTTAGATATTTCTTTAATTGTATATTACTTTGTTATATTTCCTGCTACTGCAGTAAACAAGCTGTGAATCTTAGGCTTATTTTTTTTTCTGTCAAGTTGTATCTATTGTCCTTTTATTGTTCCAGAGAAATGAGAGAAGGGTTAATGTAGAAAAAGATAAACATAGAGAACGCCTCAGGGTTCAGTAACTGGGGGAAGTACAGCCACAGGATTCAACCTTTTACGGTTTACACATAAAACATTGTGTTGTGTGCCTTGGGTTGAAACACTTGGTTGCTTAATGTGACATCTGTTGCAACTTCTGCTCCAGGATGCTTCAGGTACACTGCAATAAAGTCATTTTGAAAGGGCCTCTTCCATATGAAGTGTGACCAAGAATAAAAACAAAAGAATGAAGAGGATAGAGTCACCAGAATTTCTGACCCCCCCCCAAGTCTTTTAGGAGGGATCTCCTCCCTGCAAGATAAGTCAGACACTGAGCCTTAAGTTCATAGGTATGCACTACACTAATGACCACAAGGGCCTGTTTAAGCCTAGCCATGCTTCCCAAATATTTGACAAGTTCCGGTATCCTTGAAAAGTGTAAGTAGGTGCTTGTGAGATTGAACATTTACAAGGAGGGGCCTGGGAGATGAACCATTTACAGGCTGCCTGTGTCCATTAAAGATAATGCAAAACAGGGGTGAATTTCCTGTTCCCTATCCAATTATCCAAGTTACACTTGAACTGGGTGTGAAAGGAATTCTGTTTCACATGGATGGGCAGCCTGTTCCAGAGAAAAGGTAGTGTCTGAGACGGATCCCCTACACAACGCCAACATTCCAGAATGCCGACAACCATATGGCCAACACCATATGATCGACATTCAGAATGCCGACATTGTGAGAGGTCCATAGAAACGGAAATTAAAATTTCCTTTCAACTGTTAGCAGGGGGCGCCTGTACCCCCCCCCCCCACACCCCTCATAACTTTAATATAGCAACTCAGAGATCGCACTCCAGTGCAGGAATAGAAATCTTTCCATTCCGCACTATAGTGAGATGCCGGTTCTGCATTGTTGGCAGTCTGAATGTCGACCATGTGGTGTCGGCCATATGGTTGTCGGCATTCTGGAATGTCGGCAATCTGAAGGGGACCCGTCTAAGACACATACCTGTCTCTTCAGCAGGTCCTATTTATATCACAGTCAAGGTTTTAGTCTTTAAAATGGGTAATTCTGGTGCTGTTTGTTTTGCAGATATGCAATAGATCTCTCAGGGTGGGGTCTTATAATGTCTTGTGTGCAGGCGTTGATCTCCCCTCAACAGCCTATAGGAAACAGAATACAGGCATATGGCCTTGAGGCAGTATGCATAGGACATGTTACTTACCCCCTGTATTCTTTTAATGAGTAACCTCTGTGGACGTTGCAGTTGTTGGATGTGCCTGGTCAGGTACATACCAAAGGGGGTGTTGTACTTAGTGATAAGTCTGATGAAAGTTGAATACAATTGAACAGTGACCTCCTTGGATCTAGATGCCATACATTTGTTTATAAGTTGCACAGTGTAGAACAAATTCCTCTAGACATGTAATGGTAAAAGACTAGATTACGTCTATGTGTGCCCCCAAGTCCCTGACTAATGGGTCAACTTTTAGGGGTGTGTTGTCAGTATGATAGTTAACAAAGTTGGATGACTTCCCAAAAGATACTGTTATGCATTTCTTGGCATGTAGTTTTCTTCAATGGTTCTGACATAAGTTATTTGTCTGTGCCGTTCATGGAGAACATTTGTGTCGGTTGGGGATTCTGCAACTTCTCCTAATTTGCAATCATCTGTAAATTTAGTTAGTCAGATGCCCTTGACATTGGCCTTCACTTCAGAGAAGTAAATGCCAAAAGGTAGTGGCCCCAGGACTGATCCCTAAGAGACTCCACTTGTGACTGGCCTCTTTGTAGAGGTGGATTCCACAATTCTAACTTTCTGGGTCCTATCTGTGAGACAGCTGGCTATTCACTAGGTGACATAAAGGTTTATACCTAACCTCTTGAGTTTGTCAGCAATGCCTTAGTGGGGTATTGTGTCAAAATCTATTGCTTTGATTACCTTGTCATAGAAGTCTACCAGGTTGAGTAGGCATGACCTGCCCCTGATGAAACCAAATTGGGTTGGGTCCAGTGCCTGGAGTTTTACTATATCACTGTTGATCGTTTCCATGATGATTCTTTCCATGGCTTTGCATATGAGACTAGTGGGTCTGTAGCTGGGCTACCTTTGCGCAGATGGATGACTGTTGTGGCTCTTCATTCATGAGGCACAAAGCCTGTTTGGAGGTTACAGTTAAATAGCAATTCTAGAGTGCCTGATAGGTCATGTTTCATGCCGTTTAGAAGGCATCCTGAAATATTGTCTGGGCCCATTGATGCAGTATTTTTGGCCTTAGAAAGAGGATTGAAGACCTGCTCTTTAGTGATAGTAGGGCGAGTTACATTTTTATGTATTTCCTGAGAGGAAGTTGAGGGGGGAGAGAGGAGTAAAGTTAGAAGTTAGAGCTGAATTTGTCTGCCATTAGGTTTTCTATAGCTTCTGGCTCAGTATAGGTGACTCCATTAAGAAGTAGCTCCCCACCCAATTTTTTATTGCTTTTGAGGTTGCGGACATAGCTAAAAAATGCCTTGCGGTTGCTCTTGGCCTGGGAAGCCAAATTTACATCAAATGTGGGTTTGGTAGACTTTTTTGTCCTCTAAGTTAATGTTTAGTTTGGTGAGAGTGCTTTTATCCTGCTGGGTGCTACGCCTCCTAATATTTGCCACAATTCTCTTCCTTTTGTTATGCAGCCTGTTGATGATGTGATTCCACCAGGTGGCTTGTTTTTTAAGTTAGTTCTGTACTTCTTGGTAAATACATCTGCCTGTATGCAGCCATTAACATACTTGTATAGGGTTTCTGTGAACAGTTCTGTATAGGTAGCATTGTACTGATGGTTTATGGGAACTTGAAATTTTGCCAGGTTATCACTTAATAGAGGAAGTTAACCTTAGAGTAGCTCCTGAACATTCCAGGGTTAGCTGGGGTTCTGGGTTTTATTTTTACTTTAAAGTAGACCATTTTGTGGTCTACCCTTACCAGAAGAAACATTACACTTGGAGATGTGCAGCACTTTTCTGTATTTGTGAGGACCAGATCCCATATGTTTGCGCCCCTGGTTCGTGTATTGATGGTCTGGTCCCGGGAGTTTGTGTTTACAAAATCTAGGAATCTCTGTGTCTGCACATTTGGTGTAGTATATGACTCCTAGTTAATAGTAGGGTAATTAAAGTTTCATACAGATATGGTATTAGGTTAGATGGTGAGTGCTTCCAGTAAGTTTAAATACATGTTAGGGATTTCCAAGTTCATAGACGGGGACCTGTAGCTTGTAAGAAAGTGATATGGGATTTTGCCTGGGATGGTTTGAATATGCAGAAGCTCAAGTGCATTGCCCTGTTTGTCCAGGTTTGAGGTATATTTATTTTTTATGTAAATTGATCTTTAATCCCTGTCTGTGTAATAGCTTGGTAAAATGTATGGAAGGCATTATAGTCTTGCACTGCTCGTGTGCTCTCCGTGGCTTTAAACCATGTCTAATTGACAGCATAGACATCTACCTTCTCTAGGGTGAGGAGAGTTTGTAGGTAGTGGAGTTTCTTGTTTAGACTCCTAGTATTTAGCAGTAACACCTTTAGATTTTCTTGGTTTTCATTTGTTATATTGGAAGTACTTTTCAGTTTGTCATTGCCTAACAAAGGCAATATGGGGGAGGACATTGTTTTAGCTAATAGTCATAAGTCTAGCGTGGAGAGGTGCAGACCATCCCTGGTAAAGCTCTGTGGTCTGTTGACAATCTCTTTTTTTTGCTGACAAATATTGCACCCCTTTAGAATGACACCAGAAACATAGCCAATTATTAAACTCAGTCACTTTATGTTCATATTGTGGCATCACCCTTGGAGAAGGTAAAATGCTGCTTAATGCTAGGATCATATCAGCCTGAGATGCATCTTCCAAGAGCTCCATGATGTCTCTCTTCATACAGTCTAGGGAAGTATGTCTCAGGTCATTTATACCCACATAGACTATAACTTAGTCATATTGGTACCTGTGGTCCAGTGACTTGAGTGCATGGGTAATATGGTGGATACTGGCCCCTGATAAGTGACTGACTGGGACAGTCTTCATACTTAGCCTGTTGAGTGGGGCACCATTGTATCTCACAGTGAAGTTTCCAGTGACCAGAATGTTGGCTTGTGTGGTGGCTTGCCTTATGGGCTTAGAAGCAGAAGTTCCTTGAGATATGGCTGTATTTGTTGATGTGGATGATGTTTTGAAAGAGTGCATTCGGGGCTGCTGAGGGTATTTGTTATGTGTACCTCATCAATGAGGTCTTTGGGGTTTAGCAAGTTTACATTTAAGTGCCTTAGCATATGTGGGTGTATGAATCTGCTTTGAACTGTGAGTGATGGGTGCATCATGTGTACTACTGGCAACCTGATTGACATTACGAGTGCTTTTATGGAGAGCTTTGCCTCCAGTGACATTGTATAAATACATATTTCACATATTTATCAGTTTGAGAATTAGCTGGTTGTCAGAAAACCTGAGGCAATATCTACAATGTCTCAGGATGCCCATATCGATCAAGCTGGTAACGGAGATAGTGGGAAAGTTCATATCAATAGCAACAGGCCCATTTTTAATGATTAGATGATTGCAGTGAGAATGCAATGTTAGGAGTATCTGGTTTTCAACTCTGTGGGCAGTGCTTGTCATTGCAAACTAGTTGCCCTGTGTGCAGCTAGGTATTGGTGAAATTTCCTTGAACATCTTAGAGATATAATAAATAAAAAAGACACAAGTGCTTTAGCAAAACATGTGGAAGAAGAAGATAGGAAACATATTTTTAATTTCATGGTTTTAGAAATAATAAATAAAAGTAAGAGGGGAGGTGATATAAGGAATAAGGTAGAGGAAGCCGAACAAAGATGGATTTTACTACTTCAGGCAGATAGGTCTCCTGGATTGAACAATGCTGTTTCCTTGAAACCTTTTTTAAAATCCAGACCACTAAAACATTAAGTAATATGGATTATTACATAAAATGTGTCTGTTATATGTATATTTTATTTCATCTTATGCAGAATATAAGGCAAATTAATGTACTGATGTATGCAATTTTAATTAGTCTATGTCATAGTTCTATATGTGTTTTCATTGGTTGAACCATATTTTAAATACCAATGTTTTAACTGTTTTTATGAGTCTGAAGAAGCGATCAGCTGACTTAGATCGTGAAAGCGCTTACTCTTGTTTAATAAAGTGGTGTGAAACTGCAAGTGAACCGTTTCCTCCCTTGACTACTACATCTCAGTTACAACTTTTGGTTTTATAAAGGGCACTACTGTGAAGCTGCAAGTGATTTATTTACTGACGTGGATTATTCCATTTTTATCTTCAGCTGTGGTCTAACCATTGGTCTTTTCATTTTTTTTGTCTCAGATGATGCACGGGTCTGTAGGCTTGTAGCCTTTTCCTGGTAGATGCCTTGAATAGCAGACCAATCAGGAAGGTGCAACACAGACACTCACTGCCCAAATAAAAACAGTCAGGAATGCCCTTTGCTTCTTCTCTCACTTGGAGCAAATTATAGACA
Source organism: Protopterus annectens (assembly GCF_019279795.1). Lineage (NCBI taxonomy): Eukaryota > Metazoa > Chordata > Ceratodontiformes > Protopteridae > Protopterus > Protopterus annectens. The sequence goes on from NC_056726.1 coordinate 181,262,209, forward strand.
TAAATTCCAAGCTGTTATCAGACTTTCTGGTGATCAGCAGTCTCCAGGAAATAATGTCCCTATGCTCCTGTCACCAGAATCAAAACAGAAGCACTAATCCCAAGATGACTACTGAGAGGCAGAAGGTGGGCTGTTCAGTAATTTGTAGCCTTGGACTAGATGTTGCAGATTTTAAAGGTATGGTGGAAATATCAGATTAATATCCTAAGAGTTGCAGTGAGCACTAAGCAGTTGTATATGAAAGAGGGGGTAACCCAAGCTTTAACATTCTAAGGGGAGCCACTAATTTTAAAAGAGCAAGATAGATTGCAAAGGAATGATGCATTGTATTCTTGCTTTGTTTAATACAGTGGGATGGTCAGTAAATTTAAACAGCAGAATGGAGCTGATTTCACAACATGATAGTTTTGTGCCTAGGCAGAATATCTAATGAAAGAGGAGAGAGAAGGAAATATGTGGCCAAATTATCTTAAGGGGCGGGGAATTAGAAAGACAATTGAGTTTAAAAATACAAGGACACCAGAGTGGCAGGGTGGGGGAAAATGTATTTTCTGTGTGACTCACTAGAGACACAGTTGTGTTCTCTTTCCTAGTTTTATGCATTTGAAAGCAGAATACAAGTAAAACACAGTGTAAAGAAAATATACCACAATATACAAAATAGGAGAAGGCAATGGAGCAATACAAAATACAAGAAATCAAAAACTAACTAACCTTTCCTTCATAACAGTCTATGGCAAAGTCTGAGGGAACTTATCCAGTAAGAGCAGTCTTGTCAGGTCTTAATTCCAACAGAAGGTTGACTATTTTCTCATCTGAAAGGGAGCTTTCCAGGTACCTGAATTCGAGGTCTTACTCCTCCATGTTTCTGTATTTACCTAGGTCTCTCCAGAGATGCTCAATCTGCCTAAACTGAGAGGATGATTAAAGTGTTAGTCAAGACTTGAGCTGAGAATGTAGATCTTGTTTTCTCCCCTTTATTTAGGATGCAAGAGAAGGACCCTTACCCTCTTTGCCAATTGTTCCTTCCCAAGGCCCCATTACAGCACACCGTAGGTCTGTGTACCTGCAGACTTTGATATGGACTTTGGGGCTTGTCCCTCCATCCTTACCAGTGTCCTTTTTGCTGAATCTGTCAGCACTAAGGGTCACAAGATTCCAGGTCCTCAACATTGATAGTTCGGCACTGACATTGACAGTGAAGCCATTGGCACTGTTCTTGATGTCATTCACATCAGCGTACAAGCCCTCTGTACCATAGCCTCCTACTTCATTGGCAACTGCAGCGTAAGGGATGCCACCTCTCCAAGTTGGAGTCAACCTCCTAGGTCTCATTGTCTAATCAGTGACTAATGTCATTGTTGATGAATGTCTTGGCACTGATAGCTGGCTTTCAGGAGATGGTACAAATGCAGCTCATTATGTTCATAAACCCCCAAGAGTTTGCATCCACTTCAGCTCCACCCCAAGGCATCCTTTATTCAGATGTCCTGATCATTTAGTATTTGCCCTAGCTGGAAAGATAGATGGAAAGCTTGCTATTGGCTCCCACTGTCTGGAACAGAGTCCTTTCTTACAGACACAGATGTGGCACTTCAACACGTACTGAAGAAGAGGAAATGAAGAAGGAGGCATATGGATACCCTAAATGGAGCCCCTACTCCAGACACCATTCTGGACAAAGGAGACATTTGCTTTCAATCCCCATGCTGACTGTTAAGTTTGGGGAGACAAAGCTGATGAGGTGGGGGGCTGGAGGTGGAACATAGCCAGTACTCTAAAGAAGAGGTTTTACAGGAAGCTTTCCATTTTACCACACCTACTTCCTGAGTGGTCTGTTTTGCTGTAGTATGGTTGCAGTAATGGTTGGTAGGGCATGACAAGAGCCAGTCATGATGGAGCTTGTCCCTAGGAGACCAGCTAAGATTTTCTGCCCCTCAAGACAGGCTTAGACTGAGAGGCTCTCTTGGCTGACTCAGTAGTGATGACAGCCATACCTCTCAACTGTCCAGATTTTAGGCTGATATTGTTGGTGTGTTCCTCATAAAATTTGTGGTTTTCTGGCAAATCACTAGGTTGATCTGAGGACTGAAGTCACTAGATAATGACATACATTTAAGTTTCAGTCTTCAAATCCTTGAGAAAAATGTATGTTACAACAAACTCTGTTACTCTAGCATCTTTCTAAGTTTATAAGAGCAATGTTTAAAAATTGTCCGTATTTTTGGGCCCCATTTTGTCAGGCTTTGTCCAGATTTTTTGCAGTAAGAGGTTAAGAGGTATGATGGCAGCAGCTATTAAGAAAGAGCCCTCAGAAGTGAGTGCTGTGATCCATCCACCACGTGAAAATCCACAGGCTATGGATCTATTGTAGATGCACAGTTATGCTTTCTAACCAGGTGATGAATTGCCTAGTTCACATGATGCATCTTCAGCACAATGTGGCAGAATGCACAATATGCACACTGAAAAAGTTGTCTCACTGTGATCTGTGAAGAAAGTTAATGTCACAGATGGCAACCGTGGCTAATGTGCTAGCACTCTGTATGAGACTGATTCATAATGCGGCCAGTGGAGCAGCAAGGGCAAAATTGGGTGAGGCATAGCAACATGCTATCATGCCTGGTTTAAGCACTGTAATTTGTGGACAGCTTTAAAGCATCCTTCACTGATGCCCCATATGATGAGTCCTTTGTATTTGGATCCTAAGTGAAAGACAAGTCTCAGAAGAACACACAGTAAGGCAAGATGCTTACAGCTGAAGTTGTTAAAATATTCATCATTCTCACTGCTGAAGTAGTCTTTAGGTTATTTCCTGCCCAGTATACAACAGCTGTCCAACTTCACAAAATTCTGGTTCCCTCTCACATCTTCATTCTGACTGCTGATTGGACAACCCAGTGGAGAGAAATCAGCAGTCAGAGTGAAGCAATCTCTGAGACTTCACAGAAGCAGCCGTCAGCCTTAAAGTTTCTTTCTGGCAGATAAGTCCCCTCTGGGGAGCACTTCCACATGGAGTATTGCCCGTTTAAGAAAAAAATATTTGTTTTGATCTATTATTTGACTAAAGTGGTATTTCCTCTTTAAAGAATTTCCTTTTTTCCCCACAAAACAGAAGATCCAGTATTATCCTTTCTGCCCAGCTTCAACCTGTAGGTTATCAGATATGAGACTGGCCATTCCCAAAGACTTTAGCCCTCCCCCCAGTCTCTGCCTCCTCTACCCATAGTACCTTGCTCTCTCTACTGCTACCTCAGATCTTGTTTGCCACCTTCCAGAACAGCAGTGCTAGGTTTCAGTCTCCACTTTGGATGTATCCTTTTTGGTGGTGTTTGATATTTTTTCTGTCACCTTTTCCTCTACCCAGGCATTGTGACTATATTTTTGATAGGTAGATAGGTAGTGCTTAGATTTGACAAGATTTAGTGAGTAGGTGGCCTTCTTTACTAAGGTGTGGTCAGCTCCTGCCATTATGATTTTTCTCACTATGTGTGTCTTAGTTTAAAAAAAAGTAGTTTGTAGTAGTGTTTTTTCTTAATAGTAGTATTTTTGTGTGCCGGCATGTTAGTGTTAGTGTGTGGTGTTTTTGTCCATGGATAAAGGTTTTAAAAAGTACATGGCTTATGGCCACAAACTCCTGTCACAGGATGTGCATGGCTGATGCATTTACTGCCTCAGAGACACTCATTTGGAGGCTGATTGTTCCATTTGTACCAGCTTTGACACAAGCACTGTTAATCAGCATAGGGCTAAGCTAGTCCTTAAGGGTATTTTGACTTCTGAAGATGTGACGTTTTCCTCAGTTCTTACTAATAAGCCAGACAGAAGTGATCAGGGTCAGAGAGAGTGCGCTTGTGACCCCATAGTGCTTAAAGGGGACCACAAATGAGAGTGCACTTAGGACCCCACAGTGCTTAAAGGGGACCACAATTGAGCAGCTCCACCTGCTTTCAACTTCCAAAGGTCTTCGACACTTCCAGCTGTGTTGGCATCAGATCTAACTCTTCTGACTCATTTCCCCCATCAACATAGATAACTAGGAAAGTTTCTTCCCCAATGCTTAAAGTCCCTAACCCTTTCCTGTCCAAAGGGGCTTCCTTGGGCAAGGCTCACTTTCTTTTTTGTCTTGTACCCTTAGGGAGTTTTCCCCAGAGTGATTCCAGTCCTTGGAGCCTTACACTGGTAGGCAGCCTTTTCAGCTCGGACAGTCCTGTTGGTTGGGAGTATTATAACTGCAGATCTGGAGCAGCTGATGCGCTCCTTCTTGCAGGACCAGATACAGCTAGGTCTAATTCCTTTGACCTCAGGTCCTAGACCTGAGGTTTTGGCTGCAACTGATTTGTTTCCTCCCTCTGACCTTGTGGCGCTGGGGTTTCTGGAGATGATTGCCTTACCACCGTCAGGGCTGGGTTCGATAGAGTGGTTGATTCTGGCTCCCACCCCTACAATGACCTTTTCAATGCTGATAATCTCAGAACTGAGGGGGTCTCAGAGTCCAGCATTTGGAGCTGGAGTTCCAAGGTCGATGTTGATGCTTCACTTCTAAGTCATCTCTCCCTCTTGGAGCCTCAGTGCTCTATAGTTTGGCTTTGATCTCAGCATCAGGGCAGACAGGCACAGTGCCTGAGTTTGGCATTACCTTAGACTGAGACTGTTCTGATCCCGGGGTATGGACTCCAGGTGGCCAGCCTCAGTATTTGCCTTTGAAGTAATGGACAGGATGCTGTCCGTACCAGAGGTGAAATAGTCAGCGCCAACTGGTATTCCTCCCACTTTATTGTCTGCACCTCTGAACTTGTGCTAGCTCACTCCAGAACAGCCCACACTAATAGGCCTTCTAACCACCCTGCACTCTGGGCAACATGCCTCTTCTTACTCTGCTCTGGACTGCCCTGAGCAGGCATGTCTTGGCAAGAGGCAGTGTAAGAGGAAGCACCTGGATTCCAAGTAAGAATTCCCCACTGAGGACACTGACCTTGAGGAAGGAGAGGAGTCCCTGAAATTCCCCCATGAAGGTGCCTCTTTTGGAGCTGCCCTATCATCATCAACGGGGTTGGATAGCTAAAGCCCCATCTGCAGAGTCCGTTTTTTGGAAGCCTTTGGAGTGAGTTTATTCATGTAGGTTGTTCCCCCTCCAGACACACTTATTGACTTATTGTCCCAGAGAGCCTGGAGGGAACCTTAAACACTGGAATCTGTGCCAAAAAAGCAGATAAGATTTTGGCCCCTCCCAAGAATCAACAACATAAGATCATAGGAGGTTACTAGGCTATTGGCCCTGAGGGCCTTATAAGCCTAGCCAAGAATTTAGCCCATATTTAGACAAGTCAGCACCCAGAGCCCCTGTCCAGCAGGGACACAGGTGGAATCCCAGGGGTGTATTTTCTGTTTCCAATCCAGTTGTCCAGGCTGTGCTTAAAAAGGGATAATGAAGTACTCTGCTTTTCATGGAGAGGGAGTCTATTCCACAGATGGGGGAGGCTCTGGGACACAAATCTGTCCCGCCAACAAGTCCTATTGGTATCACAGACCAGGTTGAGGTCACGCGTATGGGTTACTTGAGTGGAGCTTGACTTGCGGATATGCAGTAGTCCAGGAGTGGCCTTAGATCGACTGGCGCCCTAGGCAAAAGGGCTCCATGGTGCCCCCACCACACTACCCGGTGCCCCCATCCTGGTCTACTTACACTAAATAAATACTGAAAAAAACGTCCCTGCTAGAGCGGCGCCCTAGGCAGCCGCCTAATTGGCCTATGCCTAAGGCCGGCTATGCAGTAGTCCCATCAAGGCGGGGTCTGAGATTGCTTTGTATACCAGACAGAGGTCACCTCTGAGGAGTCTGTATGAAACTGAGTAGAGGGACAGGGCTTTTAGCCTATCTGTGTAGGTTTGGTGTTTGAGGCCCTAGATTCTCCTGTGGTCTCTCCAGCTGCTGCATGTGCTTTGAGAGGTACATGCCAAAGGGGGTGTTGTACTCAATAATTGGCCTTATAAGGGAAGAACACAGGGATGTTATGACCGCTTTGTCCCTAGATGAGATACCTTTACATATGAGATGGACCATATCGAAAGCTTTCCATACAACAGAAGCAACATGGTGGTCAGAAGTCACGTTACTATTAACCTGGGTGCCCAAATCCCTTACTACTGATTGTGTACTTAGGACGTTGTTATTAAAGTGATAATATGTGGGGACGTCACTCTCCCTAAATGGGATGATGATGGATTTGCTGGCATTCATCTTGAGGCCATGTTTCTGGCACCAGTTATTTGGGTGAGACCCTCTTGGAGGATGTCCACTTCACTTGGGGAATTGATCACTGCGCCTACTTTGCAGTCTTCTGCAAACTTGGTCAGACATAGCCCACTGGTTTTGGCCTGCACCTCAGAGAAGTATATCCCGAATAACAGAGGCTCCAAGACCGATACCTTGGGTATGCCGCTCGTTACAGGTCTACTGCTTGAGGTAGCTTCCCCTATTTTGATTAGGTGGGTTCTGTCAGTGAGCCAAGTTGCTACCCATCTTGTAACATATGGATTGATGCCTTGTTGAGAGAGTTTATCTACTATGCCCGAGTGGGGAATAGTGTCAAAGGCATTGGCCAGGTCAAGGTAGGCAGTGTGCACCGTCTTCCCCTCATCCATGGCTTTGGTGACTGTCTCAAAGAAGTGGACCAGATTTAACAGACATAAACTCCCCTTGACAAAGTCAAACTGCGAGGGGTCGAGTGTTTGAAGGTTGACAGTGTCCCTGTTAATAATGTCCATGATAATCCGTTCCATGGCCTTGCAGATCAGGCTGGTTAAGCTGATGGGTCTGTAATTTCCTGGATCGGTGGACGCTCCACCTTTGTGTAAAGGGATGACAGTGGCTGTCTTCCACTTGGCTGAGACAAAGCCGGTACTCAGGCTTTGGTTGAATAAGGTGCCTAATGGTGCTGCAAGTTCATGCCTGAGTTCATGTAAGATGCAGCCTGGGATTTTATCGGGTCCCATGGAGGCTGTATTTTTTTACCTTTGAGAGGGCAATGATGACCTGGTCCCTACAGATAAGGGATGGAGGGCAGGTACTGGTGATGTCCTGATTTACTGATGAGGGACAGAGGGGAGATTTCACTGACTCTGTCAGCCAGTAGATTGGCTGTATCTACAGCATTTGTGTATGTGGTGTCCTTGACCATCAATTCTGAACAGATCTGTGAGCTTCCTTTGAGATTGCAGACATATGTAAAGAAGGCCTTATAATTGTCTCTAGTAGATGTGGCCAATTTGGACTCGAAGTTGGCTTTAGCGGATTTCACTAGTGCTCTTATTTGCTTGTTCAGGCAAAGGAGAGATTGCTTCCAATTGGGCACCTGCTCCTTCTTGCTCCTGGACAGCAATTTTTTCATTTTGTTATATGGTTTATTTATTGCAGATGTCCACCAGACAGGTTTACTCTTCCTTGTGGAGTATGATTTTTTCCTGTCAGGTATTCCTGATTCTATGCATCTATATAAATGCTCATATAGTACTTTGGTGTAGATTTGGGCATTGGTGCCAGTTTCTACAGTGGGTGAAGGGGCTGTGAAGCTGTTTATACCATCCCTCAGGAGGCTGTAATCAGCTTTGGAAAAGTATTTTTATTTGACCCTAGTCAGTGGGGGGGGAGGGTCAGAGGAGATGGTGACTTTGAAAGTCTGATCCTACCAGGGAGGCTGATACCGTAGGAGTGCTGCAGTGGTTACTCATGTTGGTTAATACCAAATCCAAGATATTATCACCTGTTGTGAGTGTATCAGCTAGCTGTTTCAAGGAATTTGCATTGACAAAATCAAAGAATCTCTGGGCATTTCTGTTCTGGCATGAGGAGTTTTTCCAATCCATGGTTGGGTAATTAAAGTCACCCAGGATCAGGGTAAAGGGTTGAATCTTGATAGATTTGAAGAGGTTCAGTTGGGTGGAGTGGGCATCTTGAGTCAAATTTGGGAGCCTGTAGCTAGCTATAATTTGAATAAGGGTCTTGTCAAAGGTTAACTACACCTGGAGTGTCTCCTGTGCATCATACTGTTTGACCAGCCTGAAGGTGTGTGTGTCTTTAATATATATTGAAACTCCATGTCCTTTGGCTTTGCTGCTCACATTTTGGGGTCTGAATGTATGATAGGATGAGTAACCAGTTAAGGCTGGGGTGCTCTCCACAACTTTGAACCAGGTTTCAGTGACTGCACAAATGTCAGCATTTTCCAGGGTTAATAATGCTTGCAATGAGTGCCGTTTCATGTGTAGACTCCTAGCATTTAGCAGCATAACCTATAATTTATGTTTTGTTGAAATTATGTTGGTAGTATCGACCTCATGATTTTTTTCTAAAAAAGGCACTATGGGGGAGGCAAGGACCTTTGCCAGAAGTCTGAAGCCCAGGTGAGACAGATGCATGCCATGCCATCTCTAGCAAAGCATTGTGGTCTTTCGATCATATCTTCCCAGGCTGTCAGGCACTGGATCCCCCTGGAATGACACCAGAAACTAAGTCAATTGTTAAAGTCAATCATTTTTTGTTTGTATTGAGACATCATTCTGGGTGATGGTAGAATGCCACTTGAGGCTAGGGGCATACCTTCCTGGGACACATATTCAGCGAGCTCAATCATGTCTCTCTTCATATAGTGCTGGGAGGTACATCTCAAGTCATTCACACCAACATGGACTATGACAGAGTCATGTGATGTGGCGGATTCTGGCACCTGACAAACAACTAACCGTGAGTTTCTCCTTATCCAGCCTTGTGAGAGGCACATCTGTGTGTCTCACAATGGAGTCTTCTACGACTAATATGTTGGGTTTATGGTTAGGCCTTAGTGATTGTGAACCAGTGGTGTGTGGACTATGCATGGTATGTGGTGTGGAGGATTGTGGAGTTCTCATGTGTTTTTGCCTCTGAGGCCTCCTTTGTTTGGGTTTGTTTTGTTGAGAACCTCCAGATATGTAGGTGTGTGTTGTGTAGTTGTGGGTGGTGTTTGAGGTGTAGTGATTGTGTTGACAACCTTCTTAGTGCCAGATATACTGGCATGTGAGGGAGAGAGCATAGACTCTAGCTTCTTTATTTAATTGCATCTCTCACAAATTGTGTTCCTAGGTGGTAGTAGTAGATGGTTTTCCGTGTACATGAGGCAGTTACTACAATGTCTCAGGATGCTCATATCAACCAGGCTGGCAGGAGGAACCGTAGGAAACTGTCCATCCATACTTGTCAGAATCTGAAGGAGAGAGGCCAGGCAGAGTTAAGGGGTAGGCCTAAAGCCCAAGTACTTAAATCAAAATTAAGAGGCTTAGAATAACACTTAAAATTTAAACAGGGTAAAAACAAGCAGTAATAAATTCAGCAGAGAAGATGCAATTGGACACATTAGAGAACAAGTAGCAGAAAAAAAACAAAACGAAGTGATAGAATAGGAGGAGAAAACACAAATACTGTTAAAGCAGTTGAATAAACATTGGAGTTATGGTCCCACTGTTGAAGTCATCATGGTGGCATTAGCCGCAGAGAAGGACATCTCGGAAGATAGTTTGTTGGTCCATCCCCCTAACAGGGAATCCAGGGTGTTGGACCAATTAGGGAAGTAGACCTATGCATAAGCCACCTTTGTGCTGACGTTGTTGAATTATCTGGCTTACTTGACAAGGTTTCAGTGGGACATTGTGTCTAAAGTATCAGGAGGAGTTAAAACAGAGCAGGTTCCACTGTCTCAAACGACTCTGAAGACACAATTTTCCAGATTACATTCTACTTCTAACATAGTGCAGCTGATGGCACATCCCAAGCTGCTGGTGCCAGCATTGCCATGTGTTGCCATGCTTGGATGAGGATGTGCAACTTTGCGGGCTGCTTTAAGGCATCCTGTATCTGTGCGCCTTTCGATGGCTCCTTGCTTTTTGGGCCAAAGGTGAAAGACACACTGACCAGGGGCAAACAAGATAAGAAGAAGCTGGTTGCCATTAGAGTGCATTTTGCCACTCCCTAATCGACCTTCTCTAGGAAACAGAAGGTGGCGCTAGTGTCTCTTCTTTAGAAAAGTGCAGCAGTCTTTTCAGGATGCTCCTACAGAGCAGGGTATGTGGTGTGGAGGGTTATCTTTGCGGCAGGAGAGGTAACCAGAATGAACGCTGCCTACATAGCAGAGGTGGTCTGCAAAACAAAAGGTCGACCAACTGTCCTGCTCTAGAGGTAGCCAGAGGTCACTTGGTTCTGTTCCTGGAAGCTTGAAAGGCCATCATCTCAGATGCATGGATGTTGAGTGTCACACCACCCCATCAGAGAAGGGGTATAGCTTTTGAAATTCAAAAGCTGTTACCAAATCAAGTCCTCCAAGAGATCCTATGATACCAACAAGAATCTGGGGTATATTCACTTCTTCTGCTTCCACCAGGTCCTTGGAAAAATCCAGAAAAAAAAACTTCTTCAGATCCTATATTTTTTTTTGGATCCTGCAACGAAGAAAAAAAAATTTCGAGTCCAGCCTCTTCTTCGAATTTGTCTAAGTCCAAATTCAGGTCCCTGGATCCGACAGTTTCTTCGGATCCAAAATCTCTGAAAAGCAAGAATTTGTCAGATCTGAAGACTTCGGATCACACACCTATTTTACCGTTTCTGCCTAGAACAAGGTACTCCTCTTCATTGGACCTGGTTTCATCTTGAGTACCTTCTCCCTTTTTGGAAAGACCAAAATATCCATCAGCTGTATCCACCGAATCATCTAGGAGTCTCACTGAAGAAGATGTAGAGAGGCTAGTGAGAAAGATCCTCTTGGTGCAGAGCTAGCCTGCCCTTTTCTCGGCTGCTACCCCACTGGGTCAGGAAACCCATACATCCATGACTCCTCCACTATCAAGTCCTTCTTTGATTCCTGTTCAGGTTTCAGAGCCCTCAGATCCGAGTCATCTGGCACTGTCTGCTTCGGATCAGGGGATTTTTGTATCCCTGGATCTCAGACTTGCTCTGAGCTCTTCAGTCCAGTCAGATCCAGAGAGCTCTTGGAAACAAATCTACCCCATCCGATCCAAGGTGCTGCAGTCAACGATAAAGGTTTTGAAGCCATCTCTGCATCTTGGAGCCTCAGCAGTGGTTAGTTTGGGTCTGACTTCAGCCTCAGGGTGGCTGTCCTTGGAGCAGAGTGGGACTATGAATCAGAGGCTTGACCTCTCGGATCTGGGTCCTTATCCCTCTCCAGGATGGTCTGCCTTTAGTTTTGGAGAAAGCTGTGTCTGCATCTTAGACCAGATGGTGCTTCGCCCATCGGATTTTATGTCTTTTTCTCTTCCAACTCTGCCCCTTGAGTCTCAACTATCCTCTTTACAGGGGCAGCTGATATCAAAACCCCAGAATTCCCACCAGGGTATCGCCTCCTGTTCGGATACCTATCCTGAGTATCCCACTGAGGAAGTCCCTAAGAAGAGGGCATGCAAGAGGAAACGTATAGATTCCCCTGAATCTGTCAGCAAGGACAGATTTTGATGAGGGTGAGGGGTCCCCATGGTCACCTTCTGGCAATGTTTCATTCGGAGACATCCTTGAGATCCTGAAACAGGTGGCTGGAAGCCCATTAACCAATCATCAGAGGAATCTGTGCTACTGGAGGCTTTTGGTACTGGCCTATCAATTTTCTGGGTGATCCCGCCTGCTGAAGAGCTTCTGGAATCGGTCTCGCAGTGGGCGTGGAAGGAATCTGACACCATTGAGCCCATTCCCAGGAAGCCAGATAAGATTATGACCCCCCTCCAGAAACTAAACAGTCTTGGTCAAAAGGTCCCCCTGTTGATGTCATGATCATGGCGGCGGCCACCAGAAAGGAACTTGCTGACTAAAGTACCTCTGTTTATCCCCTGACGAGGAGTCACAGGCAATGTACAGATTCAGGAAGGGTGTCTATTCTTCAGTGACCTTTGCCTCTGAACTATTTGGCACATTGTACTAGACTTCAGGGGGATCTGATTAAGGAACTTTCAGGTACCCTCACAGGAACTGTATCTGAAGAGGTGAAGGACTCCATCACTTGTCAGCTGGTGACCTACAATCAGTTTCCAACTTGTCAATGAGGCTTATTTCTAATGTGGCAGAAGAATCTCAAGGGCAGTGGAGACATGCCTGGATGCATTTGTGTGATTATGTGGAGCCTTTTAAGTCTACATTCGTCAGTGCTCCTTTTGACAGCACCTCATTTTTTGGCCCCAAAGTAAGAAATACATTGTTCAGTTGTGAGAAGGCTGGGAAGACCCTTTCTGCTGTGGGCATACATTTTTCCATTCCCTTAGAGATCCTTTTTGGGGAATCATTGAGGTGTTGGAAAGATGTGGTTCAAAAAATCACAAGGATCTTTCCAGGACAAACATGGAGGATCTTCCCCCATAGGCAGAAAAGGAAGTTTAAATTGTAGACTCCATCCTTTATAGCAGATGAGGCCCGCAACATCAAGGGTCAAGAGAATCTTTCTTTGGCAAACCCTTTCAGTGCTCCAGAAAGGAGGACCAATTGTCCCCCTCTGGAGGCAATCGGTGGTCATTTGTCTCTGCAACTGGAGAGCCTACCTAGATACAACAAATGATACTTGGATGCAGAGGATTGTATCCAGAGTAAATATAATTTCCATTTTCTCTTCTTCCTCTAAATTCCAGAAAAATCCCTGAGGGTTCCACCCAGTCAGAGAGAACAAACAGCCATTCAAATACAAAAGCTGCTAAACAAATGAGTCATGCAAGAGCCCCCCCCCCCCCCCAGATCAGAAAGGATCTGGAATTTGCTCTAGATTATTTTAGTGCCAAAGAAAACAGGGGACTGGATCTCAGCAATCTGTACAACTTTGTTCGGAAGACAAAGTTCTAGATGGTCACAGTTCAGTCCATTCTTCCATTTTTGGAAAAAGTCAACTGGATGTGCTCAGATCATCTCCAGGATATGCACTGTCATATAAAAATGAACAGACCATCCAAGAAATGTTTACACTTCTGGATGGGAGCCAGTCATTACCAGTTCAGAGCACTGCCCTCTGGTCTCACTACAGCCCCCAGGGTGCTCACCAAATGAATGGCAGAGGTAGCATCTCACCTGAGCATACCTCCCAACTGTACTGAATTACTCTGTTTTTTACTGAGTTTTGTGGTCCAAATAATGGGGTGCCACAATTCCCAAATGGCACCCCCTTCATTTCCAGATTTCCAGGCTGTTTTATTTGAATTTTGTTTTTCTGGCTTTTTGAGCTGACGTCATCATGCACGTGATGATGACAGCTCCATGAAACCGCCTGCTAGCTTGCCAGAATTGAGCTCAATGTATGTGCTGTGAAGTGAAGATTGGGGAAAGATGGCGAAGGCTGCCAGCCTAGTCAAATAGACTTTGATACATAATTCTATCATTTGTGTGTGTATGTATATATATATATATATATATATATATATATATATATATGGGTCACCTTCAGATGCCCGAAATCGCATTTCACCGACACGGAATCCGACGGGTCGAAAACACCGACAACGCAGATGTTCGACAAGGTGAGAACCCGACGGACTCGGTAAGTGTGCGATAGAGTGAGGGATTTAGTTTTAGGGAGCGGACAGGTAAGTGTGCGATAGTGAGGGACTGTGGGTTTAGGGGTGGGTTAAGTGAGTTAGGGTTAGGGTGCAGGTAGGGTGTGTGTGCGATAGTGAGGGACTGTGGGTTTAGGGGTGGGTTAAGTGAGTTAGGGTTAGGGTGCAGGTAGGGTAAGTGTGCGGTAGTGTCGGACCTTAGGGTTAGGGTTTGGGTTAGGGATAGTGGATATGTTATGTAGTGTACTGTGTTGTTTACGTGTAGTGTGTTGGTGTAATGGTATTCGTGTTTTGCGTTGTCGGTATTTTTGTTGTCGGTCTTTTAGTGTCGGTGATTTGTGTGTCGGTTTGGTGTTTCGGGCATCTGCAGGTGATCCATATCTATATATATAAATATATATATATATATATATATATATATATATATATATATATATATACACACACACATACATATATATATATATATATATATATATATATATATATATATATATATATACACACACACATACACACATATATATATATATGTATATATATATATATATGTATATGTATATATATATATATATATATATATATATATAAATGTAAAATACAGGCTTGTGTTCTTAAATGAAAGAAAACACTGTAAAATGTGAACTTCAAGATTGTTGCAACATTGCCATCTGCTGTAAGGAAAACCAATCCAAGCATTTCAAATGTTTTTTGATGTTACAATTATCTAAATGGTGGTGCCGAAGTGACTGGCCGAACACATTCTTTCTATTGTCTTAACTTAAGGAATAATTGTTAGAGTATACATGTGAAATGTCTTTTATTGTTGTAGTTTCCTGAGCAGGTGATAGATTGCTAAATAATACATTTTTGTGGCCTGGGAACTCCGGACTAAGTGTCAAAATGATGTAATGTGAATACTAGGAAAACCTAAGTGTCAAAATGATGTAATTTGAGAGGGCTGTAGCAGAGCTGTTTGTTAGTGTTTTAAAAACTATTGTTCAGTGAGAGACTGGAGGCATTTTGTCTTGGACCATCAACCCCAGCACTGCTTATGCTCTTTATGATGGATTATAGCACTGTGTTTTCTCTTAAGGATAGCTAAAGATTATATAGTTAAATTAAGTGTTTTTATCTCTGTCTGCACTTAAGGGAAATTGTACTTTACTGTGTGTATTTGTTAACCTTTCCTCTTCTATGAGGCGACCTCCCTGGTGTTAGTGATGAGGATTGAGGCTCCTTGATTGCTTGGCCAGGACACGGTCGTCACATATCTGGTGGCAGTGGTTGGGATAAGATATCCTCACATATCTGTTTGGCAGTGGTTGGGATACGATATCCTCACACATCTGTTTGGCAGTGGTGGGATATCCACATCACATATTAATTAGTTGGCAAATGCTAATTGGCTTGCAGTGGTGTGGGTAGAGTGAATCCTGTAGCTTATGTACAGTGATCTCTGAAAGTGTTGTGTGCTTTAAATCAGCCACGCAGTGTATTAGAGTTCAGATCACAATTGTTTTATTTCTTTTGTTAGGTTAGTTAGGGTGAGCAGTCAGCATAGGAGTATGGAAAGCTGACAAGGAGTCAGCTGGTGGAGATGTGCCAGGCTAGGGGACTGGTGCATGGAAACCTGACTAAGGCAGACCTGATTGCAGCTTTGGTTACAGCTGCATCAGAAAACAGCATCCAGGAGGACAATCAGACTGGCAGTGGAGATACAATATCCTCGGAGAATGGACAGCTCAACCTTTCTGCGAAGGACAATCAGACTGGCAGTGGAGATACAATATCCTCGGAGAATAGACGGATCAACCTTTCTGCAGTGGGCTTAAAAATCCAGCTGGCGCTAAAGAGACTTGAGTTGTTGGCCAGGCATTTGGAGATAGAAGCCAAAGAGAAGGAGCATCAGAGGAAGCATGAGAGGGAAATGCAGACTCTTTGCCAGAGTCATGAAGGTAATGGGGAAGGGAGTAACTGGACCCCAGAAGCGCAACAGGTCAGTACATTTCTTCTGCAATTTAAAGAGGGGGATAATTTTGATAGTTTAATTCACATGTTTGAAAGGATATGCAAACAGTATAGTGTTGCCCAAAGGCTCTGGGTACGGTTCTTGAACCCCTTACTCCATGGGAAAGCTGTAACTTGTATATCACAAATGCCTGACTCTGTTTTGATTATACTGTTGTAAAGAAATGTCTGTTAGAATGTTTTAAGCTAACACCTGAAATGTATAGGAAAAAGTTTCGTGATCATAGACGCAAGGCAGATTTATTTATTTATTTATTTATTTATATTTGTTGACCGGGAGTGAAAATGTATGTGAATATGTTGCTGAACTGAGCACTTATTTTCATAGCTGGGTGACTAGATGTCAGGTCACCACTTTTGAAGGGCTGGCAGACCTTTTGGTGAGGGAACAAGCCCTTAGCACTTTGCCTGAGGACATGAGGATCTGGTTAGCTGATAGTGTGCTACTTCGGATGAGTTGGGGAAGAAGGGATACCTATACCTGGCCAGCAGGGCAGCCCTGCACAGGAAGGGGACCCCCAGTACTGCTCATGGGTCTAAAGGAACCCATGGTGGGCAGCACAGACTGCCCCAACAGAATCCACCAGTAGCAGGGGAAGCCACTAGTCTAGGTACACGTCCAGGAGCTAGGGTTAAATGTTTTGAATTCAACCAGTGGGACCATGTGGCATACAGATGTCCACAGTGGCAAGGTGGGGAACCAAAGCTGAGGGAGCCAGTAAGTGGGAAAGACAAAATGCCAGTAGTGGGTTGTGTTTAGACAACCGGGGTATGGAAATACCAACCTGCAGATGTCCTCAGAGGGATGCATTTTGATGAGGCAGTACCATATACTTATGCAGTTATACGCAGTGAGGCTAGGAGACAAGCATGTGGGTCTGGTAGCCTGGGGGAGACCCAGACAGACTGCATACTTGCAGCCAGGTCTGCTGAGGTGGTTACTTATGGGAGGGAGCTACTCTGTAGCAGTGAAACTGAATGTGAGCCACAGCTGCTTGTGGGTACTGATGTTCCCTTGGACAGGCTAACTGCAAGGGTAGAGGTGAGTAGTAGTACCCAGGCTGACAGTGAGGCACCACTGTCAGAGGATGCCAGACTTCCTGTGGAAGAGGAGCTGGGAATGGTTAAAAGGAGAGAGTTGAGACAGGCTCAGCTCTCAGACCCTACATTGCAAGGCCTGAGGCAGGTAGCTAGGGAGGCACCTGATTCTCAAGGGAAGGGGGAGTCTGTATACTGGGACAAAGGGTTACTATACAGAGAGTGGACCCCTGAGGGAGGGCTAGAAGGTGAGAGAGTACAGCAGTTGGTAGTGCCTAGAGCCTACTATCTGGCGCTTCTAGCTATAGCCCATGATATTCCCTTTGCAGGTCATATGGTCATAAAACGTACAAAGATGCATATTATGCAAAACTTCTTTTGGCCTGGAATTTCCAGAGATGGAACAGGGTACTGCAGGACCTGTGAGCAGTGCCAAAAGGTAGTCAAGGCAGGATACATGGTGAGAGCTTCTTTGATGCCTTTGCCTGAAATTGAGAAGCCACTTCAGAGGGTAGCTATGGATATTGTGGGTCCTCTGAGTACCCCAAGTTCCACAGGGAAAAGGTATTTCCTAGTGGTAGTGGATTATGCTACACGATACCCTGAGGCAGTGGCTTTGTCCTCCATTAAGGCAGAGAAGTTGGCAAATGCTTTGTTAGAGATTTTCAGCAGGGTAGGTTTCCCAAAAGAAATACTGACTGACCAAGGTGCCAATTTCATGTCAGACCTGCTGGCTTATCTGTGGAAGTCCTGTAGGGTGAAGCACATGAAGACCACCCCCTACCACCCCCAGACTAATGATCTTGTTGAGAGGTTAAACTCTACAATCAAGTCCACACTACAGGCATTTGCAGATCAGTTTAAGAGGGAGTGGGACAAATATTTGTCCCATCTGTTTGCTTACAGAGATGTTCCACAGGAATCCACAGGTTTTTCACCCTTTGAGTTGCTGTATGGGCATAGGGTGAGGGAACCTCTAGATTTAATTCGAGATGAGTGGGAAGGTGAGTGTGAGTCTCACAAGGAGTCTGTTGTGGCATACGTCCTAAACCTAAAGCCAGTAAGTGGGAAAGACAAAATGCCAGTAGTGGGTTGTGTTTAGACAACCGGGGTATGGAAATACCAACCTGCAGATGTCCTCAGAGGGATGCATTTTGATGAGGCAGTACCATGTACTTATGCAGTTATACGCAGTGAGGCTAGGAGACAAGCATGTGAGTCTGGTAGCCTGGGGGAGACCCAGACAGACTGCATACTTGCAGCCAGGACTGCTGAGGTGGTTACTTATGGGAGGGAGCTACTCTGTAGCAGTGAAACTGAATGTGAGCCACAGCTGCTTGTGGGTACTGATGTTCCCTTGGACAGGCTAACTGCAAGGGTAGAGGTGAGTAGTAGTACCCAGGCTGACAGTGAGGCACCACTGTCAGAGGATGCCAGACTTCCTGTGGAAGAGGAGCTGGGAATGGTTAAAAGGAGAGAGTTGAGACATGCTCAGCTCTCAGACCCTACATTGCAAGGCCTGAGGCAGGTAGCTAGGGAGGCACCTGATTCTCAAGGGAAGGGGGAGTCTGTATACTGGGACAAAGGGTTACTATACAGAGAGTGGACCCCTGAGGGAGGGCTAGAAGGTGAGAGAGTACAGCAGTTGGTAGTGCCTAGAGCCTACTATCTGGCGCTTCTAGCTATAGCCCATGATATTCCCTTTGCAGGTCATATGGTCATAAAACGTACAAAGATGCATATTATGCAAAACTTCTTTTGGCCTGGAATTTCCAGAGATGGAACAGGGTACTGCAGGACCTGTGAGCAGTGCCAAAAGGTAGTCAAGGCAGGATACATGGTGAGAGCTTCTTTGATGCCTTTGCCTGTAATTGAGAAGCCACTTCAGAGGGTAGCTATGGATATTGTGGGTCCTCTGAGTACCCCAATTCCACAGGGAAAAGGTATTTCCTAGTGGTAGTGGATTATGCTACACGATACCCTGAGGCAGTGGCTTTGTCCTCCATTAAGGCAGAGAAGTTGGCAAATGCTTTGTTAGAGATTTTCAGCAGTGTAGGTTTCCCAAAAGAAATACTGACTGACCAAGGTGCCAATTTCATGTCAGACCTGCTGGCTTATCTGTGGAAGTCCTGTAGGGTGAAGCACATGAAGACCACCCCCTACCACCCCCAGACTAATGATCTTGTTGAGAGGTTAAACTCTACAATCAAGTCCACACTACAGGCATTTGCAGATCAGTTTAAGAGGGAGTGGGACAAATATTTGTCCCATCTGTTGTTTGCTTACAGAGATGTTCCACAGGAATCCACAGGTTTTTCACCCTTTGAGTTGCTGTATGGGCATAGGGTGAGGGAACCTCTAGATTTAATTCGAGATGAGTGGGAAGGTGAGTGTGAGTCTCACAAGGAGTCTGTTGTGGCATACGTCCTAAACCTCAGGACAAGGCTCAGGGAACTCATGGGCTTAGCCCAGGAGAACCTGGCAGAAGCCCAACAACAGAAAAAGGTGTGGTATGACAGGAATGCTCGAGCTAGAGAATATGCTGTGGGGCAGCAGGTAATGGTTCTCATTCCTGTCAGACAACAAGCTGCAAGCAGCTTGGGAGGAACCCTACAAGGTGGTAATAAAGGTAAGTGATGTTAACTACATGGTGGAAGTGCTAGGCAGACGGCAGGGGCACAAATTGTACCATGTTAACATGATGAAACCTAACCAT
The DNA here is from genome assembly GCF_019279795.1 of Protopterus annectens. Taxonomy (NCBI): domain Eukaryota; kingdom Metazoa; phylum Chordata; order Ceratodontiformes; family Protopteridae; genus Protopterus; species Protopterus annectens. Next base: position 181,281,556 of record NC_056726.1, read on the forward strand.
GATAGGGAGGCCCTTGTGCTGAGCATTTGCAGTGGATTGCAGGAGGAGTCTGAGGAAGATCTGGGGTCTGATCTCCTCAGTGAGGCTCGGGCTGACACCTAGGTGGAAGGGGTAGCAATGTCCCAGCAGCTATCTCCTACCCAGGTTCGAGAAATCCGGGCAGTGTTGCAGGAATCTGGGGACATGTTCACTGGGAAACCAGGGAGCACCCACCTGGTGCAGCACCAGGTGGATACAGGACCCCAAAGGCTTATTAGGCAGGCCCCTTATAGGGTGCCTGAGAGAGTCAAACAGACTCTGAGGGAAAGAGGTACAGGAGATGTTGGAACTAGGGGTGATTCAAGAGTCCAACAGTCCCTGGGCCTCGCCAGTGGTACTGGTGCCAAAGAAGGATGGCAGCACCAGGTTCTGTGTGGATTACAGGAAATTAAATAGTCACACAGAGTTAGATGCTTTCCCCATGCCTACGGCAGACGAGGCCCTAGAGCAGCTGGGTGGGGCTAAATATCTTACAACCATTGATCTTACCAAGGGTTACTGGCAGGTGCCCTTGACTCCCGGTGCTAGTGAGAAGTCAGCCTTTGTGACTCCTTTTGGCTTGTACGAATTCACAAAGATGCCCTTTGGGACGAAGAATGCCACAGTGAATTTCCAGAGACTGGTGAATAGTATCCTAGCAGGAGCAGGAGGGTTTGCCCTTGCTTACTTAGATGATATTGCCATCTACAGCCATTCTTGGACAAAGCACCTTCAGCATGTCAGGGAGGTGCTGGGCAGACTACAGAGGGCAGGGCTGACCATTAAGCCGAGCAAATGTCAGGTGGGTATGGCAGAGGTCTCCTACCTAGGACATAGAGTGGGGAGTGGTAAGATAAGGCCAGAACCTGCCAAAGTGGAAGCTATTCAGGCATGGCCTGCACCTGTTACCAAAAAGCAGGTGAGGGCATTCTTAGGGACAGCAAGGTACTACAGAAAGTTCGTCCCTAGTTATAGTGCTATAGCTGCTCCCCTCACAGACCTGACAAGGAAGAACAGGCCAGATAAAGTATTGTGGACCCCAGCATGTGAGCTGGCATTTCAGAAGCTTAAAGAAGCTTTGGGAGGACCCCCTGTGTTAGCCAGTCCAGATTACAGCAAATAATTTGTTGTGCAAGTGGATGCTTCGAACCATGGGGTGGGGGCTGTACTTAGCCAGATTTCTTCAGGGGGGAAGAGCACCCAGTTGTTTATCTCTGTCATAGGCTCCAACCCAGGGAGGAATGCTATGCAGCTGTAGAAAAGGAATGTCTAGCCATAGTGTGGGCATCGCAGAAACTTCAACCTTATCTGTATGGAAGAAAATTCACTGTAATGACAGATCACAACCCACTAACATGGTTAAACAAAGCCAATCAGCAAAATGCCAAATTGCTAAGATGTAGCCTGGGGTTGCAAGCATATATGTTAGTGCAGCACCGCAGTGGGAGTAGCAGTGCCAATGCAGATGGGATCTCAAGACAGGGAATACCTAACCCTCTCAAGCGGTGTTTCTCAAGGGTCACTTGAAGAACTAGCTTGAGTTCTCCAGGGGGGAAGAGATGTGAAGATTGGGGAAAGATGGGCGAAGGCTGCAAGCCTAGTTAAATAGAATTTGATACATAATTCTATCATTTGTATATATAAATGTAAAATACAGGCTTGTGTTCTTAAATGAAAGAAAACACTGTAAAATGTGGACTTCAAGATTGTTGCAACATTGACATCTGCTGTAAGGAAAACCAAGCCAAGCATTTCAAATGTTCTTTGAAGTTACATTTATCTAGATGGTGGTGTCGAAGCGACTGGCAGAAAACATTATTTCTATTGTCTTAACTTAAGGAATAATTGTTAGAGTATACATGTGAAATGTCTTTTATTGTTGTAGTTTCCTGAGCAGGTGTTAGATTGCTAAATAATGCAGTTTGTGGCCTGGGAACTCCAGACTAAGTGTCAAAATGATGTAATGTGAATACTGGGAAAACCTAAGTGTCAAAATTATGTCATTTGAGAGGGCCTTAGCAGAGCTTTTTGTTAGTGTTTTAAAAACTATTGTTCAGTAAGAGACTGGAGGCATTTTGTCTTGGACCATCAACCCCAGCACTGCTTATGCTCTTTATGTATGCAAGTAGGATTATAGCACTGTTTTCTCTTAAGGATAGCTAAAGATTAGAAAGTTAGATTAAGTGTTTTTCTTTGACATCAGACCTGCCCTACTGTATTATTTTAAGTTTCTGTGTGATCTCTGAACTCTTAGATATGTCTGTGGTGTAGTAGTATTGTCTTGTGTTTTAATTATTTATTATTAAATATTTTAAAACCTTTACCTGTGGCTGGTTTGTGTAGAGATAAGTTAAGCTCTGGAGTACATTGCATATTTATAGAGTTTATGGTACTAAGCCACTCTAATAAGCCTTAGGCTGAATAGTCACATTACCAATTGGATAATAATACTGCACAGTAATAATTGGACACCCTTTTAAGAGCCTTTGGGTAGCTGATAATTGTTAGCTGATGGTGGCAGAAATTACTACCGTATAGTCTGGGTAAAGGGGCACAGCTGGAGAATCTGTGTCAGCCTTTCCCAGGAGTGTCTGTGAAGTTGCATAAATACTTATACTCAGTGTGTTTGGTGTGTCAGCTACCTGGACAGGGACATGAAGCACTGGTGGGACAGAGAGGGTACTGGAGGTTAGCTTGCCAGCTAGGCTGAGATCTAGACCATATAGCTGTGCCAGTGGGGAGTCTTATTGTGGACCTGGAGAGCAAGGGAGCAACCAGCCCCAGACTGACTGTGATCTCTTGATCTCTGTGTGCACTTAAGGGAAATTGTACTTTACTGTGTGTATTTGTTATCCTTTCCTCTTCTGTGAGACAACCTCCCTGGTGTTAGTGGTGAGGATTGAGGCTCCTTGATTGCTGGGCCAGGGGTATGGTCATCACACATGCATTCATTTCCGGCCAGCCACCAGGGGATTGGAACTCCTTAGTTGTTAATGGCGGAATAAAGCTACTGCAGCCTGCAGAGTTAAGTTTTCCTAAGCTGAAAGCCATGAGCCCAGAATGGACAGCTGCAGAGGTAATGCTGCTGATAATTACTTGAGATTGAGAAGCAATGCTGCTTGCAAGGTGGTTTTCTGAGAATGTCCATGAGGCTAGATCTAAAGAGTGTGTAATTAGTTGTTGTTGAGAGAAGCAATGGTGCTGCCGTTCGTAGATTACAAGCAGTGGTGATGCCATTCGTAATTTAGAAGCAAGGGTGGTGCCGTTCATAGTTTAGAAGCAATGGTGCTGCCATTTGTAGTTTAGAAGTTGTAATAGTTTGACAAAGCCTAATTTTGTTGTAAATATTTTGTCTTGGGCACTGAACAATGCTTCCAGTATCATTAGTTTGCAACAAAATTGGCATAAGGGAAAAAATGTGGCTAACTTAACTAAACACCATGAACCTAACAAAAATTCTTGAAATCTTCCTAGTTTCAGTAATAAACCTGATCAGACACTGAGAAAAAGCAAAGCACATACACTATTTTTGTCTCACTGCCATGATGAAAAATAGCCTTGTCTTCTACTATTTTATAGGTAAAAAAACAAGGAAACAGTGGCCTGAATTCTAAAAGAATGCACCAGCAAATTGTGCTTGCTGGATGAGAAGGAAGGTTTTTTTTTTTAAATTGGATATTGGGAATGGGTCTGCCCAAGAATGTTTGCACTCTTCCTAATCTGCATATACCATTTAACATAGGACATACTCTTTCTTTAAGAATTATAACCATTTGACATTTTGGTGAAAACATGCAGTAGTACCTTTCCCATAATATAAAGGAATGCAGTCCATTCTATACTTCGCAAAACCAGACAATGAAAAGTTAAGTTTATGGCAGCCTTAACGAGTTTAAGCAGCATTTAGGAAAAACATATTTCAGCAAGTGTTTTTCATATCTCTTTATTACCATTGACAAGTTAGTTATTGTCTAGTGCAAGCAGGCCATGTGAAACAATTTACTTCATTGCCATTCTGTTTAATTGAACAGCATATTCTAGTACTGTCTCCAGAGGAAATATATTTTTAAAAAGTCTGTCTGTTTACTTGAGCTTCAGTGGTAATAGCCTGTAAGTATGGATTTTGATCATGATATTGCATGAAACTGGAATGTCTTGTAGTGTATTCTTGTCAGACTTTATAATTATAGTGATCTGGCTTCTCAGTTACTCTAAGGGAAAACATCAAGTTCCAAAACATCATTAAATAATCTGCACAAAAAGTATGTTTTAATGAGTTAAATAAGTCATCAGAAAAATACAATTCCTCAGTTTTTAAGAAAATTTTCCTGTACCTCCTGATTTGATTAACTTTTGATTGTCTGGCAGTTCGTTGATAACAAGCTGCTTCCTGTGGTCCAGAGTTTGATTCCCTCACCCTCCACTGTCTAACTGTATGACTTTGAGAGTATATATATATATATATATATATATATATATATATATATATATATATATATATATATATATATATATATATATATCTGTGTGTGTGTCCTAGTTGTTACAACGAAAGCACCGTTCATCAAACCGTAGTTTCGCGGGCCCACTTTAGCGAAAGTGCATTTTATCAAAAATGCACTTTCGCTAAAGAAAACCAAATAAAAAAAAAACATGCAGTTTGCATTGTAACGTTAGGTGTACATCAACGTGTAGTGTTGATATACAACTAAGCAAACTCTTGTTGAGATCGTGGTACAGTGGGGATAAGGGAATATTCCCTTTTCCCCACTGTAGTGCAATGATGGAGTGAGAATATTAAAGTAGGGGGTGTGGGGGGGGGCATAATAGTGTTTAGTGTGTTTTTTTTGTTTTTATTTGCTTTTTATTTTATTTTTCCGCGAAAGTGCATTTTCGATATAATGCACTTTCGCGGAAGTGAGTTATAATACGGTTCGATGAACCGTATTTTTGATAAAACAATGTAGACCCATATATATATATATATATATATATATATATATATATATATATACATATACACATATATATAAATTGTGTGTGTGGAAGTAGACTTTTATGATGGAAATTTTCTGAATTGGTCAGTATTATCATTATTGGTTCATGCATTTTGTTTCATTGCCTACTGGGAAAATGTTCAAACAATAAATTTAAAATGCGCTCTAAATCTAACAAGTGTGCTGTATTGTACAAGGAATATAATGTAATAAAGTCAGGAAGGTGTATCAAAGAACACATGTATGTTTCTTGTTTTGTGTGCAAGGGGCCTATAATTTGGAAACAGCCCAAACATAATCTTTATCCACCACTGGCCAGATGCATTTTCTTTGGATGTGCTGTGGGCTTCAATGCTGTTTCAATGAATGTGAGTTTCAATGACAAAGAAGTTTTAATGCTAAGTCTATTTTCATTGTGAGACAGTATTGCTTTGTTTAGCAGATATCTATTAGTGATTGTGCATTGTGCTATAAAATGTAAATATAAAATCCAAATAATCATTGTAAAAGTAAAGCAGTATGCACATTAGTGTTTATGGTCATGGGGTGAAATAGCCAGGTAATGGGACATTGGAATGGTTGCAGGGGGACTCTGGTGCTATAGTTTGGTTGTCTGTTCTTCAGTTTGTTTGAAAGCTGATATCCCACAATTCCATTGGAGTGGGCGGGGTTACGTAATTATGCATGCAAACTTTATTTTAATCAGTGTACAGATTTGTACCTATTTTTCATGGGCCTTGTCCAGATTTTTGATGTTTCCAGGTTGAGAGGTATGCACCTGAGACTGCACAGATTCCTGGTGATTCCTTACTTCGATGACTGGCTCATCTCCACCCTGACCACGCATCAGCTCGTTATAGCAAGAGAAGAAGTAATCCATACTTGTGCATGGTTAGGCATAATCATAAATTTCAAAAATATCACATCTTCAACCAACTCAAACTATAGAGTTCATAGGAGCACTGCTTAACACAAGATCAGCAGTAGCTTCCCTTCCCCTCTTCAGAATTTGAACTTTAAGTTTACAAGTCAACAAGATACTTTGCAGTATCTCACTCCCAGCTCACCTAGTCCTACACTTGGTTCGATGGTGGCAGCAATAACCCTTGTTCCACTGGCCAGGTTCTACATGATGATTCTTTAGTGGATGCTGGCATCTCAATGGTCGATACTTCAGCTACCCATATCTGCTTGAATACAGTTCACAGACTCATGCAAAAAAGATCTGAGGTGGTGGACCCAGTCAAAACAACTGATACAGGGCTGTTTATTTTTCCTTTTTCAACCCAAGGCCATAGTGACCACGGATGCTTCCCAGCTGGGATGGAGGGGCATTACCTGGGAAAGACCGTCCAAGGCATGTGGTCCCTCAAAGAGGAACATTTGCATATAAAAGTTCTGGAGATGAGAGCAGTGCTTCTATTGTTACAAGCCTTTCAGGAAGCTCTGCCATCAGGAGTGATTGCAGTACAAACAGACAATATGTCTATGGTTTGATACATCAGCAAACAGGGAAGAACCAAATCATACTCCTTATGTTGAGAAGTGCTAAGGGTGTGGCAATAGGCAGTGTCTTCCAGCAGCTTTCTCTTAACAATGCACATTCCAGGGAAGTCCAGTGTGCTGGCAGACAAACTGAGCAGGTGCATTCTGTTACCTCACAAATGGTCCCTCAATCAGAAAATAGTGGGAATGATTTTCCGCAAGTGGGGCCAGCCTTGCTGCAGTCTGTTTGCATCTCCCCTAAACAATAAGTGCAACAGCTACTTTGCACTCATCCCCCCACAAGGGGAGTCACTGAGGGATGCTCTTTTCCATGAGTGCCCCCACGGGGTGACTCTACACATGTCACTGATCCCTCAAGTACCAAATTTCCTTTAGAAAGATGCCAAGTTGAAAAATATGGTTATTCTCATTGCACCCTTTTGGCCTCGACAAATTTGGTTCTCCTTCCTTTGGCCTCATTTGATCCAACAACCTTGGATTCTGGATCCAACTCCAGACCTGCTTTTTCACCCAACAGACATGACTCATCTGGACCTTCCAAATCTCAAGCTGACTAGTTTCTCCATTTCCAGTAATAACCAGGTACACTATGCTCTCTTCCCCTGTTTGTCAATTTTTATTATCTTCACTCAAACTATCTACAAGGAAAGTTTATGCTAGCAAATAGAAAAGATTTGTACACTGGGCACTTTGAAATATTGTGGAACCCTTTTCTGCTCCAGTTCACACTATCCTAGAATTCTTGGCATTGTTTTTTAATCAAGGGACCAGTTCTTCCACAGTAAAGGTCCAGTTAGCTGTGATTTCCAATTTCCATTTTGGTCTCAGTGGCTCTTCCCTTGCTTCCCATAGACTTTATAAGGCTGTTGTACAAGGAACACTTCTGTTGAGACCCCCTCCCCCATTAAAGATCCTACTCCTACATGGGACTTAACATTGTTACTACAAGCTTTGGTCCTTCTACCCTTCAGACCGGCACATACATGTGATCTAAAATTTCTGTCCTGGAAGATTTTGTTTCTGGTGACCATTACTTCTGCCAGACTGATTTCATAAATTCAGTCCCTGTCTGTAAAACCTCAATACTAAGTTTTCATAAGGATAGAGTTAATTTGTGAACAAATGCATCCTTTTTGCCAAAAGTGATATCAGATTCCAACATTGACCAATCTTTTAGTCTACCAGTTTTCTTCCCAAATTATTCAAACAAAGATGAATATTTGTTGCATTTAGTGGATGTGCATAGGCAATTGCATTTTGTTTACATAGAGCAAAAGACTACAGAAATTCAGATCAGTTGTTTTCTTTGCTGAACGGAAATTGGGCAAGCCAGTGTCTAGAGTTCCCCTAACCAAATGGCTTACTAATTGCATTTCCTTTAATTTACAATAAATTGAACTTGCCTTAAACTAAGCAGTTGCATGCTCCCTATACAAGATCATTAGCAGCTTCCTCAGCCTTTCATTCAAGAACTTCCATGGATGAAATTTGTGCAGCTGCAACTTGGGCTTCACCTCACACTTTCATCTCTTATTATAAACTGGATTTAGTTTCTAGAAACAGGGCATCATTTGGCTCAATGGCACTTAGGAATATTCTTCCTTGAGGCCACCCTAGTAGTAGCTGGAGACTCTGTCCCATTAGTTTAGGACACAATGAAAACTGACATAATCAGATAAAGAAGTTATGTATTTACTATAATGTTCCATCTGTGTTGTCCATTTTCATTCTTCCTCAACTCCCCACCCACCAACCCCTAACCAGTGTTTTCTGAAAAGAGCGAATGGATGGAGTGAGTATTTGAGGTCTTCCCCTTGCATTCTGTGGGCTGTCTTTTTTTGCTATAATACTGCTTAAGATTTTTCCATAAGAGTAAAGTGTGTAGTCTTTTCCTGTATTCTGCAAACAAGATCTGAGGTAATAGGGTTTGGTGCATTCTGGTTAAGGGAGAAGCTTGAGAGTTCAAAGTTGCCACAAGCTTTTACAATGGCTGAGTTGAATCAGAGGGCTTGGATCCGAACCCATCAGTTGAGGACGAATGAAAATGGACAACACAGAAGGAGCATTATGCTAAGTACATAACTTCTTTTTTTCTTGTCAGGGATCACTCGCATTTGGGGTCCATATGTGTTGTAAATGTGTACTGCCTTTGCCACAGTGATATCTGTAAAGAAAAAAAAAATGTTAGACATTGTTCATCTGACAATGGTGACTGTTAGAAAAGATTATTTTCTTTGCTTAGCTAGGTAATTGTTGCATGTTGTTAATCCAGGTACTCAGAAATCTTTACACGAGAGCAATGTTAGTAAAGAATTTTTTTAGGAAGTCTGTCAAAGGATTATGATGGGGACAAAAAAAGGGCTTCTTCTTCTGAAGGCTCACTAACCCAAAACTCTGCTCATGAGGAAACTTGGAGGAATTTTCTTTTTCTCAGACAACTTGTTGGATGAATGAGGTATTTTTGTCGGATAAAGTATGTTCCACCTGAAATGAGGACATATGAAATGTTTCAAGTTGTTATATGTCATTCTACTCTCATCCACCTATTTTGCTAGCTTTGGAAGATCTGTTTAATGCTGTTTGAAATAATCCCAACCCTCAACCTTCAGTCCCCCAAAAGGCAGATAGACTTTATTAAAAATAAACTCAAACTAACAAATTTTGTTTTCTCATCTTAGGTCTGATCCACCTGCTAGTTCTACTTTTTTGCCATCTGGTAACTGACTGTAGGTCAGTACTGGCCTCTCCCCTGTGGACAAAGAAGGCAAGGTGTTGGATAGATTTGGTAAGAAAATGTTCCCTTTTTCACTTTAGCTTATAGACTTATTAACTATTGGGCACATACGTGGAAGTTTATTCTGTTTTTGGAAGATAGTTTGAGGGAATATACTGTCATACTTCCTTCAGAAATGATCTCTCTTCTGAATCCTGTAGGTTCTAATTTTATCAAGTGTCTAAACATGCTTTAAAAAAAGTGTAAATGATTGTGGAGATGCTGTGTCTAGGGCCACTGACACTGAGGAGATATGCCTGGGAACCTAACCAAAAATTTGCTAATGAGCTGAAATCTGAAATTTTTAATTCTACTTTAGATAAGGAGCTTTTGTTTAGCCTTTATTGCTACTTGGGTTCTCAAACAATTTGATGAAAGAGGGAAGTTAATTCGGGTAGTTTCTAAAATTTTCTAAGCCCCCTTTTATAATTCTCTCAAATCCTCTTTCCCTGTTAAAAAGCAAAATAAACAATCCCTGCCACCTTCTGGCCAAAAGAACAAAAAAGAGATGTCAGGAGGATAACAACAAGAAACAAGGATCCTTTCCTAAAAATGAAACGAGTAATTCTTCAGAATGACTATGCCAGCATTCCCCATCCCCATACCTATCTCTCTAAATCTGTTCCACAAACTAGATCTTTATATTCCCATTTGGAAAAAACATTTTAGACTCTTGGGTGCTATAAATGGCTCAGAAGGGTTACAGTTGTCACTGGATACAAATACTTCCTTTCATAGGAATTCCTTTCTACACTTTGAACCAAAGAGAATTTCTTCCTCTGGTTCTTCAAAACTTGCTCATCTTAGGACTCCTAGAACCAATACCTATAAATCAAAGGGCCAAAGGCTTCCATTCCAGAATGTTTCTAGTTTTTAGTTCCAAAGAAAGAGTTTTTTTTTGGAGACCAGTTCTAGAACTTTTCTGTATCAATCTGAATGTGAAAATACCAAAATTCAAAATGCTGACCCTTCATACTCTGTTACCTCTTGTTCATCCTCTGAATGTCATAATATCATTGCATTTCCATAGTCACAGGTTTCGGGAACTTTCTCAGATTCTCTGATTTGGGATTGCATTATCATTTGTCTTCATTACCCTTTGGGTTATCTCCAGCTCCAATGATGTTTTCTCAGTATCTTGCTCATTACAGACTGCAGCAAATTCACATTTCCCTTATTTAGGTAGCTTGCATATCTTTGCAGAGTATTTTCTCTGGTATCAATTGTTCTTAACATGGAAACATCCTAGATGGCTGCACACTGATCAACATTATAAATACATCTCTCCCAGTATGAAAAAGAAACCGAAAAATAAGGACCAGGAATTCCTACTTTTAATAAATTCAAGGCTAGTAAGTACACTACATAGATGTCAGCAAATAAGAAACTCAGAGAGCCTGAAAGCAAATCATCTAGAAAAGGGAAAGAGACAACACCGACTGGGAAGAATCCTGCAGATGATCTGCAAACGGCAGTTCAAACTCCAGCTTTGGTGTAAGACATGGCTTCCAGTAATCTAGGGGAAGAATAAGTCAAATGTGCTGAAAGCTGATTAAAGATAAATGAAACACTGAAAGAGTATATATACCCAACTAACAAAAGGCTGGAAAAATGGAAGAAGATTTAAAAAGATATTTAGATAAACTGATAAAACTGCAAAAATCAGAGGTTGAAATGAAGAAAAGGCTGGCTAAGTATGAGACTGCTGAAGAAGAGATATATGAAAAATGGTAGAATTAGAGGAGAGAGCTCGCAGGGAAAACCTGAGATTGTCTGCTGTACCAGAAAAATTGTAAGGAACAGGGAAGGCATAAATATGCAATCTGACTGGTGTTCCACTACAGGATTTGTTAATTGAAAGGGCATCATGTCTGTCCTCCAAACTTGGCCATGACAAAGCAGCAAAGACCTGTATTAGTAAAGATGCCTTCCTACCAGTGAAAGAGTTGATCCTGACAAAACTGTGAATGAAAGGCAAAGTATTAAAAGTTGGAGACACTTGAGTGTTTATGGACCATGATTATTCACCGTACACCAGGCAAAAAAGAAACAAATTTATTCCAGCAATCAGGGAATGTCCAAAGGCAGGCATTACGTTCAAGCTGCTGTATCCAGCTGTCTTTAGAATATGTTTTCCTAGAAGATCAAAGTAATTTTTTTTGATGCAGAACAGGTTAAGGAGAAATACAAAAGTTTGTCCAACAAAAAGTGTACCATCAAGCAGAAGGGGGACTCTGCTACTCATTCTTCTAATAATAAAGCTCATAGAGAGACTTTGTCAGTGAAACATTTTCCAGTGATCTAAAGGAAAATGCTTGAGAGACGGAAAAAAGCACAAGAGTTGACTAGAAGAATCTGGAGTACCTTGGAATTGAACCAGTATCTAGAGCTGGGAAAAGGAGATGAATCAGAAAGAAGACCAGCAACATGGAACTTAGTGAATAAATATGAGATTACAAAGCGTCAGTCACATTTGTGAAATATGGCTGTGCATGAAAAAAAATGGAAATTTGTTGAACTTGTGAGGGACTAAATGGCATTTGCCTCACTTAATGTCATTAATGTTTGGAAGAACACTAAAGGGAAGGGAAGAAGAAGGAAGTGAAACAGTTTATGTTCTTAATATTTGTATAAAACTTTTCAAGATATAAATTACATGTTATATAGTAGCAAGACGTTGTGCCGTTCGATTCTCAACTAGAGCGTCTTCTGTGTGGAGACATGCATGAATGAGCGTACCTTTGTTGAAGGTTGTGCGTCAGGGCTGGCAAACTCGGCACGTAAAAAATCTACTGCCAATCATTAGCGGACTGGAGTTCTGCTGTGGCAATCCCTAACTGGGAAAAGCCGAAAGACACAAAAAAATAGTGAAGTATATGTAGTTACTGGTGTTTGTAATAAAGATACTAAAGTAATCAGATGTTTTTTTTTCCTTTTTTCTTTTGTTCCTCTTGTTTAGTATTAAGAAATGTAGTCATTACAATGCAAAAAGAGAAAAAAAAGGATGGACAAAAGCATGGTTAAATAGGTGCAATCTCTGATTTTTGAGGTGGGGACAGGATGTAAAAGTACAGAGATCATAATATATTCAGAGCTGATATGGTTTCTCTTACTTTTGCATAGGTATATATCTGGATTAAGACCCTTGACTTAATTTAATATTTTTTAAGTAGAAGCAAGTAAATAAGAGAACACTGAATGCAATGAAAAGTTTTCCTTTAGCAATAAATGTTCAGCATGCCTTTAGGAGCCTGCACATGAGAGAGATTTTTTTTCTTTTTCTCCTATGTTTCCATGGAGATAAGCTGATTATAATGTAATAAAAAGCCAGAACACTGGTTTATTTAAGGCTAGAAGTTAAAGGGAAGAAAGATAAAAACGAAACTGACTGCAGTTAGTGTAAGTGAGAACACAGGCAGTAACATGCATCTTAGCATGGTTAAACTTAACTTTAGGTCACATAGTGCCTGTAGCTGCCTATTTAGGACAATTGTTCATAATAGGAGAGATAAAATTCACTATATGAAGATGTACATAGTTTTGTGTATTTGTGTTAACAGGTTCTGGGTATGTGTTTGTTTTTTGTTTGTTTTAGGGTGTTCATTTAAACAAAAAAGTGTTGCAAATGTGATATAGGTTCAGATGGAGATGATAAGAAATAGCTGTGTAAAAGATCAACCTGCCAAACATTGGAAATAGGCATCTAAAAAAGTTATATATATATATATATATATATATATATATATATATATATATATATATATATATATATATAAAATAGGCAGGGCCAGATTAAGGTGGGTGCTATTGATGCTGCAGCATTAGGCCCATTCCTGAAATAGGCCCAGATGAAAACAGACGAGAATTTTCCGGAAGCTGAACAATTTTCCTTTGCTATATTAACCTCAAAATAATTCTTAGAATGAAATTTGGAGGCCGACTCTCGGACGCCTATACACAGCGTTACTTATTATACAGTTACTATTATTCTTTGCACTGTGATGTAACTATAATGTTGTTGTGTTTATTGTTAACCGAAGATTTCAAGTTAATGCTATCAACTTTACGTTAAACAGTTTACTTTGTGATATCTTTCATACTGTTTCGCGCACTCTTGCTATGGCGTCTCGACTCAGTGAATGGGATAAAGCGAAAAAGAAAAGGAAAGAAGCAGCAGAACAAGAAAAGCTTTTGGCGAAAATTCCAAAATTGAGTTCATACTTTGGAGTACGAGCATCTTCATACTTCATATTGTTTTTTCAACCTCGGTGCTGAAAGGTGAAATCACTCCTCGGACCAGATATTCCCCCTTGGTGGACCCATTTTTTTGGCCAGCACTAAAGTCCCTTTTTAGAGCGCCCTATTTCACCATCAGGGATGTCTACTCATTCCTCCAAGAGTCTTTCAGAACTTGACATAGTGAGGGTCATGGCTCAGCTCTTGGCGGCCAGAGGAATATCAACTCCATCCAAACCCTCCCTCCCATCTGGAGCCAAGGGAACTTCTCCAAAGACTCCACAATATTTTCCTCCTTTGACCTCCTTGCAGGTTTTGGATCATTTGACACTCACCCAATCCTGGTTCCAGCTTCTTCAGTACCAGTAATAGATCTTACCATGGTACTGGAGTCTACCCTTAGGCCTTCAACTCTTTTGGAGCTGGGCCATCCTCAGGACCGAGACTGGTCTGTCAGCATTGTGTTCCCTGATACTGCATCTCCTTTTCACACGTCTACCATGGTTCCGGTTGCTTTGACAGAATTGACTCCTCCTGTGGTTCTCTCCCTGGCAGTGGGTTCTTTGAAGTGGGGTGTGACCCCGGTCCCGAGGTTGTCTTTCTTGGTTCTAGGTTCCCACCCCTATTTGGGAAGACCTGCTTTTCAGGTGATGGAGAGGGCACTGGCCTCTGCAGGCTCTCAGTTGGTCCCTCCGGTGCCAGAGATCCACCCTTTCCCTTCCTCTGAGACACAGCTGACACAGCCCCCTACTCATGGACACTGGGCTTAGGGAACCTCAAGACACCCTTCAACAAGATTCCTCCTCTGCAGGATCCCTCTCAGATGCTCCCATCGAGGTGTTTCCTCGCAAGAGATTGTGCAAGAGGAAGCACGTGGATTCCCCAAAGTAATCTCTGACTGAAGATACAGACTACGATGAGGGGGAAGGGTCCATATACAGTCTATACTCCCCTTCCTAGGCAAAGATGATTAGATGTGCTCTATAGATCTTCAGGATGTGTATTACTACATAAAAATGGACAAGCATTCCAGAAGATTTCTCCACTTCTGGCTGGGGGCCAATCACTACCAATTCTGAGCACTGCCCTTTGGTCTCTCCACAGCCCCCAGAGTGTTCACCAAATGCACGGCAGTGGTAACAGCTCACTTGAGACTGCAAGGATTCCAGGTTTTTCCATATCTAGATGATTGGCTCCTCACTGCCCCAGCCAAGCATCTACTAGTCTCAGCGATCCATTCCACCCTACGTCTCTTGAAACACCTTGGGTTAACAATAAACAAGTACAAATGCAAACTAATCCCTTCTCAAAGACTGGGGTTCATAGGGGCAGAATTCGATACCCAGTCTTGTGTAGTCTACTTTCCTCTTCACAGGATACAGAGACTCAGATCACAACTCCGAGTGATACTCATTCAGGACAAAGTTCTGGCTCAGGCAGTCCTTCAATTACTAGGGTCCATGGCAACGTCTATAACAATGGTCTCACTGTCAAGATTGCACATACGGCTTCTTCATTGGCTTTTGCTAACATGTCCCCATGACATTTCAGATCAGGATAACAAATCGGTGCAAACAAGCATTAATTTGGTAGATGAAGCCAGAAGAGAACCTATGGAGTCAACCTTTCTCACGATGTTCTTCGTGTTTCACTGTTGCAGTCATTACATTTGGGGTAATATGCTGGCAGATTGCCCTCAGTTGTTCTGAATAACAAAGTCTTGGGTCCTGCTTCGGTTGCTGTCTCCTCTTCCATGATGTCAAGTCGTCAGGGGTATAAAACATGCAGCTGACGCCATTTTATTCAGTCTTTCTTGCCGCGCAGTGCCCAAAGCAGAAACAGTTCGCAAGTGCCGGTCGGCCGACTCCTGAAATTTTTGCATTCGAGTTTCAGAACCGAAGTCTTCAACTAAAGCTAAGTACCCCATTGGGGAAACTTTTTCTTGCTCCTTACCGATGTCAGTAAAAGTTAATAATTGCATTACTTGTGGGAAGCAAATACCTCATAAGGATTTTCATTTCTACTGTATTCCTTGCCTAGGCCCAGATCATAACATGCCTTGCTGTCGGTTTTGTGCTAGATTTAACCAACACACTATTAAGCGTCGGTAGATTTTTGCTTCAAAATATTTTGGATCCAGATTTAATTATCCTGAAATGTCATTGGTTAGCAATCCGACTACCGGAGTTCACAAAAAAAAACAAAGAAAAAGACAGAGACAGACCATTGAGTTCCAAAACTGACAACGAAGCTTCTCCTAAGCCAGTCGCCAGTTCGCCGGTACTCAGTGAGGCGCTTTTGCAGCCCCTGATGCCCGCTACTTTTGAGTCGCAGGCCTCTACCGAGACCCATGTGGAGTCCGGTATGCAGCAAGATTCTCAGAGTAATGAACCCGCGGATGTCTCTCCCTTGGATGGGTCCAGAGCCGGTGAGCAGGCACCGGCTTCTGAGGGTGTTTTCAGGCCTCAACATTTTTATATAAAACCGACACCAGCTTCAAAAACAAGATCAAAAACATCTTCTAAGTCTACAAAACCGACGCATGAGCCACATGCTCAGGCCCCTATGCCTAAAAAACAGATGATCAAAATGGCTGAGGACTTAATTACCTTGATCAGGGGTTCCCAACCCCCCTGCCAAGAGGCCTGGGCAAGACACTGATTATGAATCTTCAGAGCAGGTTTTTATTTCTTCTGATTCCTCTTCTGATCAGGAATTTTCTATACCACCCTCTGAGGATTCTGATGCAGAAGAATCCATCCCATCTGCATCTCCTCCTGAGGATTATTCTTTTGGAGAAACCTTGCATACTTTAAGGGAGCATTTTCATTTGGAGAGTCAGGATTTCAGGATTTCTCTGAATCAAAAAAGAGGCTTAGAGATTTCCTTCCCTCCTCAGCATAGGCCTTTGGCTATACCTCCTGTATTAGACATTGTTGATGATGTGTTTTCGGAATCAAGCATGGCTCCTGATTCCCTACCTCCGGCTCCTAGTAAGCCAGACAGATATTACAGGGTTCCTGACTCCCACAAATTTCTATTCAAATATCCTGCTGCTGATCCTGAAACTATCTCACAGGGTCCCAAAGGTGTAAAGGCCTCTACAGCCAATAATCCTACCCCCTCTGATAGAGATTCCAGGGTGCTGGATAGATGGGGAAAGAAGGTTTATACATCTGCAACCTTGGCAGTTAGGGCCTTAAACTGCCAATTTCATATGCTTAAATATCAGCAGCATGTTATGGGCTTATTGAAACAAAAAATTATGTTGATTTCTGATTGTGTGGAAAATAAAGAATTACAGGAATTATTGCATGCAGCAGAACAGGTTGGAAAGCATACTTTGCAATGTGGTTTTGATTCCTTGGAGGCCTCTTGCAGGGCTGCAGTTACTGGATCTGTGATTAGAAGGCATGCCTGGCTCAAGGAGCAAAATCTGCCTGATCATGTTAAAGCTAAATTGTTGGATGCCCCTTTACAGCATGATACTCTGTTTGGTTTGGTAATAAGGCAGAAGAGGTTTTAAAGAAAATGGAAGACAAAGTTAAATCAATGCAGACTGTAAAAGATTTCTTACAAGTGCAGCCACCTAGATTCAGTAGGCACTGGCCTGCTAAAAATTGGTCCTTTCCTGTGTCCAACAGAGCCTTTCAAGGCAAATCCAGGTGCACAAAAGGCTCTAGATACCAATCACAGGGTTCTTACAGGTCAAAGCAATGGGGTGCCTCCACCTCCAAATCTGGAGGAAACAAAGCACAACCCTACAGTAAGCAGTCTTAATGACTTCTGTCTACCATCACCAAGCACTTATCTTTTGGCATGCTCAAAATTGGCAGTTAATTACCCAGGACAAGTGGGTATTAAACATAGTATCCCAGGGGTACAGATTTCGTTTCCATACATTGCCAATTCCAAATGGTTGGCCAGATCTGCCACAAAATCAATGGGCAGAGACCCAGAAACAAGTTATGTCCCTCATGGATATGGGGGCTAGTCAACCAACAGGAAAAAGGACAAGGTTTTTATTCAAGACTGTTCCTGGTACCCAGAAAAGACAATGCCTGGTGTCCAATACTGGACTTATCAATTTTGAATATGTTCCTGGACATTCCAAAATTCAAAATGCTGACTTTACAACAGCTACTGCCTATGCTGGGCAAGAACGCTTGGTTAGTGACTCTAGACTTAAAAGAGGCATACCTACATATCCCGATAAGGGAATCGTGCAGAAGATACCTCCACTTCAAGGCAGGTTTTATGCATTACCAATTCTCTGCACTGCCCTTTGGCTTATCTACTGCACCCAGGGTCTTTACAAAGTGCCTGGCACCAGTAATTTGCATTTTGCAGACAAAGAAGCATACAAATCTATCCTTACTTGTACGACTGTCTCATTCAAGCAGAGAACAAGGACATTCTTCTTCAACATCTGGCGTTTGTAAAAAGGCTTCTGACATGCCTAGGGTACACAATAAATGAAAAGAAATCACAACTGGTACCCTCTCATAAAATTACATTCCTGGGTGCAAGCTTGAATACAACTGCCCAGATGGCTTACCTTACGCCAGACAAACAAAGGCAACTGACTACATACTTCAAACAGATGGCAACAAAAACCCAGTTACCTGCAAGACAGGTTCTGCAGGCTTTGGGGTTCATGGCATCCTGCATTCTACTAATTCCATATGCAAGACTGCATATGAGGAAACTTCAGTGGTACCTAAAAAGTTTATGGAATCAACATTGTCACAGTCTGGAAACAATGATTCCTCTCATTCTCTGCCTACAACAGGAGTTTCTTCGGTGGGCAGAGACATGTCACCAAAACAAAGGACTGTCATTCACTCTACCCCCTGCCACCCAAACCCTAACTACAGATGCATCAGACTATGCTTAGGGGGGGCCCACCTGGCGGGGAGATGCATTCAGGGCATATGGAGCCCAAAACAAATGCATCTGCATATCAACCAGAAAGAGATGCTAGCTGTTCAGAATGCCCTGACAGCCTTCAAGGACTTACTTCATCCAGGACAACTACTAATAAAGATGGACAACACCACGGTTATGTGGTACATAAACAAGCAAGGGGGTACACATTCCTACCCCCTTTCCGGACTAGCCATGGCATTGTGGGACACAGCCTTGACTTACCAAGTACATCTTCAAGCTCAATTCCTGCCAGGAAAACAAAATACTCTGGCAGACGACCTAAGCAGAAATCTTATGGACCCTCACGAGTGGAAACTGGATCCACAAGTCTTCAGCATGGTAACACAGAAATGGGGGAGCCCAAACATAGATCTATTTGCCTCTCCCCAAAATTATCAACTGGACAAATTCTGCACAAGGACTTATCACAGACAAGCATGGAAAGTGGATGCCCTATCCTTCAGTTGGAAAAACCTATCGGTCTATGCCTTTCTTCCTCTACCTCTTCTCCCCAAGGCCTTACTAAAGGTTAGGCAGGAAAAACCAAAAATGATCCTAATTGCAATGGACTGGCCTCGCCAGCACGGGTACCCAATTCTAAGGAATATGCATTCAGCCCTGTGACTAGGCTGCTGCTCTCGCTTCCTGTTGCTCCCTAGAGTGTTTTCCCCCTTCTCCACTGACCAAACAGGAGATTCCTCCTCTCAAAAGAGAAGACGTCCGTGGACTATCTGCTTGAGCCATATTATTTTCTGGGACCCTATCTAACTTGCTAAAGAGACTCAGTTTGCTCCCCAGAGTGTTTTCCCCCTTTTCCACTGACCAGACAGGAGATTCCTCCTCTCAAAAGAGAAGACGTCTGTGGACTATCTGCTTGAGCCATATTATTTTCTGGGACCCTATCTCCCTTGCTAAAGAGACTCAGTTTGCTCCCCAGAGTGTTTTCCCCCTTCTCCACTGACCAGACAGGAGATTCCTCCTCTCAAAAGAGAAGACATCCGTGGACTATCTGCTTGAGCCATATTATTTTCTGGGACCCTATCTCCCTTGCTAAAGAGACTCAGTTTGCTCCCCAGAGTGATTTCCCCCTTCTCCACTGACCAGACAGGAGATTCCTCCTCTCAAAAGAGAAGACGTCCGTGGACTATCTGCTTGAGCCATATTATTTTCTGGGACCCTATCTCCCTTGCTAAAGAGACTCAGTGTATGTAATCTCTTACATATGGTTTTTTTTTTCCGAGCATCTACCTACCCTTGAGCAGCATTCTACTCCGGTGCACGTGAAAGTAGCCTACCACTGGTCACTGCACAGGCCCCCCCCCATCCTTTGGTTTCTAGTCTTTCTCCCCATAATTACCTATATCTAACCTTTATAACCTAACTTCCCTATGGAACCTCTTTTCCTCTGATTGCACCTCACTCCTTTTCCACTAGGTGGCAGCATACTCCTGATACAAGGAACTGCATTGTTCCCCTCTCCCAGCCCCACTTACTTTTTCTGCCTAAATTTGTCTCTGCCCTACACTAAAGACTTAGTAACTTACCTCCCAACACTTCTATACTTACTTTCAGAGAGTCCTTCTCTAAACAAACATAGAATCCTAGCTATTAACTGTAAACCAAAGTTAATAACCAGATACCTGCACCCCTGCTGTAATTCTCCTTCTCCAGCCTCACTGATTGTTTTTCGGGCCTTTCCCACCTCTTTGGCTCTACTTCCCTCCTCCTTTCTCCTCTCCCTTCCTAAATCACCCCCTACTTATCTCCTCCCCCTAGGCTTTTTTTCCCGCCCTGAAAGTTATTTCACCAGGGCAATATCTGAGGCGCCATTTTTAAATCTGGCCCACACACGTCCTCCATCCTCTGCGCATTCGGCCCTGTGACTAGGCTGCTGCTCTCGCTTCCCGGTAAGTGTAGCTCCTGAAGACATGAAAGAATAAGTTGTAATGTATCTATGCTTAATGCGTTTATGTTACCAATAGTTTTTTGAAACTCTTCAATCTCTCTGTTGCTGTAACTTGCTGGATTAATACCTGAAGTGTACTTACTGTTATTAGCCACTGTGACTTTACAGGTACCCATGCTGTTTAATGGTTTTTTTTTTTCTTTTTAAATACTGTACAAGTACCCTGCTGTTTAAAGTTTTTATTTTCCCTTGTTAAATACCCTATCGCACCTTGGTGTTAGGTTTGTGTTTTTCTCTGCTCTGGTTGAGCAGCGTGCATTCTTGTGTTGCTTGTCCCCCATTGCTTAGCGTATGCAATTGTGTCCATTTGTTTAGGCTTTGGGTATGTTTTACCAATGCTCTAGTAGGAGCAGCACATAACTTGCAAGGTCCCCTGCTCTATTTGCTTGGTATATGCATTACTGTGCCTTCTAGGTGTAAATGAATCGGTGGCAACGATAGTATCTCAGTGGGCTATATTGAGGTGTCCATTTAGCGGCCCTAAATGCCGTTCTCAACACTAGTGTATTAGCCTGCTTATTGATTGTCGTTGACTATGCCTTATTATGCTAACTGCCTAACAATGCTTTTTCCTGAATGACTGGACTCCTAATTACTAAATCCTTAGCGACCAGTGAACTCTATAGTTAGCGATGACTTTCTCTGT
The DNA here is from genome assembly GCF_019279795.1 of Protopterus annectens. Lineage (NCBI taxonomy): Eukaryota > Metazoa > Chordata > Ceratodontiformes > Protopteridae > Protopterus > Protopterus annectens. The sequence continues at coordinate 181,302,627 of NC_056726.1, forward strand.
CTGCTAACTCGGCTCCCAGTGCCTGAATCCCAACGGCCATTGATTTTCAGTCTGCTAACTGCCTAACAGTGCTCTTTCCTGTAAGACTGGGCTCCTAATTACTAAATCCTTAGCGACCATTGACTTATAAACCACTATTGCCTTATTTAACCGCCGACACGTTTTTCTGTCAGCTAAACTGCTTAACAGTGACTTTTCATGTAAGACTCGGCTCTTACTTCATTTAAACCTTAGCGACCATTGAATTTTAAACTGGTACTGCTGATTTAACCGCCGACTCATTTTTTAGTCAGCTATACTGCTTAACAGTGACCTTTCCTGTAAGACTCTGTGCTTAATTTATTAAAAACCTTAGCGACCTTTGATTTTAACCTGCTACTACCTTATTTCACTGCCAATATGCTATTCTTAGCTCTAGAATACAGCCAACCATTGATTTAGCAATATACTGCCTATCATTGTGTTTTTTAAACTGCAGACACGGTTTCTATTAATTCCAAACCTTAACATCTGTTCATTTTTGCAACCTGCAATTGCATAACTGTTTCTTTCACCCTTTAGGCTTGACACTTTATTTTAGAACCATAGCAACCTTGACCTTTACACCAGCTACTGGATAACCAGTGTCATATTTCCACCTAACTGCAGTCAGAATGTTATTGTCTACTGTTTTAGCAACATAGTCTCAGCATTGTTGTCTACTGTTTTAGCAACATAGTCTCAGTAGGCTGTTTTTTTAGCAGCATAGTCTCAGCATTGTTGTCTACTATTTTAGCAACATAGTCTCAGCATTACTATAGGCTTTGCTTTGCTGATATGTATGTATGTACGTTTTGCTATTCCTAAGGCCTGTCTCTTCTGATTGTCTTTATGTGTTAGACTGAATATAACAACTGTATTTAGCTGTAGCTACTGCCTTGGACAATTTCTCCTACCTAGGAATATTATATTTATTTTTCTTTGCTATTTGAACACAAATACGGTCTCTGACCACATTAAGCAGTGTTGTTGTTGCTTAGCATCTGTAATCCTGTTACCTAACTATTGTTTGCATGCTGAATTGATGTATAAAGTCTATTATATCTTGTGGACCTTCTACTGCACAACTGTTTCTACCTCTCATTTTTTCCAACTTCTCTCCTTCCTATTTCTCTCTCCCTCAGTCTACACTTCTGTCCCTCTTACTTTCTCCCCTACTCCCACTCCACTCTGTATATTCCATCCTCTAGACTGCATTTTACTTCTTCCTGCACTCTCCTTCTTCCTACTTTCCTCTTACCCTTATTTTAACTTATTGTTTTTATCACTCTCCTTTTCAGTTGCTCCCCAGAGTGTTTTCCCCCTTCTCCACTGACCAGACAGGAGATTCCTCCTCTCAAAAGAGAAGACGTCCGTGGACTATCTGCTTGAGCCATATTATTTTCTGGGACCCTATCTCCCTTGATAAAGAGACTCAGTGTATGTAATCTCTTACATATGTTTTTTTTCCTAGCATCTACCTACCCTTGAGCAGCATTCTACTCTGATGCGCGTGAAAGTAGCCTACCACTGGTCACTGCACAGGCCCCCCCCCCATCCTTTGGTTTCTAGTCTTTCTCCCCATAATTACCTCTATCTAACCTTTATAACCTAACTTCCCTGTGGAACCTCTTTTCCTCAGAGTGCACCTCCCTCCTTTTCCACTAGGTGGCAGCATACTCCTGATACAAGGAACTGCATTGTTCCCTTCTCCCAGCCCCACTTACATTTTCTGCCTAAATTTGTCTCTGCCCTACAATAAAGACTTAGTAACTTACCTCCTCACACTTCTATACTTACTTTCAGAGAGTCCTTCTCTAAACAAACATAGAATCCTAGCTATTAACTGTAAACCAAAGTTAATAACCAGATACCTGCACCCCTGCTGTAATTCTCCTTCTCCAGCCTCACTGATTGTTTTTCGGGCCTTTCCCACCTCTTTGGCTCTTCCCGCTCCATTCGCCCTGCTGGCTCACTCCCCTGCCCTACCCTGCCCCCAAATTCCACCCGCCCCCAGTACCTCTATATTTATCCCCCTCCTATCAGTCCCTCCCCCTCCACCAACCAATCCTGATACACCTTTCCCCTCCCCTTCCTCCACCCTACCTACCTCCCTTAGCCACTCCCGCTACACTCCTCGCGTCATATCTTCCTCTTTTTCCATCTCCTCTATCTGACTCCAACTACCATGCTCACCCTTCCTCCCAAGGTCCTTCTCCTCTCATCCTTTCCCTTCCTTCTAGTATCTCTATACCAAATCACCTGCTGTACTAATGTCCATTTACCCTCTCCACCCTTTACTCCCCAACTCCACCTTGCTTCCCATTACCACAACATCTCAGCTTCTTTAGTTCGCTCCCACCCTATCTTTCTCTTAAAAGTAAAACTTTTTCTAAGCCCAAATAATAACATTAAATATAAACCAAATTTCTTCCATCCTCCTCTATCTAAATACAAAACTAATAAACACATCCCTCTGTCTAAATACAAAACTAATAAACACATCCCCCATCACACATACCTATACTTAGCCGGCGATATTCACCCCAATCCAGGTCCTAATTCCTCTCCTACAAATCTCCCTTACACCAACAACAAATCCTCTAACAAAAACCTCAAATTCCTCACTATCAACGCCCAAAGCTTAAAAAATAGATTAACCCTCTTCCATGCCTGGCTCAATCACAACTTTCCTGACATAGCAGCTATCTCTGAAACCTGGCTAAAACCCCACATTAATCATTCTGAATTCCTACCCCCAGGATTCCATTCTCTCTGATCTGACCGACCTAATAAAAGAGGTGGTGGTGTTGCTCTAGTCTACTCCAACCTCTTGTCAATCACTCCCTACCCTAACCCTATCCCTTCCTTTAATAACGCTGAACTTGTAATTGGCATACTAAAAATAAACAACCATAAAAGTATCTGAATTGGCATACTAAAAATAAACAACCATAAAAGTATCTGCATTATTTGCCTCTATATTCCTCCAGGCAACAATACCAATACTCTAGAAGACATCCTCTCCTGGACTTCCTCCAATATTAAACTAGAAACCTTCATTTTGGGAGATGTAAATATTGACTGGGGCAAAATCATTAACCCTAATCTGACATTAACCATCAATCTATTCAACTTCACTCAACTTATTAACTCCATTACTAGACCTAACAAAACTAATCCCTCTGGCACCATACTTGACTGGACCCTAGTATCTCATCCTAACAAAGTTATAGCATCTGGTGTCACTCCTGACCCATTAGGAGACCACCTCCCTGCCTTCTCCATTCGAGCCACTCCCACCTCCCCACACTCTCACCACTACATTTATACTCGTAACCTATCTAACTTCAACCCTATTTCTTTCTCCAACTCTCTTAAACTAACTAACTGGAACCCCCTAAAAACACTACCATTAGACGAAGCCGTTGACTATTTCATTTCTACTTTCATAACTGTCCTTAACTCCCTAGCTCCCATAAGAACAAAAAGAGTTAAAACAAATACCACCCCTTGGCTTACCAAAGACACAAAACAAATAATGCTGCAAAGGGACAAAACCTGGAAAACCCACATTAAACACAAACAACCTGAAATCTTCCTTAAATATAAGCAGTTGAGAAACCTTGCCAAAAAACAAGTCATTAGAGATAAAACGTCTTACTACATCAAACTACAAGAAAACCATACTAGAAATCCCAAGCAATTCTGGAATTCTATTAATTCCCTCCTTAGACCAGGTTCAAAAAACAACCCCTGTCCTGATACCAGCAAATCTGACCTTGAAATAGCCTCCCTATTCAATTCCTTCTTCACCTCTTCCATCACTGAGTTAACCAAGACATTCACAAACAATAACCTTCCTCCCCTCCCTGCTCAATCTTCCATCCCCTTCTCTTCCCTCCCCTCTTTCAAACTCAAACCAGTATCCACGGACCTAATAAAGAAACTCCTCTATAAACTAAAGCCCTGCTCCAATGCCTCTGACAGCATTCCATCCTCCTTCCTAAAAATAGCTTCTGACTCTATTGCTCTACCTATCAGCATCCTAATTAATAGGTCATTACTCGAATCCTACATACCTAAACTATGGCGCACCACTTTCATTCTTCCTCTCCACAAAGGTGGTAAAAATTGTAATGTCTCAAACTTCCGCCCTATAGCCATCCTCTCCCCTATCTCTAAAATCCTAGAAAAATGTATCCACCGTCAGCTCCTGCCATTCCTTACCAAACACCAACTACTCTCTCCTACCCAGCACGGCTTCCGCCCCGGACACAGTACTAACACCGCCCTTGTCTCCTTCTTGCACTCTGTTAATTCAGCACGTGACTCTGGTAATATAGTATCCTCTGTTCTACTAGACTTATCCAAAGCTTTTGATACTATTTCCCATACCCACCTTCTAAATTACCTCTCTAATCTCAACCTATGCCAGAAAACCCTTTCCTGGTTCTCCAGCTACCTTTCAAACAGGTCCCAAGCTGTGAAATGGGGCCAAGCCACCTCAACCTTCCTTCCTACCCCTACCAGAGTACCCCAAGGTTCTGTACTAGGCCCATTACTATTCAACATCTTTATTAATGACTTCCACAAAGCCATTCCTAACACCAAAATTGTGCAATACGCTGACGACTCCACTTTGATCTGCTGTGCCCCTAACCTAACAGAGCTCCAAGCCCTAACTCAAAGTGCCTTCTCAACCACTGAAAACTGGATGCTCCAAAATCATCTCTCTCTAAATGCAAACAAAACTAAGATCCTCCTTTTCTCCCCCTCTAAATCCTCTTCTCTAGATAAAAACTCATTTCAAATTGCCAGCCTCAACAACTCCTCTATCGAGATTGTTCCCTCCACCAAACTTCTCGGTGTTACAATTGATGACCAACTAAAATGTAATACTCATATCCAGCTAAACATCAAAAAAACCCACATAAAACTAGGTTTACTGTATAGAAACATCCACTTCCTCTCTCCTCATACCAGGCTAACCATTGCCTCTACCTACCTCCTTCCCTCCGTACTGTATGGAGCTCCCCTGCTCACTAATTTATCATCCACACTTACCTCCAAATTGGAACAATGTTACAATAAAATCTCTAGATTTGCCACAAATGCCAAATCCTCCTCTCATCACTGCACCTCTCTTCACTCTCTCAACTGGCTTGAACTCTCAATCAACTTGACTTCCTCCAAATCATCACAGCCTACAAATTATTGTTCCATCCTAATAACTGCCCTGCTCTTTCTAATATTCTTCAACCTAATACCCCCCTTAGATCACTTAGCTCTTCTTACCAAAACCTGATCACTGTACAAAAACCCAAGCGCCCAGCAGGTCAGCTTCTCTTATCCTTTACCCTAGCTAAAAAATGGAATGCCCTGCCTTCCACACTAAGGACATGTACCAACCTTAATAACTTCAAAACCCAACTTCATTCCTACCTCTATCTAAACAGGCATTGCAACTGCACTCTTCAGCCCATACCTCTCAAGCTATCTTCTCCTTTCTCTCCAGGCTAACCTCTTCTCCTTCCTAACCTCTTTTAAACAGACTTAGCGTAGGCAACTAAATAGTAGAATTTTGATTTTTATGATATACGCCTATTTTCCTCCTGAACAAAATTAGAAATTGCTAGTGTTTATTCTCTTTATTTGCTACCTGCTATATGTTATACAAACTGTCTTTGAATTTTCATGTTATTAAACTCTTGTATTTCCTGTTGGAGCTTTTCTCCCCGGGCCTCCACTGAAAACGGGCCCCCAAGCCCAGTGAACCTCCCCGGTAATCAAACTGAAATAAATATGTCTCAACTCCCTCCTTGGTACTTGCCTCAAATACCTCATCTACTGTCTCAGCAGAACAATCAAATTCTGCACACACAGCTCCAAACTCTGAACCTGGCAGCATGGCTGATCATGTAATTATTCAAACAACACCTCTTAGTAAATCTGTTATGGATGTCATTTTGGAAGCCGGAAGGCCTAGTACTAGAAAATCTTATGCTGATAAATGGAAGAGATTCTGTGCTTGGAACCAAGCACAAGGAACGGACACAGCAAAACCAAATATCTCTCAGATTTTACAATACTTGACTGAGATGCTTGACAAGGGCCTATCCTTCTCTTCAATAAAAATCCATGCCTCTGCCATCTCGGCTCATTACAACACGGAGCCTCCCATCTTCTCTCATCCTCTGCTAAAACAGTATCTTAGAGAGGCCAAAAATTTAAGGCCTCCCAGAAGATCACCAACTCCTGCATGGGACCTCAATTTTGTGCTGGAAAAAGTCACCCTGCCTCCTTTTGAACCAGCAGCTACTGCGGATATAAAGTTTTTATCTTGGAAAACTGCTTTCCTTCTGGCAATCACTTCAGCAAGAACGGTTTCAGAACTACAGGCTTTTATGGCTGTGGAGCCTTTTATTACATTTTACCTGGACAGGGTGTCCCTCAGGACCAACCCTTCCTTTATGCCTAAGGTGGTATCCAGTGTGGCTCTTAACCAAACTATTCACCTGCCACCATTTTACCCAAATCCACAGAACAAGGGGGAGCGGATTCTGCATTCATTGGACATACACAGGCAACTAAGATTCTACTTAAACAGGACCAAATCTCTAAGAAAGTCTGAGCAACTACTGGTGGCATGTGCTTCAGGATCAGAGGGAAAAGCTATATCAAAGCAGACTATTTCTAAGTGGATAAAGCCACTGCATTCGTTTCTGCTACTTGCATCATGGTAAACCTGTACCCAAGGGAATCAGGTCACATTCCACCAGAGCTGCCACTACCTCAGCAGCCTTTCTCAGAGGAGTCCCAACCAAAGACATTCTAGAAGCTGCTACTTGGAGATCTGCTCATACCTTCACAAAGCATTATCATTTACCTCTCCTCTAAATCCAGAGCAGGCTTTGCCACTGCAGTTCTGCAGGGCCTTATAGCCGCTCCTAATGCTATTTAGTTCCATCCTCCCATCCATGGCTTTGGGATTCTACCCAAATGTAATGACTGCAACAGTGAAACATGAAGAACATAATACAGTTGTGTACACTTGCCATAAATGTAGATGTTCGAGTGTATTCACTGTTGCAGACTGGGTTACCCACCCGCCATCCCCCTTTCTATACCTTTTTTTTCCTTCACTATACTCTAAAGCCTTTGTGTTGTATTTGCTTTTAGTTGAAGGTAAAGTTTATGCTTCTAAAAGTGTATTTATATATTGACTGTTTACTTATATATATTTTTTTGCTCCCCATTTGGGGGACACCTGACATCTGGGGCAAGAAAAAAATGAATAAAATGGCGTTGGCTGCATGTTTTATACCCCGGATGACCTGACGTCATGGAAGAGGAGACAGCAACCAATGCAGGACCCAAGACTTTGTTAATCAGGCCGACTGAGGGCAACCTGCCAGCAGATTACCCCAAATGTAATGACTGCAACAGTGAATATACTCGAACATCTACATTTATGGTAAGTGTACACAACTGTACTTTCTCATCCCAAAGCCATAGTGACCACAGACGCCTTCCTGATCAGGTGGGGGACACTACCAGGGAAAGACTGTCCAAGGCACTTGGTCATCCATAGAGGCCAGTATGCATATCAACGTTCTAGAACTGAGGGCGGTGCTTCTAGTATTGCAAGCATTTCAGTCTGTTCTCCCTTTAGGAACAATTGCCATCCAATCTGACAACATGTCAGTAGTCTGGTACATCAACAAACAAGGCTGAACCAAGTCCTACCCTTTGTGTCAAGAGACCATGAGAATTCGGCAATGGGCAATAGCTTCCAACTGCTTTCTGATAGCGATGCACATTCCTGGGGATTCCACCGTAATTGCAGACAAGTTGAGCAGATGCATTTTGCTGCCTCATGAGTAGTCCTTCAATCCTGTCATAGCGAAGAAAATATTCAGTTGCTGGGGCCAGCCTTGCTGTGAACTGTTCGCATCCTCCACAAATCACAAATGCAGAAGCTACTTTGCGCTAATTCCCCCCCCCCCCCGAAGGGAGGGACGCTGTTGTACACGACTGGTCCACGGGACTTCTGTATGCTTACCCTCCACTCCCAATGATTGCCCCAATTCTTGATGAAGGCTCTTCAGTTGAAAAGCAGAGTAATCCTCATTGCACCCTATTGGCCATGACAAATTTGGTTCCCCTTCCTTTGGCCTCACTTTACTACAGCAACTTTGGATTCTGGATCCAACTCCAGAACTACTGTCACATCCACAGGGATTGACATATCCAAATTTATCGAACCTCAAGCTGACAGCTTGGTTCCTCCAATTCCGGTGATTGCCAGGCAAAACAACTTGCCCTCCCCTGTCCATCACATTCTTCTGGCTTCCCATAAACCATCCACCAGGAAACTTTATTTCAGCAAATGGAAGAAATTCATTATTTGGTCTCACGAAAAAGGAATAAATCTTTTTTCGGCACCGCTTTCCATGGTTTTAGATTGTCTGTCTAATCTCCTTCGTTCTGGAGCTGCAGCTTCTTCCATTCAAGTACACCTGGCAGCAATTTCCAACTTCCACAATTGTTTCAAAGGCTCCTCCTTAATCTCTCCCTATCTCTGTAAAACCTTTTTGAAGAGAGTTTTACATATTAGACCCCGCTTCAAACAACCAATTGAGCCATGAAATTTGACACAGACTTTACAAGCCTTGACTCACCCTCCATTTGAATCTGCCGCCAGTTGTGACTTAAAATGTTTATCCTGGAAAACCTTATTCTTGGTGGCCATTACTTCAGCAAGATGAATTTCTGAGTTACAAGCCTTGTGTATAAAATGTCCCTACATGGTCTTCTATAGGGACAGAGTATCAATACGGACTAATCCTTTCTTTTTACCTAAGGTTATCTCTGATTTGACTAGCAATCAAATGATTGATCTACCAGTCTTCTTTCCAAATTTTTCTAACAAAGGAGAATATTCATTGCATTTGCTTGATGTGCACAGACAACTGCTTTTTTATCTCAACAGATCTAAATCCATACGAAAGTCTGACCAATTATTTATATCATATTCTGGCCCATGGCCCAAAATTGGGAAAATCACAGTCCAAAATGACCTTATCTAAATGGTTGAGAGATTGCATTTCCTTTATTTATCAATGAAACATGTTTTCTATACCTTCTAAGATCAAAGCACATTCCACAAGAGCAGTTGCAACATCTGTTGCTTTTATGCAAGAGTTTCCATGGATGACATTTGTGCAGCAGCAACATGGGCCTCTCCTCATACCTTTATCTTGCATTACAAATTGGATATGGTCTCCAGGGGGAGATCCTCTTTTGGTTCAATGGTACTCAGAAATATTCTTCCATAGGGCCTCCCAGGAAACAAGGTAGCTAGGGACTCTGTCCCATCAGTAAGGAATGAATGAAGATTAACATCAGAGAAAGAAGTTATGTTCTTACTATAATGTTCCATCTGTGTTGTTGATCTTCATTCATTCAGTACAACCCACCCACCATCTCCCTCTGAAAGACTCTTGGAGGTTCGGTTATGGTCCTATCCTATGATAAGGAAGTTGCTCAGAAAACGCCTCTGCTTTTCTCTCTGTAATCTGTCCTTTCCTTACAAGCAAACTCAATCTGAGGTAATATGGAGAGGGGCACTATGCGTAAAAGCTTAGCTCGAGAGTTTTTTGGCTGGCGCGAGCTTGTTATAATGGCCGACTCGGTTCCGAGGAGGGAATTCACACCCATCAATAATGAATTTATGTGCATAAATGTGATTTCATTATACCTGTGTTTTTTTCTGTTCATGGGTGTTTACTAGGCTAATAACCACAAAGGCCTTTTTAAGCCTAGCCATGATCCCAAATCTCTGAAAAGGTCTGATACCCTTGATAAGTGTAAGCATGGGCCTGGGAGATGAACCATTTATAGGTTACCTGTTTGCATTAGAGACATAGGTGCCAAACAGGGATGAATTTCCGGTTTCCCATCCAGTTGTCCAAGTTGCGTTTGCATTGGGTTAGGGACGAACTCTGCTTCACATGAATGAGGAGCCTGTTCCATAGACGGGGGTAATCTCTGGGATACATACCTATCTCTCCAGCAAGTCCTATTTATATCATATTATGTCTTATATAAATGTGTGATTTTAAATGAATATCTATTAATATTAATGGATTGAATAATCCAGTAAAGGGGGAGAATCTGTTCAAATGCTTGAGTCATATAAGGCTCAAATAGTATTTCTACAGAAAACACATTTACTTAATAAGCAGGTTCTGGCTTTCAAGCTAAAAGAAAGCAGCCTCTTTTTATGGGAGAACTCACCAGTAATGTCTAAAGTAAAATATACCTATGTTGATAAAAACGGTATGTTAAGCATTGTTATAACTGAGTGGAACAGAAAACTATATGCATTGGTGAACTCTTATTGGATTCCAGGGGTTGGAGCTAAAGATGCAAAAAAAATACTTAGACACTATAGCCTATTATGTGAAAGGTGACATCATAATGGCTGGTGATTTTAATTGTAGTTTTTATCAGACAAAGATTCTACTGCAGATAGAAAGATGAGAATCACATCTTCAGCTAATACTTAGTGAATTTTGAAAATCTAATACATTTAAATGATATATACTAGCTAAGGAAAACAAACTCACTTCAGTTTACCCATTATTCATATAGATATGTTACACAAATATTGATAAAACTTGTCTGTTCAATAATCTGTTATCACATATCAGAGAAGTTTCATGTCCATCATCGGACCATAATGCTATAATATTGAATATTATTTAAAAAACTGACATTCTAATGCATCATAGAGGTTACCAACGCACATTACTAAAATAAAAGAATTCAAGGATCGGTATGTTAAAGAGATCAAAAATTTCCTAGAAATAAACTTGATTGCTGAAGTATCTGGCATTGTCCTATGGAGTTCACTAAAAGCTCACTCATTCGGAAGAGTTACAAGTTGGTGTATTAGTAAAACACGAGAATGGGACAAGAATTGAATACACTACAGGCTAAAATAGACAAACTAAAGTTAAATCTAAAACCAAATGACATTATCAGTCAGTCTGAACCTAAAAAGTTACATACAAAATATGCTGAAATTCTTAAATCATAAAGTTTCTGAAGGATGGCAACTGTACTACTACAGGGCTGGCGTATGTAGCTATTTGCTCAGGCTGTTACTGTTTTTATGTAGGTAAAACTGAAAGACAGTTTTGTTAACATATATACAAACATTTACACCCAATAGCTAAGAGTAACATCAACAATGCAGTGTATAAGCACACTTTGACATGCCCTTCATTCACTAAATTTGTGTTTGGTATTTTGAACATAATAACAAAGAATGTAAGGGGAGGTACCTGGGAAACAGAAAAAAGAGAACTTATCTCGCAAATGAGGTTGAATGTGACAGTAGCACCAGGATTAAATGATTACACTTCAGTTGCACCCATATTAAAATTAAAAGCAGTTAATTTATAGAGTTAAGCACCTTTTTATAATGGGTAGATTTATACTTTTACTTATTATTTATACAGTCATTATTTGTTTGTTAACTTTTTTTAAATTAAACATGCTTCCACTGTGTTTTCTTTAATAGAGATTTTTAACTTGTATAGGGATGGGGGTACAACCTTTTAAATGTTCTTTGATGATGTTCTCTAATATCTTCATTTTTTATATTCATATACTGAGGTTTAAAGTGGTTGTAAATTCTGAATACACATAGCTTTTTTACAACACTTTTTATGCATACATTTTTCATTACATTTTAACCATTTGGATTGTTGTTTTTGTATTTTATTAAAAGGTTTCAACCACACACTAACTATATGTAAGTGACACAGTACAGGGAAGAAACTGTCTTTTTAAATATTTTATTGTTTAGTTAATACAAATCACGTTTGGATTTGAACTCTGTATAACTAGAGCTGTTTGTGGATATCATAATTTGTCTTATGAAGTCCCATGTAATAAGGGGCAAAAGTGCTTGGCCGGTTGTGTTTGGATTCATTTGTTTTGTGTGCCTATAAAGTCATTTACAAAATACACTCTGCTCTGGTCCATGGATTTTCATTTTTTTTTTTTAATATGAGGCAATAGTCTGGCAAATGCTAAAACTTACAGTGGTACTGCTGGTGGAACTACGTGAGCTTTGTGTTTCTGTTACTAGTTTTTGGTCTGAGTGCACTATGTACACTGTAACAGTGTTTCAACTCTTTAAGCTTGCATAAACTTGCTCTTAGATCAATGAAAATGAATAAACTAAGTAATATCAAAGAAAATATAACACATGTAAATAATAAAAAAAGAAAGAAGAACAGATATTAAAGGCATTCTTGAAGGCTTTAAAATATTTTATGAAAATATAAATAATAATACAAATAACCCAGATGATGATGATATAGGTGAAACGTTTGTAAGGGAAAATATAAATAATAAAATAAGTAAACGAATAAAAAAAATCAACACTCGTTATAGTAACCTCAAACAATGTATCGCAAGGTGTGGGACATGTTCCCAATGTAGATACATTTGTGATAAGGTTAATATAACACTATATAACACTTCAAAATCCACAGTTTGGTTTGGATAAGGAATTGCCAGACAAAAGGGGTTGTGTATTTGGCAATGTGTAAATCTTGTCCCGCGTTCTATGTTGGAAAGACCAAGAGATGCTTGAGGGACAGGATTTATGAACACATTTATCAAATATCCACACACAACACTTCTAATGCACTTTCTAAATATTCAAAAGGATGCACCAATTTTAATGTTTTTACATTTGCAGTTTTAGAAAAAGTATTGCCCAACCCTAGAGGAGGTGACTATAGAAGTTACATAGAAGCAAGAGAGACAAAATGGCAGATAAGGTTACAAGCCTGTCACAGCCCAAGCTTAAATAAACAATTTCCCTTAAACCCATCTTGGTTCACAAAGCCACATTTCACTAAATTAAATTCAATGACTGACATAGTCATAGATATGCTGATTAAATTAATAAGATAAAAAACTTTTCAGTTTTAACATTTTTATATATGATTTTACACGAGTTTATTGGTAGAAGTGTTTTTACTTGTTATTTATCATTAATTAATTTGTGACATCATTTTATGTGTGTTCAAATATGTTCAAATGAAACAAGTGTTGATTCTGATGAAATCCCCGGTCAGGGGATGAAAGCGCTCAATCCGGTGGTTTCCAGTTTTACTATTAAAGTGGATTCTATTGCTGAATTCTTTGGATGCTGCTATTTGTGTTTGACTATACAAGAAAACCTTTTCGACATTTCCTGACTGTTGACAGTGTGTGTCTTGTACTAGCATTAATTCCTAAGTTATGCAGTCACTCTTGTGCTTGTGTTAAAATAGATTCTTTTCTTTCTTATTCCTTTAAATTAAAAAAAAAACGCACAAAACAAGGCTGTCCATTATCACCTTAATTTTTGCATTAGCTATAGAACCCTTTGCTAATAGTATTATATCCAATAAGAATATTAATGGTATCAAAATAAAAGAAGATTTCAAACTAAAGATTTAACACTTTCCTGATGATATTTTACTAACAGTAGGAAAGACTTTATTAGAAAAAATAACTAGTTCTGAGTCAAAGAACTCTCGAACTTAAGATTTAATCATAATAAAACAAGTACAGTATTAATTATAAAAAATTAAATTCATACAAAAATATTCGAACTTCAACTGGAAAAGCAGTCAAATAAAATACGTTGGTATAACCATTATGTCTAATAGTAAAGAAATGATACAAACAAACTTTCAACAGGTTCTTGATAAAATTTTAAGTTTAATCACAAAATGTAATAAATTCTTCTTTACCATGGAAGAACGTTTAATGCTTATTAAGATGGTAATTCTCCCTAAAAATATTGTTTGTCTTACAATCTTTAGTAATATCTTCACAAAAAAAAAAATGATGAAGAAGATAAATAATAGTCTACTTAAAATTTTCTGGCATCCTAAAAAAACAAGAGTTGCCTTTGATTGGCACAGAAAATGTTGGCATAATGGTGGAATAGGATTCCCTGATATTGAACTGTATGCTACTTCAGCAATTATAAAAGTTATAGTGTTGTGGTTAAATTCATTGTATGATTCAAAATGGAAACAAATATCTAGAATAGTGTGTGTGTGTGTGTGTGTGTGTGTGTGTGTGTGTGTGTGTGTGTGTGTGTGTGTGTGTGTGTGTGTGTGTGTGTGTGTGTGTGTGTTATAGCACGTGCATATAAATAGCAAGTATGTGCTAGCTTCAGTGCTATTTTGAGAGTGCAGCCAGAGTGTGAGCATGTATGAGTGTAATAGCTAGTTAGTGTATAAGTTTATCAAGTTAAAGTTATTAAGCCTCAATCCTGATGTGATTGTACATAATAAAGCTCCTTGAACAGAACCCAAAAAGACTAGTCTATTGTATCCTGACTGGACAAGCAACTTGGTGTCAGAACCGGGATTCCAGAGACTGCTTTTCAGAGCTACAAGGTGCAGAGATAACAGTGAAGGTAAACTAAGAGAAATGAGCACAAGAAAGGGCCAGAAATGGACCAAAGGTAATGAAAACTTGCACGAACGATTTATTTTTATAAAAAAGATAAAACTGAGCATTACAAGGGTACAAACTGCATTATTAAACAAGCGAGAGGCACCAATGGTTTATTAAATAAACAAAATGTTTAAAATTAAGATATCTGATTTTCAGAAAAGCACATAAAGGGTTTGGAATTACCTCAGAACTGAAAAAGCATGTTAAAGCAAACAAGCATGTTTAGAGTAAAACAAGCACAAGAAAAGTATAATGGGCATGGAAAAAAGATTAAACGAGGAAAATGAATATAATAAGGGCAAAAAGGGCACAATAAGTAAAAAATAAAGCAAGGCAACTGCTTGTTTTTTGGCAAAATACTTTGTTTTGGTGTAACTATTATTTTGCATTGTATTCAGGGCATAACTAGAGTTATTCAAAGTATCTCAAAGTTTGTAAAAGTGCTTACAGTGTATGCCTATTATTGTGCATATATTCCAAAGAGTTTATTTGTGTGCAAAGTGTAACTATTTTGGGAACTACAGTCAAAATATAGCCATTTCAAAAAGTTTATTGTGCTGGGAGTATCTATTTGCAAGGTGCCGCCATTTCAGAGTGTTTCTTGCACTGTAAAGAGTTATTTAGCAAAGTACAGCCATTTGGGGAAAGTTTCAGTGTGCAGTGTACTGTTTATTCACAAAGTGCAGTCATCGTGAAGTGTTTCTTACTCTGAGCTTCTTCTGCCCAGGTCATTCGCACAGTGCAGTTATTTTGAAATGTGTCTTGCCCTGATAAGAGGTGATTTGTTACAGTACAGTAATTTCAAGAGTACAACAGTGCCCGAAAGACTTATTTTGCAAAGTTCAGTTATTCAGTGGCTTCTTGTGCTATTGAGCATAGTTACAAGTACTGTCTTAAATTTCTGACATATGTATATGTGTTTGTGTTCATGCATACTTGCAAAAGCCTTCACTGGTGTGTGTTAATATGGCAGACAAATTTCGAAAACCATCACCATTGGTGTTTGATCAGAATATTGCTGAGAATTGGAGAATATTTGAGCAAGAGTATGATATTTTTATATAAGCAGCTTATTCTGACAAAGATGCACACACCAGGGCACTCATTTTGCTAAACTTAACTGGGTCAGAGGCCATTGAAAGAGAGCGTTCATTTGTGGATGCACCAGCAGTGTATGAGGGAGAAGGTGAAAACTGTCATATTGTTGTACAGGCTGAATCAAGGGGGAACCCTAGTGTTTAAAGTGCAAGTTCAGGGAAATGTGTAACTAACCCCAAGACAAATATTACATTGCAGAGGCATTTGTTTTACACAAGAGGTCAAAAACCAGGAGAAACTTTTGCAGCTTACTTTACTGACTTGAGAAACAAAGCTAAAATGTGTCAGTTTGTTGACTTAAAAGATGAGTTGATAAAGGACAGGCTTGTGTGTGG
Organism: Protopterus annectens; assembly: GCF_019279795.1. Classification (NCBI taxonomy): domain Eukaryota; kingdom Metazoa; phylum Chordata; order Ceratodontiformes; family Protopteridae; genus Protopterus; species Protopterus annectens. The sequence goes on from NC_056726.1 coordinate 181,318,625, forward strand.
TATTAATAGTGCTGCCGTGAGGAAGATTTTGCTTTGTGACAGTGATTTAATGCTGAGCAAAGCTATTGAGATTTGTTAAATCCATGAAGTTACAGAAAAGGACACAAGTATGCTTGCAAGTGATAATGGCATGGTTTTAGCAGCCACCAGAGCAAATGTAGACAGCATGCAACACATGGTTAGCAGAAGCAGGCTCCTAAGCACATGGCAGCTGCAACCCCTACGGGTTTACCTGGAAGTCCCATAGTTTTCCAGCAAGTTCTAAGAAAACGGCATGCTCAGTGCAGTACAAGGATGAGTCAGCAAAACCCAAATCTAGCTTTATTGTTAACTGTCGCAATCGTGGTGCCAGTCTTGAGTCTAAAAGAGAAAAATGCTTAGCATTTGGTCAGCAATGCCACAAGTGAAAAAACTGAACCATTTTTCAAAGTTTTGCAAATCAAGCAAACCTCATACAATTGTAAAGAATGGTCACTCAAAAAAAGCAATTTGATCATATAGAGAGCTACAATTCTACTTTCTGCTTAGATGTGTATCAGTAATTGGTGAAAAGGTTGATGCAGTAAATTTGTTGGCAAAGAATGAAGTGTTTTGTACTGTCCAAATCGATGGTAAATCCACTGAGCTTAAAGTAGACACTGGCTCAAAGTGTAATGTTATGTCACATGCAGACACATTTGCTAAGGAGAAAACTAAAGAACAACTCAATGTGGCTAGTAGTGCGACACTTGCACCTGTCACCCCTGGGATTCCGGATATTGGCAAAGGCTATTGCCACCCCCATAGTGCCTTTTTTAGGCAAGGCTCAAATTCTAAACCTACCACCCTAGAACTCAATAATGGAAAAAAACTAAGGGTAATGCTGCTCAATGCCAGAAGTCTCAATCTCAAAATGCACGCACTCGAGGCCCTTCTCAGTATGGAGAACATCGATGTCTGTGCTGTGACAGAAACCTGGTTCAAGGCTCCTGAGAGCACCCCAGCACTATCAGGTTTTACCTCATATCATGCGTTCCGGCCCCAAAATTCGGACAATACCAAGAAAGGAGGGGGCTGTCCATATTCATCAAGGACACCCACACCTCAAGATTGGTGGCAATGCACGATGCATCGGAGACCATCCAGGTGCAATTAACCATAGGCAAGACTGCTCTGCAATTTGTAGCATGTTACAGGCCACCCTCGCAAACCCAGGAACCTCACATGGCTTTCCTGAAAACACTGGAGGGGATAAATGTATCTCCAAACACCATTATACTAGGTGACTTCAATTACCCAAATATAGACTGGGAACACTACTCAAGCCCAAACACTCTGGCCCAAACGTTCCTGGAATTGATAAACTCAAATGCCATGGAACAACTAGTCACCATCCCCACAAGAGGAGAAAACATACTTGATCTCATCATCATGAACACGGGAGCACAATGTTCAACACCTGAAGTATACCCCTCACTGGTGAGATCAGATCACAAGCTAATCTTGCTGGAGGTCCTCATCCCACCCCACCTGAAACAAAAAAAAACACAGTAAAGAACTTCTCAAAAGCTGACTTCACACTTCTAAAGACTAGTGTGGTCTCCTTTAAGGCCCCCGAGCCTGCGGTAAACACTACGCAAGCCGCTGAATCACTTTCAAATGCCTTCTACCAGCACCTGCAGGACTGCATGGATCAGGCAATCCCAAACAAAACAAAGACTGTCTGTACCAAAGGCAGGCGTCCAGTCTGGTGGACCCCAGCCATAAACAAACTCTACAACAAAAGGAGGAAGCTACTACAAGATAGAGCTAAATCCTCAAGAGGTAAGACACCTTTGATCATTATAAGTAAAAAGCTAAGAGCTCTCATAAAATCATCCAAAGCAAATTTTGAGAAAAAAATAGCTAAGGACTCAAAAGACAATCATAAGGCCTTCTTTAGCTATGTTAGAAACCTGGGAGGAAGCTCCCAGATATGCTCAGAATTAGTTCAAAACGATGTGAAGATTACTGATCCTACAGACATTGCCAACATACTGGCTGACAGGTTCAGTGCAAACTTCACCCCACCCTCCCCCCCAAAAGGAGATATATCTATACCAAATGATAGTAGCCCCCCAAACATCTCTAATGCCCAGGTGAAAACTGCTCTCTCCAAGGCAAAAAACACTGCATCCATGGGACCTGATGGTGTCCCCGGATGTGTACTCCATGAACTCAACGAGGAATTAAACCCACAGTTAGGACAGCTGTTTAATCTCAGTCTCACCTCTGGATACGCACCCAGGAGTGGCGCAGCGACTGTGGTCCCACTTCACAAAGGCGGTGCCTCCACCGACCCTGGAAATTACCGTCCCATTAGCTTGACAAGCCTTATCTGCAAAGCCATGGAAAGGATCATAATGGATCTCATAAATAAAGACATAGGAAATTTGCAGACTCTGGATCAAACCCAGTTTGGCTTTGTCAAAGGCAGATCATGCCTTCTAAACTTGGTTGACTTCTTTGAAACGGTCACCAAGGCCATTGATGAGGGTAAGGCAGTCCATACAGCCTACCTGGACCTAGCAAAGGCCTTCGATACAATACCCCACTCGGGTATCATTGAAAAACTCATCAGCCTAAAGGTAAACCCATACGTCACAAGATGGGTTGCAAACTGGCTGAGTGACAGAACCCACAGGGTCAGAGTTGCTGGCGCCATGTCAGACTCAATGCCTGTCACAAGTGGTGTCCCACAGGGCTCAGTCCTGGGCCCACTCTTGTTCGGCATCTACTTCTCTGAAGTACAAGCAAACACAGGAGGGTTATGGCTGACCAAGTTTGCAGATGACTGCAAACTGGGCGCCATAGTCGAAAACACATCTGACACAGATATCCTTCAGAAGGGCCTCACAGAAACGGATAACTGGTGCCAGAGCCATGGCCTAAAGTTAAATGCCAAAAAATGCATAGTCATACCCTTCGGGAAAATCAAGGTTACCCCTAGCTACCATATAAGAGGCAATCCACTGAGCACAGAAGAAGTTATCAGGGACCTGGGGACCCAGGTTGACAGTAACCTTTCATTCGACACTCATGTTGCTAAAATAGTTAGGAAGACCTTCTACATTGCCCACCTGATCATGAAGGGTTTCACATCTAGATCAAGGGAGGTCATAGTCTCCCTGTACTCATCACTCATCAGACCAATGATTGAGTACAATGCCCCATTCGGAATGTATCTGACCCGACACTTGCAGCAGCTGGAGAGGCCCCAAAAGTTCCTCACCAAAAGGATAAAAGGTCTCAAAGATATGTCTTATGCTGCCCGGCTGAAAGAACTCCAGCTCTATTCAGTCGCTTACCGCCTGCTCAGAGGTGACCTGTGCCTGACATACAAGGCCATGTCAAACCCAGATTTGATGAACATGCTTCACCTCAAAAAATCAAAATCTCTTAGAGCCACAAGGGCAGGAGACCTAAACCTAGACACAGCTATTAATAGGACGTGCTGGAGGGATAGATTCATCACCCAAAGACTCCCTATGCTGTGGAACAAAATCCCAGTATATGTGAGGCAGAGCACCTCGCTGGCTTTGTTCAAGAGGAATCTTGACCAATGGATGGGAGATCGCAGATATACCCCAGGGATTACCTCAGTGTCTCTGCTTGACAGAGGCACTGCAAAATAATGGGCATAGTTTCTCCAAACTAAAGGGGTGGCGTAAGCCACAAAACTATGGGCTAGGCTTGTAAATGCCCTCGGGCAGATAGCCTAGTATAAACCTATGAACCTATGAACTTGTTCTTATAGAGGTGAAGAAATTCATACCAAAGGCTCAGTAGTGCTTTCATGTTATTTGGCTAGGAACTGTTACAACTTGTTATTCTATGTAGTTCGAAGACCTGTGCAGTCATTATTTGGTCTCAGAGACAGTTTGAGAATGAATTTGCTTTCTTTTACCAAAGAAGTTCATCATATAAACACATATCCTAGTTCCAATTTTACTGAAGCTTTTTTCTCAAAGTATGCTGATGTTTACGATGACAAGTTGGGCAAACTTCCAGTTGTGTATTCTATGAGCTTAGACCCAGAGGTCAGTCCAGTGGTCAGACCAGCAAGAAAAGTTTTGATAGCTATGCAGGATAAAGTTAAAGCTCAGTTAGATAAAATGGTGTGGCAAGATATAATCTGTCCAATTACAGAACTGAATGGGTGTCGTCCATGGTAGCAAACCACAAAAAAGGCTCAGACAAAATCAGAATATGTATTGACCTAAGAGATTTGCACAAAGCATTAAAGAGACCACATCATCCAATGCCTACAGTCGAGGAAGTCACAGACCTAATACCAAATGCCACTGTTTTTTCTGTCTTGGATAAAAAAGTTCATTTTGGCAAGTGATGCTTGATCGCAAATCCTCATTACTGACTACTTTCACTACCCCATTTGGTAGATATAGATTCCTCAGGATGCCATTTGGAGTAAATTCTGCAAGTGAAGTCTTTCAGCGTGCAATGGAGATAATTTTTTCGGGTTATCCTTGTGCCATAATAGTAGATGATTTATTGGTTGGAGGCAATGGTGAAGCAGAGCATGACACAAACCTTAAGAAAGTTCTAGACAGAGCACGGGAAGTGAACTTTTACAGCTGAATCCTCTGAAGTGTAAATTCAGACTACCAGAAGTTACATATGTAGGTCATTTGTTTACTAGCACTGGCTTGGACCTGTCCAAGCAAGCAGCTATTCTTGAAATGCCAGCACCAGATACGTAAGTTTATACCAGACTTCAGTGAGTTGACAGTACCTTTGAGAGAGAGCTGATGAGAAAAAGTGTTATATGGTCTTGGTTAGAACAGCACCAGAAGATATTTGAAGACCCTAAGCAGAATATTGCCACCCCACCTACATTAAGATACTATGATGTCAATAAACCAGTAACTATCCTGTGATGCTTCAAAATTTGGTCTTGGCACAGTTATTCTTCAAGAAGGCAGACCCAGTAGCCTGTGCATCTTGAACTCTTACCCAAACTGAAATGCGATATGCTCAAATTGAGAAAGAACTTTTGGCAATAGTATTTGCATGTTCAAAGTTTCATGATTATACCTATGGTCAAGCTATTCAGATTGAAACTGATCACCAACCTCTAGTCACTATTTTACAGAAGCCTATGCATTCAGCTCCAGCAAGATTACAAAGAATGATGCTCATATTGCAAAAGTACAACTTCAAAATGGACTATACAAAAGGCAAACTTCTTTATCTGGCTGATACCTTATCCAGATCGCCCAGAAATTCAATGGAACAGTTTCATGCAGAGAATTTTGACGTTGATGTCATGGAAGTACATAATTTTTCTACCACAAGACTTGATGAGCTGAGAGATCATACAAAGACTGATCCTATTTTGCAAAAGCTCAGCTACTACATTAATGTTGGATGGCCGTCAAAGCTGCCTAGTGTATCACCTGAAGTGCAAACTTATTACAGCGATGAGATGTTAATGAAGATGGCATTATTTTCAAAAGTCCTAGAATTGTTGTTCCTGCTTCCTTACAACATGAATATATCCAGATTTTGCATCGTGGTCACCCAGGTTTCTAATCTGCCAAGAGAAGGGTGAGAGAATTAGTATTTTGATTTTCTCTAGTAAAAGACATTGATAAAGTACTTTCTTTTTGTTCAATATGCAATAGTACTAAACCGCATTTGCAAAGAGAACCACTTCAGCTAAGGCAAATTTCTGAACTACCTTGGTCAACAGTAGCCACTGATATATTCGAGTGGAACAATCAGCATTACTTAGTGTTGGTAGACTCTTCTTCAAACTGGTTTGAGATTGATTTACTACCTAGTCTAACGTCTACTGCTATCACCAAGTTGAAACATCATTTCTCGGTCAGTGGTAGGCCACACAATTATTTCTTACAGTGGTACCCAATTTATCAGTCAGTTGTTTCAAAAATTTGCAAAAGAATGGGACTTTGTACATGTTACTAGTAGTCAAAAATATCCAGAGTCAAATGGACTAGCTGAACATGAGGTACAGAGTGCAAAGCAGTCACTTGACAGGTCAAAGCGTGTCTTTTTTTTTTGAATTTACTTAATCTCAGAGACATACCCCGTGACGAAATACTTGGCTCACCTGCTCAGAGACTTCTGTCTAGGCAAACCAGAACAACATTGCCTATTAGTTCCAGTTTGTTGAGGCCTAAAGCTAAGAACAACAGGACAATTACAGCCCAATTATTCAGAAAGTGTTCTTTCCAGAAGTCCAGTTATGATGAATCAAGCAGATTTCTTTGCCCATTGAAAAAAGGGAGACAGTGAGGATATAAACAGCGAAAGGTTTCAATCAGATTGGTCAAGTAACAGGTATATGTACCAAGCCGAGATCCTACTTCGTAGAATCTGAAGGTGTGTAGTACAGGCAAATCACAGACATCTTCCTGTACCACAATTGATATCGCAGCATTGTTCCTGTGATACAGACTCTAGATCTCAGAGCAATCAGACAATGTTCCTGTTGCAGAACGTGTCTTAACTTCTACTTCCATTCCTGATGATGTTCCTGATGTCCCTAAAGTTGAACATTCAGCAGAGACAGTCCCACTTGCTAGACCTAATTCTAATTTCTATGTCACAAGATTTGGTCATATTTCCAGATCTAGTGTGAAATAGACAGCAACCTGGACATAGTTGTTTATATGTATTTAGTTCTGTATAATTGCATGACAAAGAATTATTTGCATTGATTGCATGTCAATTAATGTCATCTATATTGCATGGCAGATTTCTTGAAGAGGGAGTATGTAAAATAGTGTGTGTGTTGTATCTTTAAGAAGCATTTCAAGGTCGGCACATGCATATAAATAGCAAGCACATGCTAGCTTCAGTGCCATTTTGAGAGTGCAGCCAAAGAGTGAGCATGTATGCGTGTAATAGCTACTTTGTTTATACTTTATCTAAGTTAAAGTTATTAAGCCTCAGTCCTAATGTGTTTGTACATAATAAAGCTGCTTGAATAGAACCCACAAAGACTCATTTATTTTATCTTCATTGGACGAGCTACAAAAAAAACTCAAAAAATATTATTAGTACATAATAACTATACCACAACCAGTCATAAACAAATAGTCCCTAATACTTTTGTCTGGTTATTAAAAGATTTTTTCCGTAAATAGAATTACACCCTCTTCTCAAATTCCCAGTTTAAATAACATCATGTCCTTTTTCCAAAAGTTCACATTTCCTAACCATTGTATTGAAGACTTAATATTTTCTATGATTCCAATTGCATATACAAATGACTACTTAGAAACTCATAATGTCAACAAAATGCTGGTAATGAAACAACAAAGTAACTTAATTTATTGGCATCAGTATTTAAATGGTACTGATATATGTACTGTTAAAAATTTAAGGTTCAAGTACATCAAGGGTCTGAGAATTGGTTAATTTTACAAATATTTAGAGACTTTGTGAACACAGAGGTTAAGATATTTAACCTAGATAAGAAATCATTCCCCATACTATTGGAATTCTTAATAAATATCAGTATTAATGCAATGAAAAATAAATCATATTTGTCACAAATTTATAAAATCTTTAAGTTGGATTTATTTATTATGTATATATATATATATATATATATATATATATATATATATATATTTATTTATTTATTTTTGATTTGTTTACCGGGAAAATCCAGCTGGACCAGGTCCATTTTCAGTGGATGCCCAGGGAGAAAAGCTCCACAATTAATATATAGTAAGAAGTTAGCACAAAAAGAAAAGATTAACAGGCAATGCAGGACTGAAATACAGTTAGATTAAATATTTACAAAGGTAGTATAGACAGTTTACATTTCTAGTAAGCATACACTTAAGGAAGTACAAAGACAAGAGAGAGTTATTCTAAGACTATGCATTCCTATGCAAGTAGTATAGTGTGAATTTTAGACTCAAGTTGTTTTAAGGAGAAGAGAAGGTATAAAGATCATCAAGTGGTAAATGGGCAGATCCATGTTGTCCTAAGATGAGATTTGACTAGTATTTTGAAGTTTGTGTTTGTTGTAGTAGAGGTAATATTAGCTGGGAGATTATTCCATTTCTTGGCTATAATGTGGGAATATAGGGCTTTACCTGCAGTGTTGTTAACAGTAGTAACACTGAGGAGAGGTTTATTAGATGAGCGGAGAGGGCGACTGGTAGAGTGGGAGGTTACTAGCTGTTTAAGGGCAGTAGTTTTATCTGGGTAGTTTCTGATTATAAAGGCGCAGGTGATTTGTTTGTATGTTAGTCATCATCTTCATCATCTTCTTTCGGCTGTTCCCGTTAGGGGTCGCCACAGCGGATCACCTGTTTCCATTTCTTCCTGTCCTCTGCATCTTGCTCTGTCACACCAACCACCTGCATGTCCTCTCTTACCACATCCCTAAACCTTATCTTAGGCCTTCCTCTTTTCCTGTTACCTGGTAGCTTCATCCTTAGTATCTTTTTCGCAATATACTCAGCATCCCTCCTCAGCACATGTCTAAACCAACGTAATCTTGCCTCTCTGGCTTTGTCTCCAAACCTTCCAACCTGGGCTGACCCTGTAATATACTTATTCCTAATCCTGTCCAACCTCGTCACACCCAATGCAAATCTTAACATCTTTAACTCTGCCACATCCAGCTCAAACTCCTGCCTTTTTGTCAATGCCGCTGTCTCCAACCCATATAACATAGCTGGTCTCACTACCCTCTTGTAGACCTTCCCTTTCACTCTTACAGGTACTTGTCTGTCACAAATCACTCCTGACACTCTTCTCCACCCACTCCATCCTGCCTGTACTCTCTTCTTCACCTCTCTTCCACACTCACCTTTACTCTGTATGTTAGTAAGTTAGGAAATACAGGCCATTGAAGTTCTTTTAGTACTTGGCAGTGATGAGTTCTAAAGGGGGAATTGTTAGCAAATTTGGCAATCTTGTTCACATTTTTAGACAATTCCTATTGAAACTACTTCTCAAAAATTGATAATGAAGACTTCTCTGAAGAATACATGAAAATAGTATTAAAATCTCCTGATAAAACTACATCTTTATTTTACTGGAACATTTTTACTTGGAAATTCTTACACAGAGCTTTTATCACTCCTAAGAGATGTGATTCTGAAATAATAGCTGATTGGACACATTTGGTATATGAATGTGAAGTCATCTCCCCTTTTTGGAAAGAAATTAATAAAGCTCGATGGTCATATAGAGGTAATATTTCTAAATCTTTAGTTTTATTTAATGCCTGAGATAATTCCAAAAACCCAAGTGCATATTCTTTGGTCTGTTCATGCTATAGCCAGAAAAGTCTTGTCTTTCTGCTTTTCCTGGTTAGGGTTCGGCACAGCGGAACTCCGGTCTGCTAATGATTGGCAGTGGATTTTTATGGTGCCGAGGTGCCAGCCCGACACCCAGCCTTCAAAGAAGGCACATCCATTCACGTACGCACCTACCTGCATGTCTTTAAATGTCACTTGATGGCGGGGAGGACATGCAGACTCTACGCAGAAGAAGCTCTAGCCAAGAATCGAACTGGAGAACCTCTTGCTGTGAGGCGACCACGCTAACCGCTGCACCACCGCAGCCGCTGGCTATAACCAGAAAAGTCATTACTAGAAATTGGAAAACTAAAGCTACACCCTCTAGTGCTGAATTTATTAGTATGGCAAAAAATGTTTGCAGTAGTGAATTGCATACTATAAAGATGAGAACTCCTAGTATTATACCTTTGCATAAATCTTGGCTTAAACTTAAAGACTTGCTTGAAAAATATTAATTGTTGCTGATATGTAAAACTTGGATGTACTGATCAGCTCTGGACCTATGCAAATAGCTATCTGTTTGTTTTATTGTTGATTATTTTATTTATTATTTTAAAACCAAGTAACATTTCGTCTTTGTTTTACAACAGAGTTCAACTTTGTTATACAATTTTGTTAAATAATGCTATACTACCAATGTACATAATTTTTGATTGTTATTTTATTGTACTGCGGAGCTTTTTTCCCTTGGCCTCCACTGAAAACGGGCTCTATATGGCCCAGTGGACTTTTGCGGTTAACATACTCCAGATAAATAAATAAATAAACAAATACATAAAAATAATTAAAAAAGAAATCCAAAGCGCAAATAGCAATGCTACTGCAGACACATTTGGAAAGACCTGAGCATGTGAATTTGATAAAGAAAAGATTTCAGAATGGGTATTCAGCAGAACATCTGGGACAAAGGCATACTGGATTATTTATATTAATTGCTAGGGGAGCTCCAGTAGTGACAGGAAAGGGGGAAAAAGATAATAATGGTAGATCTGTGGTAGTTAGGGACTACTGGCAAGGGAAGTGGATTATACTAGCATATATTTATATTCCACCTTAAATTGCTATTATGAAGCTTAAGAACTTTTTGGGAAAAATAATCAGCTTTTAGCAAGAAATATTACTTATAGGTGGGGATTGGAATTTGATTTGCAACAGTGAGGATGTAGTGGGGGGGTGAAAAATATGGCAGAAGAAGGTAGATTTCTAAAGAAATGTATGAAAATATGTGGTATGGAAGACATGAATTCAATGGTAGGAACATGAAGACACTGGTACATCCGTACCAACATGTTAAAAAGAAAGGAATTTAAGGAATGGGTAGTAGAAATTATTTGGGAGTTATTATGGGAGAGATAAAGTACTTCAGAAGTTATAGATTGTGGGATAAAATGGATGGTGGAGTCCATAAATACAGCAGAAATAAAAGAAAAATTGATATGCTTATAAAGTAACAATAGTTATGTAGAGGGGCAGACAAATGTTACATTATTGCAGAATAAGGGGAATCTCACAGAACAAGAAGAGGCACAACTGCAGAGTGCTAAAAAGAAAATAAAGGAGTACCTGGATAATGTGCATGTGTTTAGAAGGATTGCTGTTAAGAAACTGGCGGTGATAATAACTCCAGAGGAAAAAATCTTTTTAACACAATGACTTTTATGAAAATTTGTATGAAGCAAAGAAATGTGGAACTCACGAAATAATTATATTTATGGATATGCCAAGGTTAGAGGTTGTTGAGGCTCAAAAATTAACAGTTAAGTTAGGAGATGATATAAAAATGGTGATGTATAACCAATCTGCAGGAAAGTCTCCAGGAATAGATAGCATTCTGGTGGAAGTTTGGAATCTAGGAGGAAAGAAAGTGATAAAGATCTGGAAAGTTTTGTTTAACAGTATTTTAAAAAGAGAGGAAGCGCCAACATCTTGGAAAAAAGTGGAGGTAGCTGTAATACCTAAAGATGGTAAAGACCCATCAGGTCCAATTTCATGTAGGCACATTTCAGTTTTAAACCATGATTGTAAAGTGTTAGTCTGTAATGGCTAAAGGAATGGCAAATGTGTTGCCCCCCCCAAAAAAAAAAAAAAATATATATATATATATATATGTGTGTGTCTGGATCAGTGTGGTTTTGTGGAGTGACGGCAAACATTTACTAGCATTAATAGAACAATGGTGACCCAGAAGGAAGCAGAATGTAAGAAAATACTGATGTTGTGGGTGCATCTTGATGCAGAGAAAGCATTTGACAGAGTAAGCTGAAATTTTAAACAGTAGGGTAATTGAAGCATTTGCATTCCCTAATACAATAATAAGGCTAGGATACATGAGGGATCAGAGGCAAAAATTAAAGTGGGAGGTTTTCTCTCTGATAAGTTGCGTCTGAACAGAGGAACCAGGCAGGGGTGTCCTTTCCCCCTTTTATTAATAATGTTATATTTAGAACCATTGGTAAAGAAAATGGGCTCAGAAATTCAAGGTTATAATTGGTGTGGTAAACAGGAAAAGTCTTTATTTGCAGGCAATATTATTCTGTACCTCCTAAAATCAGAGAAAGGCATCTCAGTGTTGTGGAATATTCTGAGACAGTCTCAGGTTTTTAGGGGGGACATAAAATTAATGAAGAAAAATAGCTACAGCTGGAAACTGTGTACTCACACATGAATTGTTTCAGCAGTACCCATATTTACGGGGACATAATAAAATGAAGCATTTAGGAGTATGGGTTAAAGAGGATTCTGCTATGGCAGCTAAGGATATGTGGGAAGATACTAAACAAAAGATGATACAAAAACTGAGAAACTGTAAGTTCTTGCCTGTGTATATTGATAACAGGATACAAACAGTAAAAATGCTTTTGTTCCCTTCAGTTTTATACATAAGTCAGGCATGTTTTTATCAACCAGAGGAGAAGATGTGGATAGTAATTAATAAAGAGTTGAAGGATTTTATCTGGGAGGGAAAGAGTCAAGTGGGATAAGTTGATCTTTCCAATAGAACAAGGCGGTTTAGGATTATCTGATTTGAAGGGATAATTTAGAGCAACACAGTTAAGGTTCTTATACATAATACAAACAGAAAGATACAATTCAGAGTGGGAAAAGCTGACGATGAGGCAGGGAGGAAATTCAAGAAATGAAGAGTGGGTAGGATTTTGGATGCAAATCCTTAACGAGAAAACAACAGTTGTATAAAATATTATATTCATAAGTAGCAGAAAGTATTCTAAGAGCTAAGCCAACAAGGGTTGGGGAAATGAGATTCTGCTTGATAGGGATGACTGCAGTTGATGGTACAGAGAATGGTTAAGAAGAGGCTGCAATTTACTGAAGGAAACTGGGAAAGGAACCAAAGTATTTAAAATAAATAATCAGAGAAAGAAAGGCAATAGAATGGAAAGAGGCCAAGAAGACATTTGGACAGCAAATCAGAGACTGCCTTCCCTATCAGGGACTGATATTAGAGTATAGACAGAGAGAAAGGGATAGGGAAATTGTAAGTGAAAAACCTGCCCTGGAAGAGGTTTTATTTGAATCTAGAACAGTATCTGCAGTTAAAAGGGCTAATTAATAGGGTGTGTAAAATATATGATAACTATAGGAATCAGTCAGAGGAGTTTGGAAAAGATTGGGAAGATAGATTGAATAAACAATTCACAAGGAAACAATGGGAGGACATATGTATGTCTCCCAAATGCAACAAAATTCTAAAAGAGTTACAATTTTTTGTAAGTGTTTGCATAGGTATTTTATACTACAAGCAGACTTCAAAGAATTTTTCCTCGGGTAGATGGCAGATGTTTGGTATGATGGGGAAGAAAGAGGTAACTCGGAACATATGTTTTGGGAGTATAATCAGTTGACAGACTTTAAACAATCCCTACAGAGTACTGTGTCAGAAATACTGGGTGAGCAAATCAGTGTAACCAAGGAGATTTTTTTGAGCTGGCATACAGGATCTGAATTGCCTAGGAATAGTAAAGCTTTGATCTGGTGTTGTCATTCTTCACTCAATACTTGACAGTGGGACTCGGTCTTGCCTTCCAAACTCTCGAGCCAGGCACTACCCATGATGCTCCTCCTCGAAATCACCTCAGATCTCATTTGCCGCTTCGCATGTCAGACGTGTTTGTCCTTCTCTCGAGCCTTGGCTGATTCTAAAGTAAGTTTATTTCTATTAAGACTCTTATCTCTCCATATTTTTGCTTAACTTTCTTTTTCAATATTCTTTCTGTTTGCCCACTCCTCTTGTAGCTTTGCGTGTGTTCTTCTTTCTACCATTGGTAGTTTCTTTAAGTACCATCGTTGGTACATTTCTTTCCTTTATTACATCTTTTAGGTATTCCTAAATTACCATTGATGGTATTTTTCTTTTTCTATCCCTTTAATTGTTAAAAAAGTAAATAAATAAAAAAATAAAGTCTTCATCACTATCTCTTTCTCTTATCCATGTGTGTGCATGTGTGTGTGTTTTAGCCCCATTTCATTATAGCTGAAAAAACTCCCTCCTGTCAAATCTTTAAAAGGCACTTTCGGTTTCAAAAGTTGCCAGAAGTGCTGGGGTAAGGTGCCCAGTTCTGACAGGCACACCTTATGTATATATTGTCTGAGGAAACTACATCTTAAGGAAAATTGATCAGTCTGTCTCGGGTTCTCCACCTGTACCTTTACTGAGCAGAAAAATAAATTTATCTTGAAGGGACTCCTCAAATCTGATTTCTAAGAGGCCATTTCAGGGTCTAGGACTGAAGCTAGCACATCTTCATCCTACTCTTCTTCCTCCACCAAGACACGTATTACCATATAAAAATGGACAAGAGCTCCAGGAGGTATCTGCGCTTCCGGCTGGGAGCCAGTCATTTCCATTTCAGAGCACTGCCCTTTGGACTCACCACAAACCCCAAGGTGTTCATCAAATGTATGGCAGTGGTGGCAGCTCATCTCAGACTGCTAGGATTTAGAGTATTTCCTTACCTCGATGACTGGTTCCATACCGCTACCACCAGACATCAGTTAGAAAGGGCAAAAGACTACACTCTACACCTCTGTAGATCCCTAACCATAAATTTCGAGAAGTCAAGCTTGTAACCTGCTCAGCAATTAGAATGTATTGGAGCCCGTTTAAACACTGTTTCAGGGATTGCCTCACTCCCTCCAGAAAGACTTCACCGTATCAGATCACAAATCAGACAAATTCTATGAAACAAAAGGGTTTCAGCAACACTAGTCCTACAGCCATTAGGCTCCAGGACAGTGTCAGTCACTCTTGTTCCCTTGGCAAGGTATCACATGTGAATTTTGCAATGATTACTTGCTTCCCAATGGTCTCTGATGCACCAAATCATGATTACCAATCACTGCACACAGGATCTCATGTGGTGGCTCCACTGTGATCAGATTCTGTTGGGTCGGCCATTCATTCGTCCCCAGCCCCAAGCCATAGTGACCATGTATGCTTCCCAGATGGGGTTGGGGGGCATTAAATGGGAAGGACAGTCCAAGGGAAATGGTCCCAAATAGAAGCCAACTTGAGCATCAATGTTATATAGATGAGGGCAGTGCTGTTAGTGTCACAAGCATTCCAAGACATCCTTCCTCTAGGGACAGTGGCTATTCAGGTGGACAAAATGTCGGTAGTCTGGTACGTCAACAAATGAAGGAAAACCAAATCTTACCCATTGTGTCGAGAAGCCCTCAGAGTTTGGCAATGGGTGATTTCTTCCAACCGCTTTCTTACAGCAACACACATCCTGGGGAGCTCCAACATAATAGCGGACAAGCTGAGCAGAACTATTCTCAAGCCTCACGAGTGGTCTCTCAATCCCATAGTGGAGAACAAAATTTTCTGCCACTGGGGCAAACCTTGCTACATTCTCTTTGCCTGTCCTCTGAACAACAAGTGTAGAAGTTATTTTGCCCTAATCAATCACCCAGAGACCCTCTATGATTGTCTCCCTGGTCTTCTCTATGCCTTTCCCCCAATTCCCCTGATATCGCAGTTCCGACAAGTTTGGTTTCCGTTCCATTGGCCTCATCTTCTTCGGAAATCATAGATTTTGGACCCATTTTCAGATCTGCTGTCTCATCCGGAGGGCATGGTTCATCGAAATCTCCAACATATCAAGCTCAGTGCACGGCTTCTGCAATTCCCATGATTGCCAGGCATCCGTCCCTTTCTTCTCTCATCTGACAAATTATTGTCGCTCATCACAAACCTTCCACTAGGAAGCTCTATCAAAGTAAATGGGGAGAATTTGCTGACTGGGACATTAACAATGGGCTCTATCAAAGTAAATGGGAAAAATGTGCTAACTGGGCCATTAACAATGGACTAGACCCTTATACGAGTCCTAGTCGTAAGGTCTTGGATTTCCTAGCTAGCCTTTACCAATCTGGTTCTTCTGCTTCAACAGTTAAAGTTCACCTAGCAGCAATTTGGAACTTTCATATGGGGCTTAATGGTGCATCTCTAATGTCACACACACTTTGTAAAGCATTTTTAAAGGGTCTCCTATTGTTAAGACCTCCATCTAAGAAACCCATTCCTCCTTGGAATCTAACTTTAATTCTTCAGGCCCTTACTATGAACCCTTTTCAACCATCAGTGACTTGTGACTTAAAATATTTGTCTTGGAAAACTTTATTTTTGCTAGCTATTACATCAGCCAGTAGAGTATCTGAACTTCAGGCTTTATCCTGCAAACCACCCTGTTTAATATTTCACAAGAACAGGGTTGCCCTTAGAAAAAATCCAACTTTTTACCAAAGATTGTTTCAAAATCTAATATTAACCAAACTCTACAATCGCCAGTGTTCTTTCCTAATTTTTCTAATAAAGGGGAGTATTCCCTTCACTTACTAGACATCCACAGACAATTATGTTTTTATCTACACAGAACAAAGGATTTTAGAAAATCTGAACAATTATTTGTGGCATTCTCTTCTCTCTCCTTAGGATCCAGTTTCAAAGGTCACCTTGGCTAAATGGCTTAGATCTGCATTACTTTCATCTGTCATTCCAGAGGGCTTCAACTTTCACGTCTAGTTAAAGCCCATTCAACGAGAGCGATGGCAACTTCTGCAATTTTTCATGCCAGCGCATCTTTGGACAACATCTGTGCAGCAGCCACTTGGTCCTCTCCTCATACCTTTATCACTCATTATAAATTGGATCAGGTCTTGAGGGGGATGGACATCATTCGGCTCGATGGTGCTTAGGAATATTCTTCCATGAGACCTCCCAAGACTAAAGTAGCTAGGGACTCTGTCCCACTGTCAAGGATTGAGTGAAGATTCGTGTTCCAGATGTGTTGTCGATCTTCACTAATCCTTGACATCCCCACCAACCTTCCCCCAACCTGAGACTCTTAGTGGACCGGATTTTCCATAGTTAGCTTCATATTAAGGACACATATCTGGTCTCTGACTACTATGTCTATTATATTGACTATAATTTCTACTTGTCTGTCTTCTACTATGTTTGGCAACTCAATCGGAGGTGATGTTTGACAGGAGCATTATGGGTAGTGCCTGGCTCGAGAGTTTGGAAGGAGCGAGCTGGAAAAAAACAGCCGAGTTGGTTCTGAGGCTCGGAACCAAGCCCACTCCCACTGTCAAGGATTAGTGAAGATCAACAACACAGACTGAATGTTATGGCAAGACATAACTTCTTTTTAAGCTTAATTATGGTGGCTGTCAAAAAAAAAAAGTTTACTAGAAAGTGGAAATCAAAGTCTAAACCAACCATATATGAAGTGGTGAATATTGTAACAGAGATAAGAAAACTGGAAGTAAGATCTTTAGAAAAGGGTAGGTGCAAATTATATAGAAAAAAATGGAAATTGTGGGAACAATACATGCAGAAAAATGTTTTGGAGGAGAAATGAGATTTAAGGGAAGGCAGGAATTGACCAGTTTATGTGATGTTGGGTTGATAACGTTGTACAAAGGATATATGTGATGTATAATGTTTGTAAATGTAAACAAATTAATGTTTTTTTTTTCTTTTATATAAATGTAACTTTGCATAGGTCTCAAGTGATGATTCAGTAAAGGTATTTGAAAAAACAAAAGTCCTTTTTATGAGTTTCAACTCTACCTACCAATCTGGAATTCCAGATAAACATACAAAAATCCTCCTCGACTCCATCTTACAAAAAAATTATTTTGTAGGCTATCTTCTAGGCACTTCTCAGCGAAAGGCTTTTCTTACTCAGAAGAAGGTGGCTTTTATAAGGAAACATCTTAGATTCTCCAACCAGTCTCAGACTTTTATAAGAGAATTTCTCAGGATCTTAGGGTTCATGGCTTCTATAATTCTCATGATTCTTCTCACAAGGCTAAACATGAGAAGAATTCCGATCTAATTTTTGGCTTTGTCAAAAAGAAACTGCATTGGTGGAGATAGTAACATAAATACATCCAGGTCTCCCCTTTTCTTCTCAGATCCCAAGCCAATCGGTAACACCAGACACCTAAGATTTTTGGAAGAAGTTTCTATGGGTGTAAAAGTACAAGGCCTGTGGAATTCAGAGAGACCAAAGCACATAAATGTCAAAAGAGATGTTGGCTATGATCCTTGCCTTGAAATATCTTCATCAACTGTTGTCCCTGGGACCTCTTTAGGTGATTTCAGACAATACCACAGTAATGTGGTACATAATCAAATGGAGGGAGCCAGGTTGTACCCTTCATGTAGCAGCATTCCTTAACGCTCCAAGCATCTTACATTCTGACAGAGCAAAATATAGTGGCATACAAGCCAAGCAGAACCAGGACAGACCCTCACAAATGGAAACTTAATGGGGGGGGGGCAGGTCTTCCAGGAATTGTTCCAGTTGTGGGGATTACCTCAAATAGATCCATTTGTCTACCTTCATAGGATCATAGGAAGTTTCTAGGCTATTGGCCCTGAGGCCCTTACAAACCTAGCAAAGAATTTAGCCCATGTTCTGACAAGTCAGCACCCAATGCCCCTGTCCAGCAGGGACACAGGTGGAATCTCAGGGGTGTATTTTCTATTCCCCATCCAGTTATCCAGGTTGCACTTAAAAAGGGTTAATCAGGTACTCTGCTTGATGTGGAGAAGGAGTCTAGTCCACACAAGGGGGGGGAGTCTCTTAGACACAAATCTGTCCCACCAACAAGTCCCATTGATGTCACAGACCAGGTTGAGGTCGCACGTGTGGGTTACTCGAGTGGAGCTTGACTTGCAGATATGCAGCAGTCCCATCAAAGCAGGGTCAGAGATTGCTTTGTATACCAGACAGAGGTCACCTCTGAGGAGTTTGTATGAGACTGAGAAGAGGGACAGGGCTTTTAGCCTATCTGTAAGGTAGATGTTTGAGGCCCTGGATTCTCTTGGTAAGGAACCTCTGTGGTCTCTCCAGCTGCTGCATGTGCTTTGTGAAGTACATGCAGAAAAGGGCATTGTACTCAATAATGTATCTTATAAGGGAAGAACACAGGGATGTTATTACCTCCTTGTCCCTGGATGAGATACCCTTACTAGAAAATAGAAGAATGAACAAATCCTACTCCAGGACCTTTTGTGGGAACCAGAGGAATATGCAGAACTTAAGATTTAAAAAAAAAGGCCCAACAGAAACATATGAGCAATTCCCATGATTGCAGGAGTTTTTTTGAATGGATCCTGCCCCAGAGGCAGAGGTGATCTGCAGAACCAGGTAGTATATAGTCCTCCCTGTGAGTGTCAGCCACAGAAACACTGTAGTCTTAGCTGATTCTCCTTCTCTGGAAGCAGTTGGGTGGTAGGCTCTCCTTCTTTCTGTGGCTTTGCCTTTCCATCATGCAGGACACATGAATAAGGGAAAATATATTCAGAGACTTCAAGAATCCCTTGATTTAACCCCCAATGCCTCCATGTCAACATCCCACTCTCTGGGTATTGCCGTGGAGATTGTTTACATAACTAAGGCCTTATTGATGTTCTTCGTGTTTCACTGTTGCAGTCATTACTTTTGGGTAATCTGCTGGCAGGTTGCTCTCAGTCGGCCTGAATTCCAAAGTCTTGGGTCCTGCGTCTCGTCTTCTCTGCCATGACGCCAGGTCGTCAGAGGTATAAAACATGCAGCCAACGCCATTTTCTTTAATCTTTCTTGCCGCGCGGTGCCCAAAGCAGAAGCATTTCGCAAGTGCCGGTCGGCCGACTACTGAAATATTCGTGCTTGAATTTCAGAACCAAAGTCTTCACTAAAGCTAAGTACCCCATTGGGGAAACTTTTTTTTTGCCTTTTACCGATGTCAGAAAAAGTTAATAATTGTATTACTTTTGGAAAGCAAATACCTCATAAGGATTTCCATTTATACTATATTCCTTGCCTAGGCCCTGATCACAATGTGCCTGGCTGTCGGTTTTGTGCTAGATTTAACCAACGCACTAAGCGTTGGTATATTTTTGCATCAAAGTATTTTGGAAACAGATTTAACTACCCAGAAATGTTGTCGGCTAGCAATCCGACTACTGGAGTACAAAAAAAAACGCAAAGAAAAGGACAGAGAAAGGCAGTCGAGATCCAAAACCGATGACAAAGCTTCTCCTAAGCTAGTCGTCGGTTTGCTGGTACTCAGTGAGGCGCTTTCGTAGTCCCTGATACCCGCTACCTTCGAGTCGCAGGCCTCTACCGACACCCATCTGGAGTCTGGCATGCCGCAAGATACTCAAGGTATTGGACCGACGGATGTATCTCCCTCAGATGGGTCCAGAGCCACCGAGCAGGCACCGACTTCTGAGGGTGTATTCAGACCTCAAAATTTGTATATCAAACCGACGCCAGCTGCAAAACCAAAAACAAAAGCAACTTCTAAAACTAAAAAAACGACGCATGAGCCACGTGCACAGGCCTCTATGCCTAAAAAACAAATGATCAAAATGGCTGAAGACCTTATTACCTTGATCAGGGGTACCCGTCCCCCCTAGATAAGAGGCCTAGGCAAGACACTGACTATGAATCTTCAGATCAGGTTTCTATTTCTTCTGATCAGGAATTATCTATTCCTCCCTATGAGGATTCTGATGCTGAGGAGGCTATTCCATCTGCATCTCCTCCTGAGGATTATTCATTTGTAGAAACATTGCATACTTTGAGGGAGCATGTTCACTGGGAGAGTCAAGACTTCTCAGAATCAAAAAAGAGGCTCAGGGATTTCCTTCTTCTCCCTCAGCACAGGCCTTTAGCCATTCCCCCTGTCCTAGACATTGTGGATGATGTGTTTTCAGAGTCAAGCTTGACCCCTGACTCCTTACCTCCGGCTCCCAGTAAGCCTGACAGATATTACAGGGTCCCTGACTCACATAAATTTTTACTTAGAAACCCTGCTGCTGATCCTGAAACTATTTCTCAGGGTCCAAAGGGAGTTAAGGCCTCGACAGCAAACAATCCTACCCCCTCTGACAGAGATTCAAGGGCACTGGACAGATGGGGAAAAAAGGTTTATACATCTGCAACCTTGGCAATCAGGGCCTTAAATTGTTAATTTCATATGCTTAAGTACCAACAACATGTTATGGGATTGCTGAAACAGAAAATGATGTTGATTTCAGAATGTGCAGAAAATAAAGAATTGCAGGAATTATTGCATGCAGCTGAACAAGTAGGAAAGAATACTTTGCAATGTGGGTTTGATTCCTTAAAGGCCTCCTGCAGGGCCACAGTTACTGGATCTGTGATTAGGAGGCATGCCTGGTTAAAGGAACAAAATTTGCCTGATCATGTTAAAGCTAAACTGCTAGATGCAACTTTACAGCATGATACTCTGTTTGGTATTAAGGCAGAAGAGGTTTTAAAGAAAATGGAAGACAAAGCTAAGTCTATGCAAACTGTTAAAGACTTTTTACAAGTGCAGCCACCAAGATTCAGTAGACACTGGCCTACAAAAAATTGGTCCTTTCCTGTGTCAGACAGAGCTCAAAAGGGCAAATCCAGACGCCCTAAG
Source organism: Protopterus annectens (assembly GCF_019279795.1). NCBI lineage: Eukaryota > Metazoa > Chordata > Ceratodontiformes > Protopteridae > Protopterus > Protopterus annectens. The sequence goes on from NC_056726.1 coordinate 181,339,912, forward strand.
GGTTCCAGATACCAGATGCAAGATTCATACAGGTCAAAGCAACGGGGCGCTTCCACCTCCAAATCTGGAGGAGATAAAGCGCAAACCTACAGAAAGCAATCCCAATGACTTCCCTCTGCCTATACCAAGAACTTATCTTTTGGCAGCATCCATAGGGGGAAAATCAGCACTTTTTGCTCAAAATTGGCAGTTAATAACCCAGGACAAGTGGGTACTAAACATCGTATCACAGGGATACAGATTCCATTTCCACACTCTGCCAATGGCAAATGGTTGGCCAGAACTGCCAAAAACTCAATGGGCAGAGGCACAGAAGCAGGTTACGTCCCTCATGGATATGGGGGCCATTCAGATACTACCAGAAAAGGAAAAAGGACAAGGTTTTTACTCAAGACTGTTCTTGGTACCCAGAAAGGACAAGGCCTGGTGGCCAGTACTGGATTTATCGATTTTGAACACATACCTGAACATTCCAAAATTCAAAATGCTGACTTTGCAGCAGCTTCTGCCCATGCTGGGCAAGAATGCTTGGCTGGTGACATTAGACCTAAAAGAGGCATACCTGCATGTCCCAATAAGATAATCGTGCAGAAGATACCTCAGATTCAAGGCTGGCTTAATGCATTACCAATTCTCTGCACTGCCCTTTGGCTTATCTACTGTGCCCAGGGTCTTTACAAAGTGCCTGGCACCAGTAATTGCATTTTGCAGACAAAGAAGTATACAAATATATCCTTATTTAGATGACTGTCTCATTCAAGCAGAGAACAAGGACATTCTTCTTCGACGTCTGACGTTTGTGAAAAGGCTTCTAATATGCCTAGGGTACACAATAAACAAAAATAAATCACAACTGGTACCCTCACAAAAGATAACATTCCTGAGTCTAAGCTTGAATACAACTGCCCAGATGGCTTACCTCATGCCAGACAAGCAAAGGCAACTGACTACTTACTTCAAACTGATGGCAACAAAGACCCAGTTATCTGCAAGACAAATTCTGTAGGCTCTGAGCTTCATAGCATCCTACATCCTACTGATTCCATATGCAAGACTGCATATGAGGAAACTTCATTGGTACCTGAAAAGTTTATGGAGTCAACATTCTCACAGCCTGGAAGCAATGATTCCTCTCATTCCCTGCCTACAACAGGAGTTTCTATGGTGGGCAAAGGCATGTCACCAAAACATGGGATGGCCCTTCACTCTCCCCCCTGCCAGCCAAACCTTAACAACAGATGCATCAGATTATGCCTGGGGAGCCCACATGGCAGGAAGATGCATTCAGGGCATATGGACCCCAAAACAAATGCATCTGCATATCAACCAGAAAGAGATGCTAGCTGTTCACAATGCCCTAGCAGCCTTCAAGGACTTACTTCATCCAGGACAACTACTGATAAAGACGGACAACACCACAGTCATGTGGTATATAAACAAGCAAGGAGGCGCACACTTATACCCCCTTTGCAGATTAGCCATGGCACTGTGGGACACAGCTTTGACCTACCAAATACATCTTCAAGCTCAATTCCTGCCAGGAAAACAAAATACACTGGCATATGATTTAAGAAGAAACCTTATGGATCCTCACAAGTGTAAACTAAATCCACAAGTCTTCAGCATGATAACACAGAAATGTGGGAGCCCAGACATAGATCTATTTGCCTCTCCTCAAAATTATCAATTGAAAAGATTCTGCACAAGGACTTATCACAGACAAGCATGGAAAGTGGACGTCCTATTCTTCATTTGGAAAATCCTATCAGTTTACGCCTTTCCTCCTCTGCCTCTTCTCCCCAAGGTCCTCCTAAAAGTCAGACAAGAGAAACCAAAGATGATACTAATTGCCCCGGACTGGCCTCGCCAGTACTGGTACCCAATCCTAAGGAACTTGTCTCAATACCCAGCTTGGACCTTACCTCAAAAACCTCAACTACTGTCCCAGCAAAACAATCAGATCCTGCACAATCAACTACAGACACTGAACCTGGCAGCATGGCTGATCATGTAGTTATACAATCAACACCTCTCAGTAAAGCTGTGATGGATGTTATTTTGGAAGCCAGGAGGCCTAATACTAGAAGATCTTATGCTGACATATGGAAGAGATTCTGTGCTTGGAATCAAGCACAAGGAACTGATACAGCAGAACCAAATATTCCTCAGATATTACAATACTTAACTGAGATGCTTGACAAAGGCCTTTCTCTCTCAACCATCAAAATCCATGCCTCTGCCATTTCAGCTCATTACAATACAGAGCCACCAATCTTTTCTCATCCTTTACTAAAGCAATATCTTAGAGGACCCAAAAATTTAAGGCCTCCTGGAAGATCACCATTGCCTGCATGGGATGTCAATTATGTGTTGGAAAAGCTCACCCTGTCTCCATTTGAACCAGCTGCTACTGCTGATATAAAGTTCTTATCATGGAAAATAGCTCTGCTACTAGCAATTACTTCAGCAAGAAGAGTTTCAGAGCTACAGGCCAACATGGCTGTAGATCCTTTTATTATATTTTACCCAGACAGGGTGTCTCTGAGAACAAATCCTACTTTTATGCCTAAGGTGTTTCCAGTGTGGCTCTTAATCAAACAATTCATCTGCCAACTTTTTATCCAAATCCACAGAACAAAGGGGAGAGAATTCTGCATTCCTTGGACGTACACAGACAGCTAAGATTCTACTTGAGCAGGACTAAAGCTCTAAGAAAAACTGAGCAATTGATAGTGTCATATGCTGCAGGATCAGAAGGAAAGGCTATTTCAAAGCAGACAATTTCAAAGTGGATAAGCCACTGTATCCATTACTGCTACTTACACCATGGTAAACCTGTGCCCAAGGGCATTAGGTCTCATTCCACCAGAGCTGCAGCTACTTCAGCAGCCTTTTTCAGAAGAGTACCAACCAAAGACATTCTAGAGGCTGCTACTTGGAGTTCTGTTCACACCTTCACAAAGCATTATCATTTGCCTCTCTACTCTAAGTCCAGGGCAGGCTTTGCCACTGCAGTGTTGCAGGGCCTTATAGCCGCACCTAATGCTGTTTAGCTCCAGCCTCCCAACCATAGCTTTGGGATTCTACCCAAATGTAATGACTGCAACAGAACAGTGAAGCAAGAAGAACATAGTACAGTTGTGTACACTTATCATAAATGTAGATGTTCAAGTGTATTCACTGTTGCAGTCCAGATTACCCTCCCGCCATCCCCCTGTCATTCTGGAGTTTATCTTTCCTTCTCTATCTTCTAAACCCCTTTGTGGTGTATTTGCTTGTAGATAAAGGTAAAGTTTATATTGATGCATGTATTTATATATATATATATATATATATATATATATATTTTTTTTTTTTTTTTTTGCTACCTTTTTGGGGGCACCTGACATCAGGGGCAAGAAAAACTAAAGAAAATGGCTTTGGCTGCATGTTTTATACCCCTGACGACCTGACGTCATGGAAGAGAAGACAGCAACCGACTCAGGACCCAAGACTTTGGAATTCAGGCCAACTGAGGGCAACCTGCCAGCAGATTACCCAAATGTAATGACTGCAACAGTGAATACACTTGAACATCTACATTTATGATAAGTGTACACAACTGTACTTTGTCTTTACTATCTGCTGCAATTCTGTTTTCGTAGCTAAGCTTTAGAGGACTTGATGAGGGATCTCAACCTTTTGCTGAGGCTGATAAGAGAGTTTTTCCAGTCTTAGGACTTCACCTTATTCCACATCAGTTTCCTCCTTCTGTTGTAGAGTTTGTTTATGTCAGGGAACCACCAGATTGGCTTCCTTTTTTTGGAGGAGAGCATCTTGGTTCTATTGGGTATGGTGCGATCTATGCATGCATTTGTGTACGTGTTCATACAGTGCATTGGTGTATGATTCGGCAGTCATGCAACCAATCTCCGTTTACATGGGTGCCATGAAGTTAGCCACCTCTGTTTTTAGGAGCCCAAATTTAGCTTTGGAGAAGTTTTTCATGGTGGTTACCTTTATAGAGGGTGGGGGGTGGGAGGGATGTAGATTTCCAAGGTGATGAGTTTGTGGTCGGATCTAACCAGGGAGGAGTTGGCTATTGGCATAGCCCAACGGTCACCCATGTTAGTAATGACCAGGTCAAGGATGTTGCTACCTCTGGTAGAGGTAAGAATGAGCTGGTCCAGGGCATTGGAATTAATGAATTCCAGGAAACATTGGGCAAGTGTATTGGTACATGAGTAGTTTTCCCAGTTAATGGAGGGGTAGTTGAAGTCGCCCAATATAAGTGTGCTAGGTTGGACCCTAATATTCTCCAGGGTGCTTAGAAATGTGGAGTGTGAGTCTTGAGGCATAGTTGTGGACCTGTAGCAGGCTACAACCTTATGTTGGGCTACCTGTCTGGACGTGTGTGCATCCTTTATGAATATGGAAACACCACCACCTTTGGCACTTCGGTCCAAGTTCTGGGGCCGAAAGGCGTGGAATGAGTTATAGCCTGGTAGTGCAGGGGTGCTTTCTACTGCCTTGAGCTAGGTCTCTGTTACAGCACAAATGTCAATGTTCTCCATTTTAAGGAGTGCTTCAAGCAAATGCATTTTGAGATTTAGACTTCTAGCATTGAGCAACATGACCCTCAGATTGCATTTGTTTTTAGCTGCTATGGTGGTAATTTGGTCTTTGGAACACCACCTAAAAAAGGCACTATAGGGGTGGCATGAGCCTTGGCCAGTATCCGGGAGCCCAGGGTTGACAGATGCAGGCCATCTCTGGTAAAGCATTGAGGTCTGTCAAGTCATGTCATCCCAGGCAGACAGATACTGGATCATCTTAGAATGACACCAGAAACTTAGCCAATTGTTGAACTCAGTCATTATCTGCTTGTATTGTGGTATCATTCTGGGTGATGGTAGGATGCTGCTCAGGCCTAGGGTCATACCTGCCTGGGCTACATAATCCAAGAGCTCCTCCATGTCTCTTTTCATGTAGTCCAGGGAGGTACGTCTCAGGTAATTCACACCCACATGTACAATGACAGAGTCATATTTGTACCTGTTGTTGAGGGACCTGAGTGCATGCGTTATCTGGCGGATCCTGGCACCTGACAGGCAGCTGACTGTTACTTTCTCCTTATTCAAGCTAATGAGTGGGTCATCAGTGTGCCTCACTATCGAGTCACCTATGACTAGTGTGTTGGGCATGCTGTTTTGCCTTAGGGACTTTGGTTGAGTAGCACACTGTTTAGGAGAGTTATGTGTCTCATGATTAGTATTGTGTTGTGGTGGTCGAGTATGTTTCTGCCTTGGAGGTCTCTGCTGTTTGGGTAGATTTTTATTGAGAGCCTCCATGAAGGTGGGTATGTGATTTGTGTTTTTATGTGAAGGCAGTGCTGGTGTGTGTTCTGGAGGGCTATGTGTTCCATGTGGTGTGGTGCAAGCGTTGACCTTCTTCTCTTGACCAGCTATTCCAGTCTTGGCTGGAGAGTGCGTGGCTTCCAATTTGGGTATATAAGTGCATCTCTAGCAAGTCTGAGTGTTGGGAGGTAAGAGGAGAGGGTTTTCGGTGTTAATGAGGCAGTTGCTACATTGCCTCGGGATGCCCAAGTTCACCATGTTAATAGGAGAAAGCACAGGGAACTGACCTTTAGACATGCCTGGAGGGGTGGGCATTAATAATAAGTACTGGAGCTGTTTCCTTGTAGAACATTTAGTACTGGTAGCACTTTTGTGTGCTACAATAATTGCTACAAGAAGTCTGGTAAAGTACTAGACTAATAAGTTAGTAAAAGTGTAGTAGAGGAGAGAACTAGCAGATCTAAGGGAAAAATTGATGAGCAGACTTTGGCACCACTCGGAAAGACAGGAAACAAGTGCAAAAGCAGGCTTTTAAACCAGAAGGTTGAAAGGGATGGAAAAACTGCCCAAGTGGCCAATGCACTACAATTTCTGGGTCAGAGACCACTCCTCTTGTGGTAGATAGGCTACATAGTGTTTACCACTCTCACTGACAAGCTAGAAGTCCTCCCTCCAACACAGAAAGGCTTGGGGGGCTCAGAAGCTTACAAACAGTCCTGGATACAGCAAATCTGTATCTGGACTAGACTAGTTACAGGAAAGGCAGGAAACAAGCGCAAATGAGGATTTTTAAACCAGAAAGTTGAAAGAGTTGGAATGAAAATCAGACATTGCTGCCAATTGCATTTTAATAGTAGAGAAACTAGCCCCTTCTTGAAAACAGATGCTAAAAACTCCAGGACAGCAGAAACAGGGGCAGTGAAGGGGTCCAATTCCCTCTGCAAAACCTAAACAGAGAATCTCTTCCATTTACTTTGTAGATTTTCCTGGTAGAGGCCTTCTGGGTTGATAGTACAATTTGTCGGACCAGGGAGGAAAGCCTGAGTTGTCTAACCATCAGTTGAACTGGAGAAACCATGCGGTGAGCTTGAGGCCTGTAATGTCCGGGTAATCCATCCTCGTTGGATGAGACAGAGAAGATCTTGACTGGGGTCCAGTATTCAGGGTACATATCAAAGGCAAGACCAGTGGAAAGGGAACCACATTTGACGAGGCCAAAAGGGGGTAATGAGGATAACTGTGCTCTTCAAATGAAGTGCTTTCTGTAAGAATTTGGAAATTATTGGTATTGGGGGATAAGCATAAAAGAGACAGGAGCACCAAATGTGGAGTAGAGCAACTCAGTGATTCCCCTGGAGAGGGGATGAGGGCAAGGAAACTGCTGCATTTGTTGTTGTGAGGAGATGTAAACAGATCACATCAAGGTTGACCCCAACAGTGGAAAATTCCACTAACTTATTGAAAGACCACGTGATGCATCAGAATGGATCTGATGAGTTTTTCTTGTAGCACTCTGGTTTTCCTCAGGATGTATATTGCCATAAAAAGTGGTTGGAAGAGATTGCCCAATGTAACAATTTCACTGCTTTTTGATAAAGGGGATAAAATCAGGTTCCTCCCTTTTTGCTCATGTACCAAACCACAAGCATATAGTTTGTCTGTTTGAACTGAAATCATTCCAAGAGGAAGGGTGTTCTGGAAGGCCTACAATGTTAGGAGGACTGTTCTCATCTCTAGGATACTGATGTGTGAATTGGTCTCTTTTGGGGACCACGTGCCTTGAACTGTCCTTCCCAATAAATGCCTCCCCGGGATCCTTCCACAGTTACCGTGGCTACTGGGGGTGGAAAGATAAGAGGACAACTTTGAGAAATTTTGTCCAACTAAATCCACCAAAGCAGGTGGCCTTCACATACCTGTGTACGTCTGACTGGTGAAGACAAGGGATGATGAAGAACTAACCACTGAACAGCTAAAGGCCACTGAAGAATGTGCATATAAAAGCAGGACAAAGGAACCAAGATTATGGCTGCTGCCATCGACCCTAAAGAATCAGTCTGGCCAGAGGAGAAGGGTGTGAGATAACTTGTTCGACTTGACACCTGGTCCATACTTTGTTTGCTGGAAGGATGGTTATGTGACCAACTCTTTCCAGGGTCTATGTCAGTTATTTGAATGTTTAAAATGTCGAACATCATATGGTTGAGACCATATGTTCGACATTTCAGGTGTTCGAAGGTTGACTTTTAATGGCGCTGTACCATGCAGAATGGGAGAATTTCCCTTTTCTTCACTGAAGTGCGGTCTCAGAGTTGGTATATTTAAGTAGGGGGTTGTGGGAGGTGCATGGGAGCTTGCCCCCCTGCTCGCACTGTTAGTGCATGTTTTTATTTCTTTTTTTTTTTATTAGATATTAGGTATTCAAACTTCCAAACATTGACCATATGGTCTCCAACATTTTTGGAATTCTGAATATTTGACATAGACCCTCTTTCCAAATGAGCACCTATGAACTCCAGGCTCTGAACACGTTGAAGATATGACTTGCAAAGGATGACTTAGATGCCTAGGAATTGACATAACAAGAGCTAATAGTCCCTGGATTTCTCGAAGAGAGGCCTGGTTGGGGCAGTGAGCAGCCAGTCGTCTAGGTATGGAAACACTTGATTTGGAATCCTAGCAGTCTTAAGTGAGCTTCTACCACTGACATGCACTTGGTAAACATCCTGGGGGCTGTGGTGAGACCAAAGTGCAAGGCTCTGAGCTGACAGTGACTGGCCTCCAGCCAAAAGCACAGGTATCTTCGAGAGTGTCTGTTCACCTTGATGTGATAGCATGCGTCCTGAAGTTAAATGCAGCACATCCAATCATCCTTTTGCAGAAATGGCAGAATGGACTGAATTGTGGCCATTCAGAACTATGAGTTCACATATTGATTCATTTTGCTGAGGTCAAGAATTGTTCTTAGATCCCCTGTTTTCTTTAGCACTAAAAAGAATCCTGAGTAAGGTCTGAATCTTTTCTGGTCTGATGGGACCTCCTGGATGACTCTTTTGTCTAGCAGTTTTTGAATATCTAGAGCTGCTGCCTCCCACTGACTGGGTGGAAAGTCAGACAGCCTTCTTCTTTTGTTTGGGGGACTTTGTGAACATGGTATGAAATAACCTGTGGATATGATTTTCAGCACCCAAATATCTTTTGTGATTGATGCCCAAGTGTCCCCTGACTGCCTCCTGAGATGAGCAGTCAGGCAACCTTTCAGAAGTGCTAAAAGGGTTTATCTGAGAATGAGTCTCAGAAACCCTGATTTTGTGGGCTTCCTCTGCTATGAGGAGGGCATCTTCCATTAGAACTCCTCTCGCTGCTTCTGGAGGGATATCCCATCATGAGTCTTGGAATGGACCCTAGGATTTAAAGAACCACATTTTGTTTCTCCTCATTGATTCCTGGAAAAGGATCACTGAGGGGTAGAAAAACAGATGCCCACAGCAGACAAGGCCTTTCCATCCTGCTCACTCTGAGAAAGAGTTTCCTTGACATTGAGGTCAAACAAGGATGATCCATCAAAAGAAATGCTGATGAATGAAGACTTGAAGGGCTCCACAAAGCCACACAAGTGCATCCAGGCACGTCTCCTTATAACTATGCCTGAACCCACTGCCTGTGAGGTACCCTAAGCAGCATGAAAAATTAACCTCTTGGAAGCATTAGAGATGTATAGAAGAGTGGCCAGCTGTGAACAAATTTTCCTGTGGTTCTCCACAGGCATGGACTTGGAAAGAGATTTGGAAAGTTCTTTATTCAGATCCCGTTGCAGCCTGGTGAAATGTGCCATATAGTTCAGTAACCATAAGGCAAAGATTGCTAAGGCATAAATGTGCTGCCTGAATCTGTCTAATGCCCTGGACTCTGTTAGTATTTCTTAGTAGCTGCCACCAAGATCATGGTGTCAACAGGGATACCCTTGATCCAGTAGGGCCTATCCTTAGCAGGGGCAATGAACTTATCAGGACAGTGGGGGATGGATTCTACAGGATTTGACTCCTTCCATGCCCAGTGAGAGACTACATCTATAAACTCATCAGCCCGGGGAGTCACCCAAGACATAGACAGTCCAGACCCAAAAGCTTCGAGGAACATTGACTCACCTGGGAAAGGGAATCAGAGGACCAACCACCTTTCTGTCTAAGGATTTCTAAGATGTCTCTGAAGGAGACATCATCTGGCAGAGATCTTGGGGACCCGTCCCCTTGATTGAAGTTAGTGTCTTTGGTGATAGACTCCCATGTTGAGTCCATGTGTCGTCTATTCCACATTCTCCTGCAGGGAATCTCTTCAGTGGGATGGTCTGTAGAGGTGTTCAAAGAGAAGAGAAAGTCCTCGAGGAGAACTGTCTGGTTGCTTGATAGGGCCATCTGTCCCTGTGTGATAGATCTGGGAGGATCAGAGCTCAGACCCAATGGCAGCAGAGTTGTAGGATTTGAAGAAGAAAGAGTAGCCATTTCTCTCGAATGAGAGAAGATCCTCTCCACCACCTCAAAAGCTAAAGGATTGAGAGAAGCTGTAACTGGCTGCACTGGTGCTGAAGCCCCTGATGCCACCTTGCCCGGATCCCTGCCAAAAAGAGGGAGTTGGACCTGAGCTGTCGAATACCAAAGCCTTGAGGGGCAAGGATGGCTCTGACAGCCTTGGAGTTAAACCAAGCTCCCCTTTGACCCAGCACAGACACTTCAGCTCTGAGACTTGTTCTGATTCAAGTGAATGGGCGCTGGACAAGTCAGAGATGCAGTCGAAGTCGAAAGCCTATCAGTCTTTGGATCTGACACCAATACTCTTGGGGTTCTTGGATCCCAAGCTCTGAAATCACCTGTCAGATTGGAAAATGAGAAATTACAGTATAGGAAACAGAAGGGAGGCTCACAGATCTGATGGGAGATGGAGCTGGGATAACTCACATCTGAATCTTGGCTCTAAGGAATGTCCTTGTCATCCTATCCACTTCTGCTTCGGAAAGGCTCCTGGAGGACCATACAGAGAAAGCAGTAGACTGGGGTTGAGATTCTCTCCTTGGGGTCTCTTGTAGGAAGAGAGAATGGAGTCAAGGAGAGGCAGGATCCAGAGTGAACCCTGGGGACTGGGTCTCTTGTAGGAAGAGAGAATGGAGTCAAGGAGAGACAGGATCCAGAGTGAACCCTGGGGACTGGGTCCTCAGAGACTTCAAATTTGTAACTGTCAGATCCATGGGTGTTGAATCCGACTGCTTGCACTTCAGATTCGAGGGTGCTGGATATTACTTTTTCTGTACTTTGGCAGGAAGCTCCAAAGTTGAAGTTGACTTTGGAGAGTGGGTGGGAGACCACTTCCTAGATCATTTTGCCTCTGAAGAGGCCATGGGTGTTTTTTGCAGGGGTTTGAGTCCCTGAAAGAGAAGAAAAAGAAGATGGTAACAAACTCTTTAGGAGCAATTTGTTACATCTGTTGCTAAGGGCCCTGGAATTGAAGCTAGTACAAACTAAACATTCAATATTTAAATGTGAAGCATCCAGACAATAAATGCACTCCCTGTAGGCATTAGAATTAGGGATCTTGTGCTCTCAGGAACTGCATTTCTTAAACCCAGAGGGTTTGTCAGCCATAAGAACAAAAAGGGAATGGGCTGACAGTGGTAGAAGGAAAAATGTTCACTCTATTTTTTTTTTTGTCAGGAAACTACCAACAATGGTACAGGAAAGAAATTACTCTCTGAAGGGTAGGAAGAAACAGAGAGAGAAAGAGGAAAGAAAGTACCAACAATGGTATGGAAATAGGGTTGCCACATTTTCAAATGGCCAAAGTGGGACATTTTTGGTACAAACATCAGATTTTACAGGCCGACACATACTCATGGTCAGTACAAAGGATAGAACTTAACTTTTTTGCTTAAATAAAAGCTGCTTATTGTAGCATTTTAGTTGCTTATTTTGTTTCTTATAACATTTAGGTATTTTAGATACAGAATAACTGTTTTATGCAACTATTACATAAAATATAGGAAATAATTTTGTCCTAAAATCTCAGGACATTTGCCATTTTTAACATTTTTTGTCAGGACACAACTGCCCAAAGAGGGACTGTCCCTCGCAAAGTGGGACAAGTGGTAACCCTATATGGAAAACTGCCAAAGGTAGAAACCAGAGAGAAAATAAACTGTAACCCTAACATGAAAGAAACCAAAAAATAAGGTAAGGAAGAGGTGATGAGAAAAGATAAAGCTGTAAGAGAATTACAAAAGCAATTGCACTCGCCACAAAAAGAAATCCACTCCAAAGCTCTGAGAGAAGGATCCGTGTCTGAAGTGATGAGGTGGCAAATGAGATATGAGGTATTGCAGGGTGACTGAGGCATTGTGGGTAAAAGGAGGAGCTTGAGAGTTGGATCTGATAGTCTAGTAAATGCGGCCGAGCTGGATCCGAGGTCTGATCAGAGACCCATTAGCTGAGGAATGAATGAAAAGGACAACATCAGATACATCAGATTTTGTAGATTACATTTTTTCAAGATGTAAAGGCTCAAAGAATGGAAAAGTGGCCTCCTATTCTTAGTTCATATACATACCAGGAACAATTTTCAGGAAAGAGTAGTATTAAAAATATTATCTCACTAGTTGTCCTGTTAGATATACCATAGATGGAAATGAACTAAAAACTATAACAGAGGAATTGAAGTATTATATAAAAAAAAAAATCCAGGTATGATGAACATTTGGGGAAGAGTCCAATTTTTATTAGTAAAAAGAGTGACAGCATTATTTATTATTTATTTATTGACATTTGTCTACCGGAAAAATCCAAATGGGTGCCCATTTTCAGCAGAGGCCTGGGGAGAAAAGCTCCAAAGTATTACAAAAACATTTTAAGAACAATACATTTGCAAGCTTAACAAAATAATATAAAAACATCTACAGTTTAAATAATTATACCAAATTAGACACACTGTGGCAACATTGGTTATAAATAGGCAGACACAAGTTAATGACAGTAATCTACTATTTAGAGAAATTTTAGCCAGTTTAGAGAAATTAAAGGTAAGTTAATATAATACATTGCAATATGAGGTGAAAGAAAAACAGGGTTATGGCATAATTAGACAGGAGAGAAAAATTGATTGAAGTTAGGAAGTAAGTAAAGGACAAGGAGTTAGGAAGTGTAAGGTATGAACAGGTACTTGTTCATATTTAAGGATATAGTTTATCCTTGTGGTGGGAAAGAACATAACCAAAGGAATTATTTCTGAATGGTTTTAAAGGAGTGGAGGATGGCTGTTGACTTGATGGATATAGATAAGGCATTCCAGGCCTTAGCAATATGGTATGTGTATGGACCACGCCCAGCAGATTTCACAGATTTGTGGACAAAGAGAAGTTTTTGGTCATTATTGCAATGACCGAGTAAGAACACAGTTATGCAGAATGTTATTTAATGCCAGACAAGCAGGTGGATGTTGGAAATTTTACAGGTGATAAGAAGCTGTGTGTATGTTAGCTGACTAGGTAGTTCTAATTTAGGCTTTTTAGTACTATACAGTAGAGGGTTCTGAAATTGATATTTGCTGCAAATTTAGCTACTTTATTATAGCATTGTACAAGTTTTGCTTGCATTTCAAGCCTAGCCAATTTTTCCTCAAAGGTGACAATCAAGCCGTGTAGTTTAAATTTATGAGGTAAACACTTTAACCATTATACCAACCCCTCTGGCTGACATGTGGCTGTTGGGCAGGGTTGAATGAGATGTTGGGGAATAAAAAGTTATGTACTTACCATAACGTTCCATCTGTGTTGTCCACTTTTATTCTTTCTCAACTGATGAGTTCTGATCAGACACTCGGACCTGACTCGGCTGCTTATACCACATCATCAGATCCTACAACTCTTGATCTCCTCCCCTTACCCACAATGCCCTGCCAACCTAACATACCTCAGATCGAGTATGCTGCTCCTAGATATAACAGGACAACCTAATACAGAATTTATTAAAGGCAGAAAGGAAAAGGGAGGCTGGAGCTGAAACAAGGAACAGGTTCCTGTATATCTTTCCAGGACCAAAGGATGGGGGTAGGTGGGAGGGTAGTTGATGAAGAATGAAAATGGACAACACAGATGGAATGTTGTGGTAGTTATCGTAAGTACATAAACTTTTATCTGATGATGTCCTTTTCTTTTTTTCTTCATCTGTTGAGATAGAGTCCTCAGCTACTGTAACCTTGTGAGGCCCTTATCGAAGGATATTCTGAAGCACTGCTGAGCCAAAGGATGTTCTCTTCCTGGAATTTAATTAAACTTGTAATGAGCAATGAAAGTGTGAGGATTAGCCTGTATTGTTGCTGTACACATTTCATCTAGAGAGGCTCTTGTCCAAAAGCCTGAAAAAAAGCCACGGACCTCATGGAATGGGCTCTAGGAGGTTTTGGTAAAGGCAATCCTAAATTACCGTGTACAAAAATTATACAATCGGTCAACCATTTGGCAAATGTAACTTTAGATAATGGCTTGCCCAACCTGGTAGGAGAAAAGGAAACAAATAGCTGTTCAGATTTCCTAAAGTCTTTGGTTCTATGCAAGTAAAAACAAAGTTATCTATGTACATCCAAAACATGTAGCCTTTGTATGAAAAGTTGGGAAAGGAAACTGGGAGATTAATGATCTGCTTTATGTTTGACCCTACATTAGGTAAAAAAGAAGGGTTTGTTTGCAATGACACAGTCTTTGTGGAAAAACATGTAATGAGGTTTTGAAAGCAGAGCTTGGAGTTCAGATACTCTTCTAGCTAATGTAATAACAACCCGAAAAAAGGTTTTCTAAGATAAAAATTTAAGGTCTGTTTTTATAAAGGTTCAAAGGGAGACTGAGTTAAAACCTGAAGCATTACATTTAAATCCCAAGAAAGGAGTAGGATCCTTTAACAGAAGCCTCAGGAAAAATGCCCCCTTAAGAAAGGCCTTGCATAGTTTAGAAGAGGCTAATGTAGAGTTATTTTTACCCAAGTGGAAGTTAGAAATGGCAGCAAATTGAACTTGAATAACTGTGAAACTAGTTCCTTCATGAAAAACTGAAGCTAGAAATTCAAGGGTCGAAGGCACGGGTGTTGAAAAAGGGTCCAGATCTTTGCTAAGGGCCTAGAAGACAAATCTTTTCCATTTACTTTTGTTAAGTCTTTCTAGCAGAGGCCTTAAGGGAAGATAACATAATATGATGGACCTGGGAGGACATCCTGGACTGTCTAAAAGTCAGTGGAACTGGAGAAATCATGCTGCCAGCTTGAGGCCTTTTATGGCTGGATGATTCATGCCTGTCAGTGAGACAGGCGGTCTAGAGTTGGATCCAGAATCCAAGGTGGATGTTGAAGATGAGGCCATAGGAATGGAAACCAACTCTGACAATGCCAAAAAAGTGGAATGAAGATGACTGAGCTCTTCAACTTGAACTACTTTCTGAAGCAAAGTACAGTTGTGTAAAATTTTACCATAACAGTAGATGTCCTTCCCCTCATTGTTGCAATATTCTTTACTAAAGAGACCCCTTGCCAAGGGTAGCTCAACATCCGGACTGTATACCAAAGCCTTAGGTTTTTCAAGGACATTGTCTATCACATGTATACTCCCCACTCATGGTGTAGGCATAAAGGTGATGTATGAAAGTATATACCTCAGAACTGAATAGCCCCAGGAGGAAGAACATTCCAAGGAAAAACGAAGGAACATGTGTATCCAGAAAGAAAAAAGAAAAAGGAGTAGAGAAAAAGGGGAGGAGGGAGGGAATGAATACTGCAACTGTTAAGGGAAGGACATCTACTGCTATAGCAAGATTTTACACAATTTTACTATGTCCTCCTTATGACTGTTAAAGTACAGTAATTTTTACTAAAGGGAGAGTACAAAAGCCCTAGAGGAAAGTTGGGAGGTGGCAGGCCTAGTAGGGTCCTCAAGAAACCTATGCAAGATAGCCCTGGCAAAGCCAGCTCTAGCCGTGGAAACCACATCCAGTTTATAATACTTAGTAAAGATATGGATAGAAGTCCAAGTAGCAGCCTCAAAGATGGAATTGGTATCCAGTCCTTTGAAAAAAGCACCAGAGGAACCAACAGCCCTGGTAGAATGAGCCTTTACAGAAGCAGAAAGGCATTTCCCATGAAAGGAATAACAAAAAGAAATGGCCTTAGAGATACATAAAGGAATGGTTTGCTTAGAAACATTCAAACTTACAGATCTAGGATGAAAAGAAATGAAAAGTTGCTCAGACTTGTGAATGGCCTTAGTCTTATCCAAATAATATCTGAGCTGTATATGCAAATCCAAAGTGTGGAGAACGTTCTCACTGGTGGACTCCGGAGAAGGAAAAAAGGGGGAAAATCAATAGACCGATTAAGAGACAATTCATTAACCACCTTGGGCATTAAAGAAGGATTACTATAAAGAGACACCCTGTCCCTGTAAAAAAACTAAAAAAGGAGGGGCAGCCATAAGGTTTTGAAGCTCAGCTAAAGTAAAGACCAAAAGAAGAACAGTCTTCTTTGTTCAGTGCTGCAAGGAAGCTGATGCTGCATGCTCAAAAGGAGCCTGAATAAAACTTTCAAGCTCAAAATTAAGGTCCTAGGAAGGAGGAATAGGCTTCCTGGGAGGCCTTATATGAAGGACTCCTTTAAGAAATTGTTTGACCTCAAACCTAACCTAAAGGTCAAAGGAGGAGATGTTAATGGCAGACAAGTAGAAATAGCTGAAAGGTGAGCTTTAACTGAAGAGTATGCCAACCCAACATGCAGCAATTCACACAAATAAGAGAGAACCAGAGAAACCTCCACAGAAAGTGGATCCTGGTTATGAGCAAGGCACCAGACCAAAAGTCTCTTCCATTTGGATACATAATATTTCCTGGTAGTGGGTTTCCTGACCTCCTGCAGAACCCTGAGCACATCCTCAGAAAAAAAGGTGCCTAAAAGAGATCCAAACCATATTACCCACAGTGTCAGTGAGGTTGGATGAAAGGCCCTTTGTCTTGTTTGAGTATGTTCACCTTGTGAGATAACTTGTGGTGATTGCCCCTGGCTAGATGCAGAATAAGAGGGCACCAGTGCTGTCTGTGCCAAAAGGAGTCGTCAGCAAGATTTTGGGGGAGTCCTGTTCTATCTTGAGCAGAACATTTGGCATGAGAGGAAGGGGAAGAAAGGCATAGAGAAACATCCTCTTCCAAGAAAAAGACAGGGCGTCCACCTTCCATGCCAGAGGACGTGGAACTCTGGTGCAAAAGAGAGGAAGTTGTCTGTTCAGAAGGGAGGCAACATTATCTACCTGAGGAGTAACCCACTAGTGGACAATGTACAAAAACACATCTCTGTGAAGCATCCACTCGTGTCTGTGTCATGGACCTGCTCAGAGAGTCGGCCACAATATTTTGGTCTGAAGGAATATAAACAGCTTGAAGAGTTACCTGATACTGGACAGTCAGATACTAAACCTGAAGAGCTAGTCTGCATAGGAGGTAAGACTGAGTCCCCCCTTGTTTGCTGATGTACCACATCATTGTGGTATTGTCTGCAAAAATATTGCGAGGACCTGGAAGAAAAAGGAAAGAAAGACCTGAAGAGCAAGAAGGAGAGCTCTCATCTCCTTGATGTTGATATAATCTGCCCTCTGAGGAATGAGCAAAAGACGCTGAACGTTTAGAGGGCTGAAAGAAGCACCCCACCAAGTGTCTGAGGCATCTGAAAAAAGTTCCTGAGAGGGGATTGGGGTCTAAAAAGGAAGCCCTGGGGTGAGAGACAGCTGATGCATCCACCATTGAAGCTCTAGTTTGAGGCATGGAAGAAGAGGAACTAAAAATCTAAAGGATGACAATGTTGAAGCCATACTGAATTTAGGAACCACTCTAGCTTTCTTATATAGAGCTTGGCTAGAAGAAGCATAAGGATAGAGGAAGCCATATAACAAGGAGCCGTTAGAAACTCCCTGACCATAACTGAGACCTGAGTAAGAAGGGATTGAAAACAGGTAATCAGAGCCAGAACCTTGGGTGGAGGCAGGGAAGCCAGCATTAGGAATGGTCAGGAACCTGCACCCAAGAAAAACATAATCCTGAGAAGGAGTCTGGAAGGATTTCTGGAACTTTATTGTAAACCCTGTGTTTTGCAAGAGGCAAATAGCATAATGGAGGTGCTGAATCAAGGCCTTTGGGGAGGAAGCCTGAATGAGCAGGTCATCTAGGTAAGGAAAAATGTCTGTCCTCCTCATCATGCAAAAAGCAATCACAGAAGTGAGGCATTCGGTGAAGACCCATGGGGCAGAAGAAAGGCCAAAGGGCAAAGCAGAGAACTGAAAATGCATGGATGAAATATAGAAATGCAAATATTTCCTGAAATAGGAATGAATAAGGATGTGAAGATAAGCCTCCTTGAGATCCAGAGAGACCAGGAAAATCTGAAGAAGAAAAAGAGGAAACAGAGTCTGAAGGGACATAATTTGAAAAAGATGGATATTCAGAAAGGTGTTGAGCTGAGAAAGGTCCAGAATGGGCCTCCAGATGCCTTCTTTTCTGGAACAAAAAAACATTCTGAATTAAACCCCACTCCAATTTTGAGGAGCAGAAACTGCTTGAATGGTGCCTTCTGAAGTACATCTGGAAAAAAGGGGCAGCTGTTCCTGAAGTGGTTGAAGAATGCCTAGAAAAGGAAGAAGGGATTTACGTACAGTGAAGTATCCTTGACAGATGAAGGACAGAACCCAAGAATCCTGAGTGATCTTTAACCAACTGGGAAAAGACAAGGAAAGATGAAGTGACAAAGGAACCTGGCCTAGGATGGAGGGAAGAAGACAGTCAGACAGAACCTGGTTTGTTTGGAAAAGGCGGCTTCTGAGTAGTAGGAGTCTGAGTAGACTTGACAGGAGGATCCCATATAGAACACTTTTTACCTTTGGGAAGAGGGTGAGACTATCTGTGTACAAAGGCAGGCTCAGAAGGCTATGTCCATTGAAATTTAGGAATGGGGAAACAAAAATATGATTTAATTCCTGCAAGTCTTGTCATTCTCCTGCAGGGACTTAAAAAGCTCAGCAACTGCAGAACCAAAGATATTTTTATTATTAAGTGGAGCTGTGACACCCATGCCCTGGCCCAGCAATCAATGAGCCTCAGTCCAGACCACTAACACCAGAGAGGGCGCCTCTTATAGGAGGAAAGGATAACAAATACACACAGTGAAGTGCAATTTCCCTTAAGAGCACATAGAGATCACAGTCAGTCTGGGGCTGGTTGCTCCCTTGCTCTCCAGGTCCCCAATAAGACTCCCCACTGGCACAGCTATAGGGTCCAGATCTCAGCCAGCTGGGCAAGCTAAAATCTCCAGCACACTGTCTGTCCAACCAGTGCTTCGTGTCCCTGCCCAAGTAGCTGACACACACGCACTTTGAGATAAGAGTTTATACAACCACACAGGCACTTCTGGCGAAGGCTGGCACAGGTTCTCCAGCTGTGTCCCTTTTACCCAGACTGTACGGTATAAATCACTGCCGCTACCCAGCTAATATTTATCAGCTACTCAAAGGCCCTTAATAGGGTGTCCAATTATTACTGTGCAATTTTATTATCCAATTGGTAAGTGTGACTAAATAGTCAAGGCTTATTAGAGTGACTTGGTACAGGATCAATATAAGCATGCAATGTACTCTAGAGCTTAACTTACCTCTACACAAAACTACACAAAACAGCCACAATTGAAAGGTTTTAAAATATTTAATAATAAATTATTAAAACCACAAGACAATACTTTCTACTACACAATGCTAGTCAAGAGTTCAGAGATCACACACAAATACGTAAATTAATTTAATAGTGCAGTTCTGACATTACAGAAAAACACTTAGTCTAATATTTCTAGTTTCTAGCTATTTCTAAAAGAAAACACAAGTCTAAGATAACTTGTATATGAGCAGCAGTTCTGTGAGTTGGATGGTCAAGACAAAAATGCTTAATAATCTCTGGTTCTCTCTGTTTAAATTGCTGTTTGCAGTCCTGATTCCCATTACATCATTTCACACTTTCCTGGTGTTCCCAGTTTAACAGAAACTACATAATTATTATCTTACACCTGTAGGAAACTACATCAATAAAAGACATTCCACGTGTAAATTCTAGTAATTATTCCTTAAGTTAAAACAATAGGCAAGATGCTTCACTCCATATTCATTGACTCCAAATTCTAACTTCAGTGGGACAGACATGAAATAATGTTACTTCAAAGGACAGACAAGAAATGCTTGTGTTAGCTTTCTTTACAGCAGAGGGCAATGTTGTTACATTTTTTTTTGAAGTTAAGCATTTCACAGCATATTCTTTCATTTAAGAAAACAAGCCTGTATTTCAACATTTATATTTACAAATGACAGAATTATGTATAAAATCCTATCTGGCTAGGCTGGCAGCCTTCATCTATCTTCACAGGAGCATTCATCAGTTTACCTTATAAAACATCAGGTAAAAGCTGGAGGCAAAGCCAAGAATAACCCCTTAACACAGAACCAACAGCAGCAGTTCAAGAAGAAGCATCAGCTGAATCATAACTACATTTAATAGTATGGCAAGTCACTCAAGTAGAGCAGCCCAACAAAGAGGGCCAAAACCTTCCCCTCAGAATCAGGAGGTCAGAAGTAACCTGATAGGCCTGAGAAAGGAGAGGTAAGACATACCTGGTCATATGGGGCTGATGATTAATAGCCCAAAAAAGCCAAGGTAGGAGTAGTATATGCCTTTTTGCCTAGCTGCTCCATGGCCCCACTGTTTGGTTTGTCAGAAGAGAAAGACACAACAGAGGGGTCAGCAGAAGGAGATTTGTAAAGAAACTTAACAATCATCAGGCACCTCATAAAACCTGTCAGTATTTTAGGAGCTGAAGGCTGAGAATCAGGAGCTTGAGAAGCTGCTGAAAAAGTGTGTGACAGGGCAGCTAGGACAGGAAGGACAGCTCAGGGCTTAGGAGACTCCATCTGGAGGAATTCATAATACCTCTACTGGACATCAGAGTACAGTGCCATTTAAAGAATTCAATAATCCGAGAGATGGTATCCCCAAAAGAAAGTTTCTCAAACAGAGAATCTGGACTAATGGAGTCCTCCTCCTCAGAAACATAGTGTAATGGAGAAGGAATCTAAGAGGAGTAAGCCAAGGACTCTTCCTCAGAGTACAATTCCTCATCAGAAAAGTCCTGCTCCCTGGGCCTCCTAAGAGGAGTTGATGACCGGGGGGGGGGTCAGGAACAGAAACTTCCTGGGGAGTGCACTAAATAACCCATGTATAAAATCCTGCCATTCACACTTGAGATCTTTGGAAGCAGGGGAAATATATTTCGTTTTCCAAACAAACTAGGTAACCAATACTCCATCACGGAAACCCGGTCAGTCCAAATCAGTCCAACCAAAGGAACTTCTCAAATGAAAGCCATTTATTGAACACAGATAAATTCACAAACAATTTCGACAAGTTTTCGACAAGTTGACCTAGGTTTCGCCTTGCTTAAACAGACTTCATCAGAACTAAAAACATTTTCTGCAAAAACCACCTCCCTATATACCACTCCCAGGTTAATTGGTCAATTACACCTTTAAAATATTAAAGAAACATACCTTTCAAGCCCTACATATAACTTGTTAAAAAATATCTCTATATAAAATGTATAAAAGTGTATAAAAAGTGTATAAAATACTATTGCAAGGAATGTTAATAAAACATATAAGAATATATAATAAAATAAAATATAATAATATAATAAAATAAAATATTATAAAAGAGAGTTTAATATTTTTATTATATATTCTTATATGTTTTATTAACATTCATTGCAATAGTATTTTATACACTTTTTATACACTTTTATACATTTTATATAGAGATATTTTTAACAAGTTATATGCAGGTCTTGAAAGGTATGTTTCTTTAATATTTTAAAGGTGTAATTGATCAATTAACCTGGGAGTGGTATATAGGGAGGTGGTTTTTGCAGAAAATGTTTTTAGTTCTGATGAAGTCTGTTTAAGCAAGACGAAACCTAGGTCAACTTGTCGAAAACTTGTTGAAATTGTTTGTGAATTTATCTGTGTTCAATAAATGGCTTTCATTTGAGAAGTTCCTTTGGTTGGACTGATTTGGACTGACCGGGTTTCCGTGTTGGAGTATATATTTCGTTTTCTCTGCAGCTTCTTCAAAGGAATGTCAGCCATGCCAGCATTCAATTAATGTAGAGGGAATCTCCTCCGAAACAAGAATCTGCGGAACACCCCTCGGTCCCTTGGATATGATCAGCCTAGGTTCCCCCCCAACATCTGCAATGGACATCTGCAGAGCCTCCGAGGATGTGCAAGAAGCTGGATCCATGTAGGCCTCCAAAGCGGTCACAGCAGAGGAATCAGACAGAACTGGATGATCCTCCAGGCTTTCACCAGTCTTGAAAGAGACATGTAGGAAGGAAGCAGAGCAGCCATTTCCAACCTGACTTTTTTGGTCTTCTTCTTGGCCAGCGGCTGACCCTTGGGATGGGACAATTCTGCCATTGCACCTTGTGCCAGTAACTTAAGACACTAGTTCTCTGGCTAGACAGACAAGGAGGAAAGATGACTACAAAGGGTCTTAGGGAAAAATGCTTGACAAGTTGAACGCAAAGTATGGTCGTAAGAAGCATCCAAGCAAAACAGACACTACTCATGATGGTTCTTACGGGGAATCTGTCTCCCACACTGACAGTTTCCTTTTCTGTATGAAACATAAACTTGGAATCAGAGGAAAAAACAGATAAGAAGAAAACCCCAATGCGGCACTTATCTGAAAATGGCTTGGTAACCAGCACAAACAAAGGAGCTTTCAGACCGACATTTGAAGATGGCATTCAGACTGGCAGCAAAGAGGATCTGATGTATGTATGTTTATAAGTCACCCTTATGTCCTACTCTGTGAGTGGTGATCATACGTGTGATGCACAATGTCCTTGAAAGACCTAAGGGTTTGGTATACTGGCCGGATGTTGGGCTACCCTTGACAGAGGATCCCTTTTGTAAAGAATACTGTAACAGTGACATACTAGGACATCTTTGGAATTAGTGTTGGGAAAGCATAAAGGGGACTGGAGGGCCAGTTGTGCACTAGAGCATCTCCTGGTGACTCCCCTAATGGAGGGATCAGGGCAAAGTAGACTGTAGAATGGCTGGCCCCATTGATGAAAACTCCTTTCCACCACACTGAAGTTGAGAGACCAGTCATGAGGCATCAGAATGGGCCTGCTTAGTTTGTCTACAGTCACAGTGAATTTTCCTGGTATGTGCGTTGCTATCAGAAATTGACTGGAAGAGATTGCCCTTTGCCATACTCTCATGGCTTCTCGACAAAGAGGATAAGATCTGGTTCCCCTTTGTTTGTTGATGTACAAGACTACTGATATACTGTCCATCTGTAAAGCAATTGTCTCGGGTGGGAGAATGTCTTGAAAGCCCTGCAACACCAGGAGGACAACTATCATCTCCAGGACACTGCTATACGTATTGGCCTCTTCAAGTAACCATGTACCTTGGGCTGCCCTTCCCAAGTAGTGTCCCTGCCACCCTAAGTGGAAGGCATCAGTGGTCACTGTGGCTTTGGATAAGGGAAGAACAAAGGGATGACCTTCACAGAGCTGGTAGGAATGAATCCACTACAGAAGATACCGTTTGCAAGCTTGTGTGAGCTTGATTGGTGTGGATAATGAGTGTTGGAGAATGGGCCACTGAGTAGACAGAGTCCATTGAGGGATTCTCATATGGAACCTGGCCAAGGGACCAGGGTGATAGCTGCTGCCATGGAAACCAAAGCCTGTAGTATCATTCAGGCTGGAATAGATGAACACTGAATCACTTTCCTGACATGGGACTACAATATGTTTATGCGAGTAGAGGGCAGTGAAGCTGTCTGACAGACTGTGTTCAGATGAGCACCTATGAATTCCAGATTCTAAGCTGAGGTGAGTTGAGACTTGTAATTTACTGTTATCTCTGGATGAGAACACAATTGAAGCAAGTAGTCCCTTGCCTGTTGAAGCCAATGCCTGGTTGGGGCAGTATGGAGCCAGTCATTCAGATATGGAAACACCTGGAATCACAGCAGTCTCAAGTGAGCAGCTACTACTGCCATGCACTTGTTGAATACCCTAGGGGCTGTGGTGAGACCAAAGTGTATTGCTTTGAACTGGTAATGATCGGCTGCCAGCCAGAAGTACAGGTATCATCTGGTGCACCTGTGCTCATTCTGATGTGATAGTATGCATCCTGAAGTTCTGTTGAGCACATCCAGTCGTCCTTATGCAGCAGAGGAAAAATGGACTCAACTGTGACCATCTGAAACTTTGTATACTGAACATACTGGTTTTACTTGCTGAGATCCAGAACTGGTCTTAAGTCCCCTGTCTTTTTGGCACTAAGAAGAATCTTGAATAAGTTCCAGACTCTCTGTGGACTGGGGGACCTCTTAGATGACTTTTTTTTCTAGCAGACTTTTTATGTCTAGAGACATTGCTTCCCTCTGATTGGGTGGAACATCAGAGATTTTATTCATGACTGTGGGGGGGGGGTAGAGAAAATGGTATGATATAACCTCTGGATATGATACTCTGCACCCACAAATCTGTGATAGACAGCCAGGCTCTCTGGTGCAGAGTTAAATGGCCCTGACTGCCTCCAGAGGGGAACAATTGGGCCTTCTTTCAGGAGCGCTGATAGGACTTACCTGAGAAGGAATCTCTAAAGCCCTGGATCTGCAGACTGCCTCTGCCATGAGGGCAATGTCTTCCATTGGAGTCCCCCCACATCCCTAGGGGAATTATCTCTGTGTAAATCCAGGGATAGTCCCTGGGATTCCTTAAACAACATCTTGCTACTACCTCACTGGTTCCTAGAGTATGGTCATTGAAGAGTAGAAAATATACACAAATGTCAGACAGGGTTGCTCCATCTTGTTCAAACCTGGAGAGTGTGTCCTTAACCTTGGGACCAAACAGAGAAGGTCCCTCAAAAGGCGCACTGAAAAACAAAGACTTAAATTGCTCCATAAAAATCACATAAGCACATCCAGGCATGTATTCTGATGGCTATGTCTGAACCCACAGCCAGTGAGGTACCTTCCGACGCATGGAAGATCAACCACATGGACACATTTGAGATGGACTGGAGGGTGGCCAATTGCTTGGAGATTGTTTCCATCCTCAGATGACATGGACCCCAAAAGAGATTTGGTAAGCTCCTTAATCAAATCTCTTTGCAGTCTTGTGAAATGTGCCAAGTAATTCAGCAACTTGAGGTTAGGGTCGTTGAAGCATATACACGCTTCCCAAGACTGACTAAAGCCCTAGACTCTCTATAAGTTGGATGGACAGAAGGATTCTATCCCACCAGCTCTTTCTTTGTGGCTGCAGGCACAACCATGGCATCAACTGGTACTCCTTTCCTCCAGTATGTGCGGTCTTTGGGGAAGGCTAGAATTTTATCTGGTCTTTTTGGTATTGGCTTGACAGCATCTGCCTCCTTCCACTCCCGCTGAGAGAAGAGGTCAATGAGCTCATTGGCTTGGGGTGTGGGTCACCCAAGAAGTAGATGGGCCAGACCCAAAAGCCTCCAGTAACACCCATTCCTCCTGGAAGGGGTGTTGGAGGACCAACCATCTTTTGATTTCAGGAGCTCCAGGATGTCTCCAAAGGCAGAGTCATCAGGTGGTGATCTGGGGGACCCCCTCCCGCTCATCAAAATCAGTGTTCTCTGTGAGAGATTCCTGGGGAGAATCTAAGTGCCTCCTCTTATACGTCCTCTTCCGAGGGACTTCCTAAGTGGGATGTTCTTGGTATGTGTCAGAAGAGATAACAGTGTCCTGGTGGACAGTCTGGAGACTTGTTTGGGCTGGCTATTCCAGTGGAAGGATGGTCAAGACTCAGAGCAAAGAACAGTATGTGGCAGGGTTGTCTGATTGAGGTAGGGATGTCTCCTCTCTAGCCAAGAAGAAAACCCTCTCCACAACGTCAAAGACAGAACACCTAGGGGAAACAGAAATTAACATCTCCGAAGCCCGGAATATCTTCGATCGTCAACCCCTGAAACCCTACTAGCACTTTGTCTGAGGAGGAAGTTGGACCAGAGCTATCCAGTGCTGAGGCTTTGAGGGGAAGAGATGCATCAAAAATTTCAGAGTCAATGCTATGGTTCTGAGAGTCCTCCTGCTCCGAAATACTGAATGATGGTTGGCTCAGGGGAACCAGTAGAGTCAAAGAACAGTCCCTGAGTCCAAAGTAAACACCCCTGGGATCTCAGATCTGAAGCCTTTGAAACAGAGGGTGATATTGGAGAAGGAGATACTAGAGGGGAGGTAGACAGATGTCGGCTCACTGGCCCAGATGGGGCCAGAGTCTTGAGAACCCCCATCTGTATCTGCACTCTGAGGAAATTCCTCATCATCCCATCTGCATCTATTTCTGAAAGACTTCTGGTGGATCTGAGAGAGGATGTAGTGGAAGGTGGCCTAAAGTGTCTTCAAGGTGACCCCTCTAGGAAGGGAGAAGGAAGCCTAGATGGAATCAGATCTGAAAGAAGAGGCAGAGATTGGACCTGACAGGACGTTGGCTTTTCAACTGTCAGATCAGAGACCAACAGATCCAACTTTTAATGCACTTTAAAAGGGGGATCCATTGAAGCAGCCAATGTCTATGCCAAAGATCAATCCGAAGACCTTGTTCAGAACTCCTTTCCTTTAGGCAAAGTTCAGGCTTACTTTTTTTCTTACTTTTTTTAAAGGATTTGAGCCCCAGCAACTGTAGAAGTAGAAGGCAAAAGACCTTGCAAGACAAGTTTATTTCTGTGATTTGTTAAATTTCTGGTGTTAAAACTGGAGAAGATTGCACAGTCTACTTCAAGGTGTGCAGGAGCCAGACAATATACATATTTCTTGTGTGCATCTGAGCTGGGCAGCTTGTGCCCACAGGAAATGCATTTTATGAACCCAGAGGGTTTGTCCAACATAATATGACCATCATATACTGCACAACATTCACTTTACACACCAGAAATTAGGCTCCCTTTATAGGATCAATGGATTTCTTACAGATACTGCAAGAAAAATCCTAGCCACCACCTTCTTATTGCCAACTCTCTTCTACACTGTTCCTATCCTAACAAACTTAAACTAATGCTCAAAGAAAGAAACTTACATCCTACTACAATAAAACAGCTAAATTTGCCACCAATTTCCTTCATAAGAACCACCATTGTAATAGCATAAAGCAAATAAACTGGCTTGAACTGCAGAAATACCTAACATATTCACAACTAACTACAGCACACAGATTCATTCATTATCCAGAAAAATTCCCTGTACTACAAATCTTATTACTGCCCTACTGTCCAGCAAGGGACCTCCGTTCTAGTAACAAGTAAGTCAAATAATGTTGCAGGAGACTCGCTCTACTCTCAATACATTGCTAAACACTTGAATAGTATCCCCACACAAATAAAACTCTCTGACAAACTCAATAGTTTTAAACCACTGCTTAAACAACATCTTAACCAGTCCTGGTCCTGCACATGCCCATCACCAGGCTAAGACTTTGTGCTCACCGTACAATACTCTCCAAATACTCTCAACCTCTCACTGAAATGACAAAAAAAAATTATACATAACTGCTGCCAGTACAATCCATTAAGTTGCATGTCGGCTTTCTCTTTAGTAACTTCTACTTTTGTAAAATCTTAGAAAATATAAATTTAACTACTGTATGTATATAAATGTAAACAGAAATGTAACTACTCTGTGTTTAACTGGAACCAAATATAATGCAATGTAAACAAATGCAGCTTCCCCCGGGCCTCCGCTGAAAAAAAGAAGTTATGCACTTACCATAGTGTTGTCCATCTCATCCTTTATTCTCACTGATGGGTCGTATCGGTTTTAGCCTGTACCAAAGCTCGAGGACTTCAGCAAAGCTTGTGGGCTCCCTTCTATACTCATAATGCAGTTTCCCAACTCCCCCAGATCTTGTTTGCCCCTACAGAAGCAACACTAATAGTACATAAAAGGTAAATTACATAAGAACTCCATATAGTTAATAGTTATGAGGATAGTAGTAGCATTTCTGAGGCTATATAGATCCATAGATCTCATGTCTAGTTGGTCTCCCAGGGTATCTGGAAGGGGGCATGGAGGGTGGGATGTGAGAATAAAGGATGAGATTGACAACCCACATGGAACGTTATGGTAAGTACATAACTTCTTTATGTGCTGTTGTCAATCTCGTCTTTATTCTCCCTGATGGGACTGCACCCCAAGCAAGTGTACTCTTGGGTGCTCATGGGAGAATATTCCTCAGAACCACAGAACCAAAAGAAGCTGTACTTCTGGAGGCCAAATCTAGTTTGTAATGAGTGATAAAGGTATGAGGTTTTGCCCACATGGCTGCAGCACAGATATCCATGGGCAACCTTCCTTGGAAAGCTGAAGAAGTAGCTATCGATCTGGTAGAATGAGCTTTAACATGAAATGGAAGAGTTCTATTCTTGGCAATATAAATGTGGGATATACAGGAATTTAGCCATCTAGATAAGGTGACCTTTGAAACCAACAAACCTTTTCTAGTGTCAGAGTAAGATATGAAACATTGATCTGATTTCCTAAAATCTGCAATTCTGTGAAGGTAGAAACATAATTGTCTGTAGACATCTAGAAGATGAAGAGAATATTCTCCTTTGTTCTGGAAATTAGTGAAGAAAAACTGGTAACTCAATAGATTGGTTGAGGTTACTTTCCGACACAATCTTTGGGAGAAAGGTGGGATTAGTGTGTAAAGAAACTATCTTTATGAAAAATCAGGTATGGAGGCTTAGCAGACAAAGCTTGTAGTTCTGAAATTCTGGCTGAAGTAATAGCCACTAAAAAGAGCGTTTTTCAAGATAAGAACTTTAAATCTCATGTGTCCACATATTCACAGGGAGGACAAATGATGTCTGTTAAAATGAAATTAAGATCCCATGGTGCAGTTGGGTTTTTGTACGGAGGTCTTACCATTGAAGTGCCTTTCAAAAAGGCTTTACAATGCCTGTGAGACATAATTATAGTACCATTTTCCCCTACATGGAAATTAGAAATTCCCGCTAACTGAACCCTAATAGTGGAAGCAGCAGCACCTTCATGAAATCATTTAGCTAGGAATTCGATAATAGAGTGCATGGACACAGAAAAAGGATCTACTTTATTATCACTCACCCAATAACCAGATCTATACCATTTACTCTTGTATAACCTCCATGTGTAGGCTTTTTGAAAGGACAACAAGATATGTTTTACTGGGGAGTAAAGAGGAGGAAACCTGGAAATTAAGGGATTTGGAGCAGCTAAGCTATCAGTTTGAGGTTTTGAAGGCTGGGATGACCCATTCCTGATGCATGCGTCAGTAGATCCAGAGCTGGGTCCAGAATCCATGGTTCATCCAGAGGATGAGGCTGAAGGAAGGGAAACCAGATCTGATGAAGTCAATAGAGGGCAATCAGGATTATTGTGGTCTCCAACGAGCTTGCTTTCTGCAGAAACGTGGGAATCAGAGGAACTGGAGGGAAAGCATATAGGTATCCCCGAGGCCAATCATGAATGAGTGCATCTCTTGGAGTCCCCCATGGAGGGGGAATCAGGGAAACGTAGTTGCTGCATTTGGCATTGGCAGGTGATGCAAAAAGGTCGGAGCAAGGCTGGCCCCATTTTCGGAAAATCTCTTCCGCTACTTTCTTGATTGAGGGACCACACATGTGGCCATAATATGGCCCTGCTGAGTTTATATGGAATCACGTTGTATTTCCCCGGGATGTGGGTTGCAACTAGAAAGTGGTAGGAGGATGTTGCCCATTGCCAGACCCTTAGGGCTTCTCGACAAAGATGGTAAGATCTGGTCCCCCCTTGTTTGTAGATATAACAGACTGTTGACATATTGTCCAACTGAATTGCTATAGTTCCCAGAGGGAGAGTGTTCTGAAATGCTTGCAATACTAGAAGCACTGCTCTCATCTCTAGGATGTTTATGTGCAAATGAGCCTCGTGTGTCTGCCATTTGCCTTGGACTGTCTTCCCCAGATAATGCTCCTCCCACCCTATCTGGGAAGCATCCGTGGTCACAGTGGCTAGAGATTTTGTGAACATAAAGGTATGGCCCTGAGACACTGAAGGTGAGTGAATCCACCACTCCAGATCTTTCTTGCAAGAATTTGTTGAGTATCTTGTGTGACATCAGTAATTCCAGGATCGACCATTGTGTGGAAAGTAACCATTGAAGTATCCTCATATGAAGGCGAGCTAGAGGGACAAGTACTATAGAAGCTGCCATCTTTCCTAGAGGTTGTAGGATTTGTCTTGTTGAGGCTTGAGTTCTTTTGATCAGCAATCTGGCATGCAAATGAAGATTAAGTAGCCTGTCGGGAGGGAGTCTTGCTATCTGCATGGTTGTGTTTATGACCGCTCCTATAAAATTTAAGTTTTGAGATGGCTCTAAGGCAGACTTTTCATAGTTTATGGTAATACCTAGGGAGGAGCACATGTGGAGAGTATAATCTCTGGCCTGTAGCAGTAGATGCCTCATCGGGGCGGTTATGAGCCAGTCGTCCAGATACGGAAACACCTGGCATCCTAGACGTCTCAAGTGAGATGCTACTACTGCCATGCATTTGGTGAACACTCTGGGGGCTGTAGTGAGACCAAAGGGCAGAGCTTGTAAATGAAAATGACTGGCTCCAAGCTGGAAGTGCAAGAACCTTCTGGATCGCCTTTCCATTTTGATGTGGGAGTACGCATCCTGAAGGTCTATGGAGCACATCTAATTGTCTTTTCCTAGGAATGGAAGTACTGACTGCAGTGCTACCATATGGAACTTAATTTTTCTTCACTGATTTGTTTAGATTGCTGGGATCCAGAACTGGTCTTCAGTCCCCTGTTTTCTTTGGAACTAAAAAGAATCTTGAGTAAGTTCTGGATCCTCTCTGGTCTGTGGGGACATCTTGGATGACTCTTTTCCTTAGCAACTTTTGAATTTCTAGTGTTGCTTGTTACTTTTGACTGGGTGGAACATCTGGAACTTATTTGTTTATGGGAGTGGGGAAAGAGCACCCGTTTGTTGTTTGTGTCACCAGGTCTCCAGGTGCAAGGACAGTCACCCCGCCAACTGCCTCCAGAGGTGAGCAGCCAGGCACTTCTGGAGGCAGTCCTTTAGGAGTGTTGAAAAGGTCTGCCAAAGAAGGATTCTTTGGAGCCCTGATTCTGTGAACCACCTCTGCCACGAGGGCAGCATCTTCTGTTATTATTCCCTCCTGTGCCTTGGGGAGAATTACCAACTTGTGTGTCCTGGTAAGACATTTGTGATTTTCTGAACCACATCTTGCCACTATGTTTCTGACCTTTTGAAAAGGGTCTAGTGGGAGTGGAAAAATGTACTCCAATGGCAGACAAAGTTTTACCTTCTTGTTCACACCTGGTCAGCGTCTCTTTAACTTTAGGTCCAAAGAGTGATGAAAGTACAGTTGTGTACATTTACCATAAATGTAGCTGTTCGAGTGTATTCAATGTCGCAGTCATCACCTGTGGGTTATCCCTGCTGTGGTGGCCCTCGGCCGGCCCGAATACGAGAGTCATTGTTTTTCTGCGTCGGCTGCTGTCACTTGCTGACTGACATCAGGTCGTCAGTGCTATAAAGAAAGGCAGCCGATGCCATTACATCAGTTTTTCTTGCCCTAACCAGTCAGAGGCCCAGGTAAATATGGTAAAGTGGTCCTGGTGGCTAAAAGCCACCATTAGAAGTGTATGTCTCCCTAAAGAAAGAAGATATAAAGAGGAAGGAGGGAGGGGAAACCTGGAATGCAACAGTGAATACTCTCTGACATCTACATTTATGGAACGTGTACACAACTGTACAATGTTCTTTGTGCTTCACTGTTGCAGTCATCACCTGTGGGAGGATTCCCTAAGCTTAGGAGAGGGGTGGCAGGATTAGCAAGAGACCTAGGAATGGGTCAGCATGCCCTGCAGAACTGCAGAGGCAAACTCTGCCCTAGCCTTAGAAAATAGATGTAGGTGGTAATGCTTGGTAAAGGTATGGACAGAAGTCCAGGTGGCAGCTTCCAGGATGTCCCTGGTGGGAGCTCCTCTGAGGAATGCTGTGGAAGTGTGGGGTGCCCTAGTGGAATGGGTTTGAATAGAGTTGGGGGGTTCCCCATGTAATCTATAGCAGAAATGGATACAGTGTGATATCCATTTGGAAATGGTTTGTTTGGAAATGGGCTTCCCCTCTGCCACTGGGGCAAAGCTTACTGTTTTCCTGAAGGGTTTAGTACAGTTCAGAGCTGTCTGTGCACATCTAGTGAGTGCAGAATTATTTCCCCCTTGTTTTGAGGGTTAGGAAAGAAGGTGGGTAGATGTATGGCACTGGCTGAGAGTCACATTAGATACCACCTTGGGCATAAAGGAGGGATTAGTCTTCAGCGAGACCCTGTCTGCATTGAAGATGATGAAGGGCTCAATGGCCATTAGTGCCTGAAGTTCTGAAACCCTTCTGGCTTAGGTGATAGCTAGAAGAAAAGCAGTCTTCCAGAGGAGGTATCTTAGATCTGCTGAAGCAGCAGGTTCGAAGGGTGGTAAGGTTAGTTTTTCAATCAAATAATGGGAGAACAGGGGCTGTTCTGTATCAAAATGAGCTGAAATGGCTGAGGCGTGTATTTTAATAGAGGAGAAGGAGAGGCCACTATTAAGTAGCTTCGCTAGGTAGTCCAGGATAGAAAGATGGAAGGCTGTGAGGTACTGCCCCCTCTGGAATGGCTCCAGGAGCAGAATCTTTTCCATTTTCCTGCATAAGATTTTCTGGTGCTGGGCCTTCTGACCTCTGTAGTAATGTCTTGAACCTGTTTGCTTAACAGGGGCCCCTTGTTTGCCTGTAGAGTAGTAGGCATGCTGATAGTCTGAGAGTCTGTAAGTCTGGGTGCAGCATTCTCCCCCCTCACACACACCTGAGTCAAGAGGTCTGAGATCAGGGGAAGCTGTAAGATCAGGCCTTGCAGTAAGGGGTACCAATGATGTCTGGGCCAATCTGGAGCAATGAAGATGGCCTTTGCTCTCTCCTCCCTTATTTTGATCAGTACCTTGGGAATAAGAGTCAGAGGAGGGAATGCGTACACAAAGTGGGTGTTCAAGGGGAAGGTCAAGGCATCCACCTTCCACGCTAGGTGGTGATACTCCCTGGTACAGATTTTTTTCAGCTGATGGTTGAGATGTGAAGCAAAGAGATTCACCTTCAGAATCCCCCACTCCTGAGTGATTTGTAGAAAGATTTTTCTGTGGAGCTGCCATTCGTGGGGCCCAGTAAGTTTCTGCTTAAGTGGTCTGCCAGGGTGTTGTTGATCCCTGGTAGGTATTGGGCTATTAGATGTAATCACATGGAAGAGGCTGTCAGCCCGAGGTTCATGGCTAGCCTGCATGGAGGGTATGATTGGGTCCCTCCCTGTTTGTTGATGTTCCACATTACTGTGGTGTTGTCTGTTTTGATAAGGAGAACCCCTAGCATGAGATGGGGTTTGAGGGATATCAGAGCTTTTTGTACTGCCATCATTTCCTTCTGGTTGATGTGTAAGAAAAGGTGCTGGGAATCCCAAAGACCTTGAGTGCGCCTGCCTTCTAGGTGAGTGCCCCAAGCAATGTCTGAGGCGTCGGTGATAATGATCTGGCTGGTTGAGCAGAGGGTGAAGGAAATACCGTTGTTCTGGGCACAGGCCCCTGCCCACCAGAGAAACTCAGCCCTTATACAGGGGATCAGAGGTAGAGAGGTCTCTAGAGGTTGAGAGTGCTGACAACAAAGGTTCTTTAGGTACCACTGACGTTTTCTCATGTGAAGCCTGGCCAGAGGAATTAGAAGGATGCAAGATGCCATGCACCCCAAGGCTTGTAGGAACTTCCTCACAGTGAGGTGACTTCTGGAAGCCAACTGGGTAAAGGAGAGAGGCAGGAAGCTCTGCTTTTCTGGGGATAGGAAGGCCATTTGGAATGCTGTGTCCAGCAGTGCTCCCAAGAAAATGATCTTCCTGGAGGGTGTTTGCTTTGATTTCTTCTCATTGGTGTACCCTAAGCAGGTTAGGAGTGTTTTGACAAAGAGGAGGTCCTTGAGGAGCTTTTCTTTGCAATCTGCCTGAATGAGGCAGTCGTCCAGATAAGGGTAAATCTGTATATTTTTCTGTCTGCAAAAGGCTATGGCCGGGGCTAAGAATTTGGTGAATACCCTGGGAGCAGTAGATAAGCCAAAGGGTAGCACAGATAACTGAAAGTGTTGTGAGCCTGCTCTGAAGCAAAGGGATTTCCTGCAGGATTCCCTTATGGGGATGTGGAGGTAGGCATCTTTTAGATCTAGGGTAACTAACCAGGCATTTTTTTGTCAGCATAGGCAGTAGCTGCTGCAAAGTTATTATTTTGAATTTGGGGACCACCAGGAAGGTGGTCAGAATGGATAGATCCAGGATGGGGCGCCAAGTGCCCTCTTTTCTGGGAACAAGAAATAGTCTGGAATAAAAGCCTTTTCCTGTTTGATCTGAGGGGACAGGTTCTACTACCCCATTGGGATATGAGAGTTTGGACTTGTTTCAATGCCTCTGCCCACTGATTTGGAGGGAAGTCTAGGTACCCTCTTGGAATTGGGAGTTGGTTGAAGGAGAATTTGTATCCCTGAAAAAAGATCCATTGGTTCTTTGTTACAGAAAGCCAATTTTCTTTGCAGAGGGCACAGGGGGAGAGGGAGTCATTGAGAGTTTTTGCCATACAGGGATGGCTTAGAACTCCCTGCCTTTGTTGCGGAAGTGGTCCACTGTTTGGTTCTCTGCTGTCCCTGGGACAGGAGTCTTGGTGGTCTGTCCCTGCGGGGTTTATCTTGCCCTTGTCTACTAGGTGCAGGAAAAGACCAGTGCTTTGAGGGAAAATTCCTGCTGAACCTAGGAGGTTGTACGTGAAAGAAATCTTTTACTGTTTGCATAGATTTGGCTTTGTCTTCCATCTTTTTTAAGCACCTCTTCTGCTTTTACTCCAAACAAGCAATCCTTACCCAAGGGTGCATCAAGTAATTTAGATTTGACATGATCAGGGAGAGGCTGTTCCTTCAACCATGCATGTCTCCTAATGACAGATCCTGACATTGCTGTCCTGCTTGAGGCTTCTGGGTGTCATATCCACAGTGTAATGAGTGTTTGGCCACTTGACAAGTAGAGTGCAGTAAATCTGCTAACTCTTTCGAATTGGCACAGTCAGGAAAGGTTGAAAACTTTTGTTTCAATAGTTCCAAAGTGTGTTTTTGATATTTTAACATGTGGAACTGACAGTTGAGTGCTCTGATAGCTAAGGTTGCAGAGATGTATATTTTTTTACCCCATCTGTCCAGATCTCTGGAGTCCTTGTCAGAAGGAATAGGATTCTTTGCAGAACTAGCCTTAGCTCCTTTAGGTCCCTGTGTAATGTCCTCCGGGTCTGCAGCAGGATTTCGGTACAGGTATTTGTGAGAATCTGGTACTCTATAATACCTGTCATGTTTTCTGCGAGCAGGTGGGAGGGTGACAGGAGCTAAGTTGGATTCATGGAAGACATCCTCCACCACCTCTGAGATTGGGGGGATGGCCAAGGGTCTGTACTGGGGCAGGTCTAGAAACTCTCTTAATCTTTTCCTAGACTGAGGGAAGTCCTGGGATTCCCAGTGGAAATGTTCCCTGAGGGTGTGAAGGATTTCCCCAAAGGAAAGATCTTCTGGTGGGGAGGCAGAAGGAATGGATTCCTCTGCATCTGAATCCTCATAAGCAGTCAGAGGTTGTTGTTCCTCTTCAAAATCTGAATAATCAAACTCCTCACAATCCTGTTCTGTCAGTATTTCAGGAGAAAGGTCTCTTTTCCTTTTAGAAGTTGTGGCCTGACTACCCCTGATAAGGGTGATAAGATCCTCCGTCATTTTAAGCATTTCAGCTTTGGGTGGTGGAGCAGGAGTAAAATGGTGGCAAGAGGTAGATTTCCTGGGAGTGGCCTTGATTTTAGGCCTAAGAGTATCCATTGGTCTGAGAGAAATGGTAGTTAGATGAGAAGATGTTGTTTTTTGTCTAGATTCGGTAGTGTAAAAAACCTCCTCGGAAGCCGGTGCCTGCTTCGCAGCTCTAGACCCAACAGAGGCAGACAACCAAAGGCTCAGAAGATGAAGAAGATTTCTGCAGCATACGGACTCTGAAAGGGTCTCAGTAGAGGCCTTCAAAGATATCGGATTGGGCATCAGGGGCTGCAAGGTGCCTCACTGAATTCTGGAGAACTGACTACCTGCTTAGCGGTAGAGTCGCCGGAAGGCTTAGCCTTGTGTGGTCTGTCTGTATCTTTATCCTTACATTTTTTTGGAATGTCTACAGATTGTTGGCTGACGGACACCATTTCACTGGCAAAATAAGAGCTCTACGACAAATGTTTTTTGCGTTAAAGAGGGCACAGAACCAGCAACAGGGGACGTCATGGTCTGGGCCTAAACAAGTGACGCAGTATGAATGGAAGTCTCAGTTTGGGATTTGCTTTCCACAGGCGAGACGATTGTTAACTTTTTTGGACATTGGTTAGTGCAAGAAAAAAGGATAACAAAAAGGGGTACTTAGCTTTAGACGTTTTCAGCTGTAATTCAAACTCTGGTAGCGACCGACCGGCACACTTGCGAACTGCTTCTGCTACGGGCTCCATGGCAAGAAAGACTGATGTAATGGCATCGACTGCCTTCCTTTATAGCACTGACAACCTGACGTCAGTCAGCAAGTGACAGCAGCCGATGCAGAAAAACATTGACTCTGGTATTTGGGCTGTCCGAGGGCTACCACAGCAGGGATAACCCACAGGTGATGACTGCAACAGTGAAACATGAAGAACATCCATCGAAGGGAGCA
Source organism: Protopterus annectens (assembly GCF_019279795.1). Lineage (NCBI taxonomy): Eukaryota > Metazoa > Chordata > Ceratodontiformes > Protopteridae > Protopterus > Protopterus annectens. The sequence goes on from NC_056726.1 coordinate 181,376,223, forward strand.
TTAACAAAGGAAGACTTAAAGGGCTCCAGGGAATCGCAAAGGCGCATTCCAGCCTGTCTCCTAAAAGAGATGCCTGAACCCACCGCCCTACTCGCTCCATCCGCTGCATATGAGATGAGTCTCATAGAGGAGTTAACTACTGAATTTAGGGTGGCTAGCTGTGCATTGATTTTGTCCTCTACCATATCAGCTACAGCTCCTTGGAGGGAGTCTGATAGTTCTTTCAACAGGTCTCTCTGAAGTCTGGTGAAGTAGGTGAGGTAATTCAGCGATCGTAGTGTAAAAAGCCACTGAAGCGAATACATGCTTCCCATACCTATCCATGGCCCTACAATCCTTATTAGGAGGATGGATAGCAGAACTGGCCTCAAAGTTCCTTTTTTGTGGCACCTGCCACAACCATGGCATCAACTGGAACACCTTTAGTTAGAAAGGACTGGTCCTTGCATGCTGTAATGTATTTGTTTGGCCTCCTGGGAGTGGGTTCTATGGAATCCAGGGACTCCCACACATTTCACGAAACCAACTGAATAAGCTCATCGAAAGGTAGAGTCACACAAGAGGTCAAAGAGCAAGATCCGAAAGCCTTCAGGTATACCGACTCCTTGGCTGAAGGGGAGGAGGGCTGCCAATCACCTCGTTGTTTCAAAATTTCCAGGATGTGACCATGGGGACCCTTCTGCTTCATCAAGGACGGTATCTGAAGTGACTGACTCCTCTGGGGAGTCTATATGCTTTTTCCTGCATGATCTCTTCCAAGGTACCTCATCAGTGGGATATTCTGGAGAGGTTTCAGAAGAGAGGGAAGTTCTCTGAGGAACATCCTGTGGCCTGGGATCTCTGTGGTCCCCTGGATGGGGGTGAGGAGGTAGAGACACCTGCACTGAGGAGGGAGGAAGCTCTGAGGAGGACTGGGCCTGAGACTCTGGAATAGTCATCACCTTCCTCATAACTTCAAAAGCATTCCACCCCCGCTCTGAAGAACTCCCCGGCACTGAAAACACAGATGTCGGAGTTGAAGGAGCCTGAAGAGCAGGGGACAGAAGCTCTAAAGAAGAGGTGGGAGCTGAAACCATCTGAGCCGAGGCCCCAAGAGAGAGAGTCGGATCGGAAGAGATCCAAGCTGGCTCCGAGGATTCGACTAGCGAGTGTCGGCTCCCAGAGGTCTCCTGCTCTGACTCGATGGAGATGCTTGGGGCAGACATCAGTTTTGAGGTGCCAGCAAACCCTGGACCTGATACAAACACCAGTTGGATGTTGGAGTCTTACAGAAGATCAGATCAGAGGAATAGTAGGTGCCAAAGGAGGGGTTGAGACTGATCCGACTCCTTTGGGCTCTGATCCAGAAGCAGCTTGGCTTAATCAGGTGTCTTAAGAAGCCCCTGCACAGCCTGATCCACATCTTTATCTGAAAGACTTCTAGTCAACCTTGTAGACAGAGTTGGAGACCTAGATCTGGTTAGGAACAGTGAAGGGAGCCGAGTAGTAATTGGCTCCAAAGATGGAGATTGGCTCCGATAGCAGTATTCTACAGGTAAGGAAGCTTTCGGAGCCAAAAGAGGAGAAGAAGTTGATGGAGGAAGTCCCTGCTCTGGAGGTTGAAACCTGTTCCATAGGTGCTGTCAGAGCACACTCTTTTGATAGTTTGGCCTTCAGCTCAGAGGCAGATTTTGGAGCCGAAGAAGGACGTTTTCCTGACCTCTCTGATTTGTTCGATTTTGGAGAGGAAGGATCCACAGAAATAGCTTCAGAGAATGAGATTTTCAGTAACCCCTTCAAAATCAGTTTGTTTCTCCATTCCATTATGTGCACTCTGGCTGAGGCATGGCATATGCAACAAGACTTCTGCAAATGAAGCGGCCCCAAATAGTATACACTCAAGGTGCAAGAGTCACTGAGGGGCATCTTTTTACTACACTTTTCTCATTTTTTACAACCTAATGTCTTGGCATCTTTCTGGGACATACTGTTGAGCTAAGGAAATACCAGATATCTGTCAACAAACACAGAAAAGAAAAAAGAAAATCTCAACTTTTTTTTAAACAACCACAACACTAAGGAAAAGGAAGGGGAGGGATTCAAGTCCTCTACCTTAGACTTGAAAGAAAATTAAATAACTGCTTTCTAAGTAAAATGAGCAGTTATTAGACAGCAAAGAAGAGAGGAAAGTAGGAAAAATACCCTCTAACTTAAACTGGTATTATATAAAGGCCCTCTAACTAAAATGGGCTTTAAGGATAAGGGAAAGGTAATTTAACAAGTAAATAGACAAGTAATTAATAATTAACAATTAACAAAATTAATAATCAACAAGATTTAAGAGCAAGTAAGCAAAAAATATATATAAATTGGCAAAGATAATGTAAAGATAATCGACTTAGCCCAGAGTTTGCTAAAAGTATCCTACTCGCAGAGCAGCAAACAAGATCTGGGGGAGTTGGGAAACTGCATTATGGGTAGGGAAGGGAGCCCATGAGCTTTGCTAAAGTCTTTGAGCTTTGGTACAGGCCAAGACAGATTTAACACATCGGATCCAACCCATCAGTGAAAATAAAGGTGAGATACCTCGTCAGACTTTCCCAGTAAACAATGACAAATAAATAAGTCCACACACAACAACCAGCTTTGCTATGTTAAAGAAAGTCTATTAATGGAAGATGCTATAATTTTTTTTAAGCAGAGAAGAAGAAAGAAAGAGAACAAGGAGAAAAACTACCAACAATGGTAGGAAAAGTAAACAGCAAACAAGAAACTCTGCCACCACAGCTGAATGTACAAACTTTTAATATGAACAATAAAAGCCAATAAAAGAAGGTAAGCACCTTCACAGCTGATAGCCGCTTCTTCAGACCATAACATCAATGAAAGTGCTCCAGTACTTAAAATATGAACTAACCAGTCAAAAAACAAACAAATCACATATCTTCCTACTGCAAATTAGGTAACCTGAATTCATTCATAAAACCCCAATCAAAAAAATTCATTAAAAACTGGAAGCCAATAGAATCAGTGCCTCAAGCCACATGCTCACAAGACTGGTTTGATAGAGTGTCATTCAAACCAGGAGGCGAGTCAACGTTCAGTAAAATAATCCTTCTGAGCTCAATACATTTTGTGACATTCTGATAGCAACCCCTCCATCGGTTTGTTAAATAATCTCTAAAACAGTAAATTTAAAACAATGTACTGGACCAAAGTCAGTAGCATGTCTAGCTAAGGTATTCATAGATTTATTATTACGAATGTCACCTATATGTTCAAGTACTCTCTCTTTCAGCATTTGTTTTTTTCTGACATAAACGCTATTGCATCTTTGACACTTAGCATAATAAATCACACTTAAACATTTACAATTGGCATAAACATCAAAATAAATATGATAATTCACTGAAGGGTGTTCAGTGGAACTTGTGACCCAAATATATTTACATACTTGACAGAACTGACATGGAAAAGTGCCTGCACAATCAGAGGGAACAGATTTAGTGCACTTGGATAATTTATAACATAATGATTTAATTTAATGATTTATTGTTACAAAAAGAAAACCTAGGTGCAGGTCCTAGTGCCTTTTTAATCATTTCATCAGACATAAGTGACCAGTTCTTTCTGATGATCTCACATACGAATCCTAAATTACTGGAATATGTAAGCACAATGCAAGACAGGATACAACTTCATTGTGTTCTTTAAAGTATGGTTGTACATTGGTATCCCTCAACAGATGCATCTCAGTAGCTGCTTTATGTACTTCTGTGTATGAATAGCCTCTTGATATGAAACAATCGGACATCTGATCCAAAGATTCTTCAGCACTGCTATCCTTATTGTGGAGCCCCAGTGTTCTGAGAAGCTGTCCCTTTAATACATTCTGAGTTACATGTTTAAGACGCATACCTGTCTTGTGTAAGATGTTATTTCTCTTGCATGGCCTTTTATGAATCTTAGTCTCTATCCCACCAAATGCATCCTTTTGCAAAAGTGACACCTAAGAAAGCAATAGTATCCTTAGAATAATGATGAGTAAATCTTAAAAAGGCTGTTGCAGTATGTAAATAGTCAATAAAGGATAAAAGGCTATCAGATGTGCTTCTCCATACTAAAAAAATATCATATATAAAACGTCTGTAATAGCTAATATTTTCAGTAAAAGGATTATTTGAATAAATATTCTCATATTCCCATTGTGCTAGAATTAAGTTAGTGTAGGGTTGGCACAAATTGTGGTCATTGCTACCCCAGCACACTGGGGCTTTATGAATGAATTCAGGTTACCTGATTTGTAGTAGGAAGACGTGATTTTTTTTTTTTTTTTGCTTGGTTAGTTCATATCTTAGGTATTGAAGCACCTTCACTGATGTTATGGTCTGAAAAGGTGGCTATCGGCCATGAAAGCGCTTACCTTCTTTTATTGGCTTTTATCATTTATATTAAAAGTTTGTATGTTCCAGCCATGGTGGTCGAGTTTGTTGTTGAATGGCTTACCTTGTGTCTTTTGTACTTTCTGGACCTTTACTCACCAGGATTACCTGTGTTTGCTGTTCATTTTTCTTTAATGGCAGGAAAAGTACCCAGAAGAGTAGAGAGATAGCAATGGTACCGACAGAAGTACCAAAAAACGGTAGCTTGGAACAGTAAAGAACTAACTAACTCACAGATTATGGGAGGGAGGAAGAAAAAAAGGAAAAAAGAAAAAATTTTAACTAACTCATGACCAGGAGGAAGACAGATAAATCCAAAAAATGCTCAAAAGCCAAGGAATCCGTGTGTGATACCTAATGGTGGCAAACAAGATCTGAGGTGCATTAGGTTAGTGGGGAATTATGGATAAAGGGAGAAGCTCAAGAGTTCTAGGATCAGATAACCTGACAGAAGTGGCCCGAGTCAGATCTGAACGCATCAGCTGGGGAACAAACGAAAAGGACAACAACATCAGATCCTTCATTAGGAACACTATACTATCTATGAAACAACAGTTGAATTCTATTACAGTTTTGAGTGGGGTGAGTTATTGGGAGAGGGGTTAGGGATGAATTTTTGGCCTGGATGTAAGATTTCTTCAGTGGTTGACCAGAATTTTTTAGGGTTGTGTTTACTATTGTTTTGAATGTTGTTATAGTATATATTTTTTGTCTTCATTTATTTGTTTTTTAGTATGGGTGTGGAACATTCTAATGTTTTCAAGGTATTCTGGTGTTTCATATTTTTGTCATTTTTTTCTTGCAAATTATTTTAGATTAGAAAAAAAGGAGGGTATAGTGTAGTGGAACATTTAAGTGTGGCTTTTGTAAAGTATGAAAATATATTAACAACAATAGGTATATTTTAATAGAAGGAATGTAAAGAAGCTACACACCCAATGTGAAATTTACATGCAATTCAGAAATGTTCATATACATTGTAATGTGCCTCATATGCAATGCATTTTATAAAGGGAAAACTAACACATATAATAAAAATATATATTACTGGTATAAAAACAAAATAATTGAAAATGCTTTATATAACAGTGCATCAGTTTGTGTGAACTTCAGTATATTTATTTTTTTCTATTAAAATACTATCCAGAAAGATATAAATGGAGAGATGTGACTAGTTTACTTGAAAGAAGAAGTTATGTTGGCAGATATGATGTTTTTATTTATTCTGAATTTTTAACATGGGGTTAAACACAATACATGACATTATATATAGAGTGAATCACAAAACACAAGATATATATGCATTATTTAATAAGGGAATATCAAAAATGGCTTGAGGCTATAAAGTCAATAGATACATTACATTATATATAGTTTAACAAAACACAATATGTACATGCATTACATATGAAGACTATCAAAACTGCTTGCTGAAAGAACTACTGTGAAAAGCAAGTTATGTAAGGAGAAGTAGGGTAGGAAGATGTTGTTATAAGGCCACAGAGAGAGACAGAGCAGTTGCATTTTCCTCAAGTGTTGCAATGTGCTTTTAGGTCTGATCAGAAAATGAGGTAAGAGAAAAAGAAGTTATGTCTTACCATAACGTTCCATCTGTGTTGTTGATCTTCGTTCATTCACTACTGATGAGTTATCGGTTCTGTCCTCGGAACCAAACCGGCCTTATACCAACCTCGCGTCAGCCAAAAACTCTCAAGCCAAGATCCTACCCAGAGTGCTCTGCTCCCTGTTACCTCAGATCGAGTTTGCAAGTTGATAGACAAAAGTAGAGGCTACCTCTGGTCATAACAGACCTACAATAAAGGAGTATATGAGATCAACCAGGAACCTCTGGAGGGGGATGGAGGGTGGGGAGTAATGAATGAAAGAAGATCAACAACACAGATGGAACGTTATGGTAAGACATAGCTTCTTTATCTGATGTTGTTAATCTTAGTTCATTCCTTACTGATGGGACAGAGTCCCCAACTACCTGTATCCCTGGGTGGCCCCCATGGAAGGACATTCCTGAGCACCATGGAGCCCAAAGAAACTTTACCTCTGGAGGCCAAATCCAATTTGTAATGAAGGATAAAAGTATGAGGTTTGGCCCAAGTCCAGCTGAACAAATATCATTGAGGGGAAGCCCTAGCATGGAAAGCTGCTGAAGTTGCCATAGACCTTGTAGAATGTGCTTTCACCCTGTGAGGCAATGTGATATTGTTCTTTTTATAGATAAAGGTAATGCAATTTGTCAACCATGACACCAATGTAAGTTTTGAGACAGGATGACCTAGTCTTGGTCCAGAAAAGGCCAGAAATAGTTGGCCTGATTTACGGGTAGATTTTGTTCTGTCCAGATAAAATCGTATTTGCCTATGAACATCCAGGGACTGCAGGCTATACCCTCCCTTGTTAGAATGATTAGGAAAAAATACTGGGAGGTCAATAGATTGGTTGACAGACTGCTCTGACACCACTTTTGGTAAAAAGGAAGAATTCGTTCTCAGTGATACTCTATCCTTATGGAAGATAAGGTAGAGACATTTGATGCATAAGGCCTGAAGTTCTGAGTTAGGGCTTGTAGAACCAAGGCCAAATCCCAAGGTTGTACTGGTTCTCTAAAGGGAGGTTTTAGGTGAAGAACACCCTTCAAGAAACTCTTACACAGTCTATGTGACATGAGTGAAGAATCCTGAAAGCCAATGTGGAAATTTGAAATGGCAGCTAAATGAATATGAATAGTAGAGGCTGACACCCCAGATTGGAAAAGATGTGATAAGTAATCTAAAACCACCAAAACTGGGGCTGACAAGGGGTCTAATTGTTTATTTGCTGCCCATAATGAAAACCTTTTCCATTTACTGACATAAATTAGTCTGGTGGACGATTTATGAGCTGCGATAAGAATATTGCGCACTGGGGATGAGAGGTTATCTTGGATGGCAATCATAGGAAGTGGAGAAACCAAGTTGTCAGCTTCAGGGTTGTTAGATTGGGGTGAGTCAGACCCTGCGTAAGGGAGAGCAACGGTGGGGATGGATTTGAGGATCCATGGTCAATCTAGCAGGTGAGGCCAGAGGAAGGGGAACTGGACTTGTCGAGGGCAATATGGAGCAATGAGGCTCACTTTGCTTTTCAACTGCCATGCTTTCTTCAGAAACTGGGAGATGAGGGGGAGAGGAGGATAAGCATAAAGTAGACCCGAGGGCCAAGCGTGGACTAGAGCATCTCTCGGTGACTGTCCACGAGGGGGAATCAGGGCAAAATAGTTGCTGCACTTGTAGTTGGTTGGGGACGTGAATAGATCACAGCAAGGCTGGCCGCAGCGGTTGAGAATTTTTGCTGCTATCACAGGGTTGAGGGACCACTCGTGAGTTTGTAGACTGCAGCTGCTCAACTTGTCCACTATCACATTGGAGCTCCCGGGAATATGCATTGCAATTAGAAAGTGGTTGGAAGCTATCGCCCATTGCCATATTCTCAAGGCCTCTTGGCATAACGGATAAGATCTGGTGCCCCCTTGCTTGCTGATGTACCAGACCACTGACATGTTGTCTGATTGGATCGTAATAGTCCCTGAAGGAAGGTAGCAGCACCCTCAGCCTCTGTCTCTGACCAGGTGCCTTGGACCGAGTTTCCCTGACATAGCCCCCTTACCCCATTAGGGAGGCATCCGTGGTCACCGTGGCTTTCGGTTGATGGGGGCCGAAGGGGCGAGACCATTGTTGGGGGGTTTGAGACATCCACCAGAGCAAATCTTGCTTGCATCTCTGAGTTACACTTATCTGAAAAGACAAAGGGTGTTGTAGAGAGTACCACTGAGTGAGGAACAACCACTGGAGAAGTCTCATGTGGAATCTGGCCAGAGGAACAATGGTGATCGAGGCTGCCATTGACCCCAAGAGTTGGAGTATGGACCGAGCAGAAGACTTGTGGTGACAGAGCAACAGCTGAACCTGTTGTCTTATTCTTTGAAATCTGTGATCTGGAAGAGATGCTGTGCAATTCCTCATGTCCAAGAGAACCCTGATGAATTCTAAAGACTATGCTGGGGTCGTGTTGGACTTCTCCTAGTTTATAGTGATTCCCAAGCGTTGTGATGTGAGGAGAGTGTAGTCTAGGGCGTCTCCCAGTAGACGCTTGGTGGGGGTGGTGAGGAGCCAGTCATCTAGGTATGGAAATGCCTGGAATCCTTGAAGTCGTAGGTGAGTGATGACCACTGCCATGCATTTGGTGAACACTCTGGGGGCTGTAGAGAGACTGAAGGGCAGTGCTCGAAATTGGTAGTGACTGGCTCCTATGCGGAAGCGGAGGTATCTTCGTAAGTGCTTGTCCATTTTTATATGGTAACATGCATCTTGAAGATCTGCAGAGGACATCCAAACATTTTCTTCCAGAAGAGAAAGGATAGACTGAACCGTGACCATCTGAAATTTCTCTGTTTTTACAAATTTGTTCAGTGTGCTGAGATCCAGAATCGGTCTCCAGTCCCCTGTCTTTTTTGGCACCAAAAAGTACCTTGAGTAAAAATCGGATCCTATCTGGCCTGGGGGGATCATTTGGATGACTCTTTTTTTGTAGCAGCTTTTGGATTTCTTGTGCTTCTGCTTCCCTTTGACTGGGTGGAACATCGGGTAAGTCTCTGGATGAGGTTGGACAGGGATGGAAGGGGATGTAATAGCCTCTGGATGTTATCCATTGTACCCAAGAATAGGTGGTTATGTTTCACCAGGCAGTTGGGTGCAAGGAAAAATGACCCCCAACCACTTCCAGAAGTGAGCAGTCAGGCAACGCTTCAGGAGCACTGATAGGATTGGCCAGAGAAAGAATCTCTGGAACCCCGGTTTTGCGGACCACCTCTACCCCGAAAGGGGCATCTTACACTGGAGTTTCCACCTCTGCCTCTAGGGGAGAACTCGGCACGTGCATCACAGAAAGAGCCCTATGATTTTCTGTGCCACATTTTCCTGCTCCTTTGATTTCTGGAGTAGAGTCGTTGAGGAGTGGAGTGTCTGACACCAATGGCAGATAGGGTCTTGCCATCTTGTTCGTACCTTGCCAGCGTATCTTTAACTTTAGGGCCAAACAAAGAAGAGGCCTTGATTGGGTCGTTCATAAAAGAAGTCTTAAAGGAGTCCGCAAAGCGCATCCAGGCATGTCATCTCGTGACGATACCTGCGCCTGCTGCTCTAGCTGCTCCTTCCATTGCGTGTGAAATAAGACGCATGGAAGAATTAGATATGGATTCTAGGGTTGCTGTCTGAGAAGCTACATTGTCACTGAGCTCATCAGAAACAGCTCCTGCCAAGGTTTCAGAAAGTTGGTTGATAAGATCCCTCTGGAGCCTTGTAAAGTGTGCCAAGTAGTTCAAGGATCTTATGGCAAAGGTCGATGAAGCAAACACATGCTTCCCGAGTCTATCTATCACCCAGGACTCCTTGTTGGGTGGATGGACAGTCTGGCTCTCTTCTGCCAAGTCTTTCTTGGTTGCAGCTGCCACCACCATGGCATCTACTGTAAGACCTTTTGACCAGTGGGGATGCTCATCTGGGGGAGATAAGATCTTGTCAGGCCTCCGTGGCATAGCTTCCAGGGTGTCAGGAGCCTTCCATGCATGCTGAACGATGAGCTGGACAAGCTTATTGGCCGGCGGGGTAACCCAGAAAGTAGAGGGCTGAGCATGAAAGGCCTGCAGGAATATGGATTCCTCTGAAGAAGGATTGGAGGACTTCCAGTCACCCCTCTATCTTAGGATCTTGAGGATGTCACCAAAGGACACCTCATGAGAGGGTGACCATGGAGACCCTTCCCCGTCATCAAAGTCCGTATCTTCAGTCAAAGACTCCTCAGTGGAGTCCATGTGCTTCCTCTTGCATGAAACCTTGCGAGGTACTTCCTCAGTGGGGGAGTTCTGGGGAAGATTGCAAAGGGGGGGTCTCCTGAGGGGGGAGAAACCTGAGGCCCTTGTGCCCGGTGGTTGTGGGTTGTGACAGTTGTGGCAGAGAGGGGGAGAGAACTCCGACATGGGGGGGGTTTGCCAGGGGAGGCAAGCACCCTCTCCATGGCCTGGAAGGCCAGACCACCAAAAGAGGGATGGGAGCCCAGAACCAAGCACGACAACCTTGGAACCGGGGTCACACCCCACTCCGATGAGCCGACCCCTGGACCAGGAGTCTCAAGAGGGCTGTGGAGCGGGAGGAAGGGAGGATTCCTGGAGGGTGTCATAGAAAAAATTGGCGTGGAACCAGGAATGCCCTCCCCCACGGCACAGCCACTAGCCAGAGAAGAGCTTGATGCCCAATGCACCGAGGACCACAAGGATGACTCTGGCTCCAAAGTGAGGTCCACTATTGGGGTTGGAGGGAGGGAAGCTGCTGTCGGAGGAAGGGGCTTTGATGCTTGTGTGGAAGTCGAAGGAGGAGTGTACGTTGGAGTCTGTGGAGAAATGCGTTCACCTGAAAGAGGGACCGTAGCTGTAGGAGTTTGAGAGAGACCCCTGGCCACAAGCAACTGGTCAACAAGCCGCAACACATCTTGTTCAGAGAGGCTCCTGGTCGACCTCATAGAGAAACCTGAAGGTGATTCTGGCCTTTCTAGAAAGGGGCTATATTGGCTACCATCAAATGTATCCAAAGAAGGAGAGTACTTGATCCTTGCTAGTTTGAGTGGTGCAGAGTCTGGAACCGAGGGTGTCTGCACCAAGGAGAATGGTGTCGAGATAGTCTGCGCCAACAAAGGCAGCGCCGTAGAAGTCAAAGGTGTCTGCACCAATGAGTAGGGTGCCATCGAGGAAGGTGTCTGCACTGATAGTAATGACAGTGCTGAAAAGAACTGCACCAAAGAGCATGTCGATGCTGAAGGTGTCTGCACCGTAGAGGACAGTATCATCAAACTTGGGGCTGAAGGAGATTGCTCCAGCGGTGCAGAAGAAGGCTGTACCTGCATAGACAGTGCCAGTAAAGGCTGAAATGAAACTGTCAGAGCTGTAAATGTCTGCACCAGAAACTCCCATGTTGCTGGTGGTAAAGAGGACATAGCAGGCGCAAGAATCAACTGGGGCGGTGCCGAGCCCGGAGCCAAAAGGGTCACAGGTGGTAGCGCCGGACTGAAAATTTTTACCTTCTTATAAGTTGACTCCCTATGATCTCCAGAGGGAGATCAAGTGAGCGACCTCAAGGAGGAAGAAGAAGAGCGCCTCTTATGGGGTTTAGCAGGAGGGGGTGAGCCCTCTGACCCAGAGATAGCCTCACAGAAAGGTGTTTTAAGGAGGCCTTTCAGGATTAACTTGTTCTTTCTTTCATTGAGAGTCCTGGTCATAAAATTTCTACAAATCCCACATGAGGGATCCACTGAAAGGTGATAGACATTCATACAATAGACACACATGTCATGGCCATCAGAAAGTGGTAACTTACGACCGCAATCCTTACACTGTTTGAAACCAACACTGCTTTTCTTGTACGGCATAATGATGTGGGGAAGAACGACAGTACCAAAGAATTAAGAAGGCTACCTAGAAGGTTAAGAGGAGAGAAAGGAAGGATTACCAATGATGGTAATGAAGAATTACCTCAAAGGTAAGAAAAGGGTAATAAAGGGAAAGAAACTATAGGGAGAGAGTGTTAAAGATACAATAGGGTAGGAGTATAGAAATAGTAACTGATTGAAAACTTTTAAAGCACTAACAATATAGAAACTTTTAAAAAATATATTCACTTAGCTGAGAGTGGCTTGACACAGCTGTACAGCAACGTGGCAAACGAGATCTGAGGTAATAGGGAGCAGAGCATTCTGGTAGGATCTTGGCTTGAGAGTTTTTGGCTGACGCGAGCTTGGTATAAGGCCAGCTCGGTTCCGAGGATGGAACCAATAACTCATCAGTAATGAATGAACGAAGATTAACATCATATATTATCTTTAAGAAAAGAATGGAGAGATTTTCACAGTTTGGGACCAAGAACTAAGAAAGCATTGCTTGTGCACTGAAAACTAGTTTATTTAATTTTAATTAAATGCCAATATACCACAAAGTTTTGAATATTAAATGTTATGTTTGAATGAGAGTTCATTTATGATTGGTTAATAGATCATGTATAATTAAGTTTATAGTAGGCATGCTTGAATAAGGCTGACTGAATTTTGAAAAAGTATGTCAGAATAAAGATGAAAGTGCTTAACTAATTAAATGGTGTAACCCCCATTTATGTCTTTTGAAATTCCAAAACCATGTTTTTTCCCTAGAAGGAAGAGGCATGCTTATAGTTTCTTGCTATACTTAACTGAAAATGCTGTGCTATGAAACAATAATGGTGGTATGGGACGAGCTTATTCTATGGGTGGTTAACAACTGGTCAACTGTTATCACCACAATCCAGTTTTCCCAGAGCTACCCTTCCCCAACCAGACACATTTTCTATTATATTACATGGCTGTGAGGCTACTGCCACCTCATGAAAGATGTTTCACTTTTCCCCACAGTTATGCAGCTGTACAGAGTTAGTATATTAAGTAACTGTGTGTGAAGGTGAAGTCTACCACATACAAAGGCAAGGGGCTTGCCCCCTTGGAATAAAATATGTGAGCTGTATTTTGTGGTGGTGGGTAGCTTTTGCTCAGTTTTTGAGCTGCTTTATTAAAAATTCAAATGTACAATCCTCATGTGTGGTACACATTCAGATTATCTTGGTGGATGGACTATTTGCATAACAAGTATATATTGCCTTACAAAGCTAGCATCTTTATAGTTACATTTTTACATTTGGACCAGTCCAGTATCAAGATTTACACAATCCATAGAACCATGTTATACCCAGGACAATGGTTTATTTTTTTTATTTGCTCTGAAGTTTTCTAATGCATGGAAGCACTAATCATTGATTCATTCATGTTGTCAGTCTCCTTTCAGGCTCAAACCACGAATCACCTTCACTTTTTCATGATCTAAATTAACAGCCCATAACATTCAATACAACAGCAAAACTGAGCCAGTCAGATGGACTGTCACAAAGCATCCCACTTCCACAATGAAAACTCACCTCTTAAATCAAACAGCAAAGACTATGGTGGTGTCTGTGATGTCCAGAAAATATTGCACCAGACTTCCACCAATTAATGTGACGTCTAGACAATACCCCACTAAACTGCCACCAAATAATGTGACGTCCTCTACTATCCTGGACCAGTAGCTAAGGAGCTTCAGTCCTCACTACTGGCTCCATTGTGAGACTGTCACTTAAACAGGAGTAATATTTCACAATTTCCCCTAACAGCATAACTGTAACAAGCTCTATAATCTGAGACTAGACGGTATAGGTTCATAGGTTCATAGGTTGGTACTAGGCTATCAGCCCTAGGGCCTATACAAGCCTAGCCATACATAGTATACTTCTGTCTACCCATAATGTAACTTCTTATTACACACTTCAGAGCAATGTGTCCCAGTTTAAGACCTCTGATGCACTCACACTTATATAAATTAAATCTCACACATGCAAACACTTCTGGGAAAGCCTGACAGATTTCTAGCTGTGTCCCTACTCCATAATAATAAGGTAATGCTGCCATCAATCAATGTGTCTTCATGCCCTTCTAAAGGGGTGTCCAATTATGAAAATTAAATATTAAAACAGACAGTAGCAAATGACCTAAACAGCCAGGCTTTTGGAGTTGCCCGGGAAGTTATCAAGGCAAGTATACACACTCTGAAATCACTAAAGAGAAACACTGGATGTTAAGTTGTCAATCTCGCCTTCATTCTTGCTGGATGGGTTCCGACACGGCCTATACCAAAGCTCGAGAGCTATTTACCGGCTCGAGGCTCTCCCTATATCCCACAATGCTAGGCGTCCAGTACCCAGATCTCGTTTGCCGCTTCAGCTGCAAGGTTGCGTTTTTACCAGCTCCAGGTTGTATAAAACTTTTTTACTAAGTTTATTTATATATAAATAGCTAATTTCTTGTTAGATATTTTTCTTTTAGTGTCCCCTTTCTGATCCCTTGAGAAATCCCATTTAGAAACTCTCTTTGCTAGTAGTTTTCAGAGTCCCCCCTCCCCCAGCCTTTAGGGTAGAGTTAGTTTTTTCTTATATATATATTTATATTCTACTAGTCTTGTTAACTGTATTTTTTATAGCAGTATTATTACTCTTGTTACTATTATATTATTGTAGTATTAGTTCTAGTGCGTGTGTGTGAGTTTGTAGTGTGTTAGGCACTAGTTACTTATTTCCTTGGTACCCTGTTATAGTGTCATTATGTCTAAGAATACTAAGGTCTCAGGTTTCAAGAAGTGTGACTCGTGCTGTCAGAAGATGTCTCTGACAGACGGTCACACTTCTTGTGTGTATTGTTTGGGCCCCCTACACCTGCAGAACTCTTGTTCGGTCTGTCATGCCTTCAGTCCGAGAGTCCTGCAGGAGCGTAGGAACAAACTTATTTTGAGGGGCTTACTTAAGCCTGAAGGGTCCCCGACTAAGCCTTCATCGAGTAAACCCTCCCGCCAAACCGTCGGCTCCCTGTTCAGAGCCGTCGCCAAGCGGAGCTACTGCCTCCTCGTCGGTTCCAGCTGGAACCGACACTTTGAGATCTCAGTCGGCTCCTGTTGTAGTGTCGGAGCCTTCTCTGAGCTGAAAACGCTTGAGATTTCCCTCTTTGGAGTCTGTTCGTTCGGCTCCGAGATCTCTGTTACTACAGTTGGAGCGGAGCCATAGGTCACATTCCTCTCGGTCTTCCAGGCTTTCTGATCACGACCTCGAGAGGGTGGTCAGTAGACTCCTAAAGTCGCAAGCACTTGCCCAAATGTTGTCTAGCCCTTCTCAACAGACTGCGGCTATCCCTGCATCTTCAACAATTCCTCCTCCGACTCTTCCATTATGTTCGGAGCCGGAGCTCGTTGGGGCTCGAATCGTCGGTACGTCGGAGCCGATACCACACATTTCGGCTCCTTCGTCGGCTCCGATCTCTTCATTGGTTCCGTCCGTGGAGGGATCTGGGCGCCGAGACTCCCTCGTCGGCTCCGAGGGGGCGAGTGGCATCGGACCCTTGTCTGACCTCGTTCTCCCTCTCGGTGCCTCGGCGCAGGTGAGCTCGGCCCCGACATCGGCCTCGGAGCCATCACTCTCGGTGCCGGGAGGGGTTCTCATCTCTTCGGAGCGGGGACCTTCCTCTCTGCCCGATAGGGGCGCCTTCGAGGTCATGAGGAGCGTACTGACTCCCGGGTTGGACCCACGATCAGCTCCTTTGGCTCCTCCCCCCATGGTGCCTACGTCTGTCTCTGTTCACCCCCCTGACCCCAAGCGTGGAGAACAGATGCTCCAGGTAGCCCCATTGGGTGTGTCTTCCTCTTCCGAGGCCTCCCCGATCATTCAGAGGAGCCCCCTCGGAAGAGAAAATGTAAGAGGAAACATGTTGACTCCCCCAAGTCAGTCACCTGAGACACCGATTTGGAGGATTCGGAAGGGTCCCCAAGGTCCCCCTCTGAGGATGTCTCCTTTTCAGACATCCTTGAGATCCTTAGGCAGAGGGGGAACTGGACTGCCCTTAACCCCTCCAAGGACGAGTCGGTGTACCTGGACGCATTTGGTTCTCGCCCCTCCACCTCCTGGGTGTCTCCGCCTTTCAACCCACTCATGGAAGTGGTGGCTCGGAAGGCTTGGACGGCCCCGGACACAGTGGAACCAACTCCCCGTAGGCCCACAAAGTTTATTACAGCCCCGTCCGACAAACAGTTTCTTACGAAGGGTGTCCCTGTTGATGCCATGGTGGTTGCAGCAGCCACTAAGAAGGAGTTGGCTGATCCTTCTGTCCCTGTCCATCCACCTAATAAAGAATCTAGGACAATGGACAGGTACGGGAAGTGGATGTTTTCTTCAGCAACCTTTTCCATGCGGTCGCTGAACTACCTGTGCCATTTCACCCACCTTCAAAGGGATATCCTTAAGGAATTGGGTGATACCCTTCAGGATCCATCTGCTGCGGGTTCTCAGGAAAAGATTAACTCCCAGCTGGCAACCCTTAACTCCATTGTTAACTCCTCCATGCGGCTCATTTCTTATGCAGCCAATGGGGCGAGTAGGGCCGCAGGCACAGGTGTAGCTTTGAGACGACATGCCTGGATGCGGTTGCGCAACTTTGCTGACCCCTTTAAGGCATCCTTCACCAACACTCCCTTCGATGGTTCGGCTTTGTTCGGACCACAGGTGAAGGATACACTTACCAGGTGCGAGCAGGAAGGCAAGACTCTCTCTGCCATGGGAGTCTGTTTTTCTACTCCATCTAGACCATACCCAAAAGGTGAGAAAGGTGGAAAAATGTGGTTTCGCAAACCCCAGGGAGTCATGCCTGATGCACGTGGCGAGTTTCCCTCCAGGGGTAGAGGAGGGAACAATAATAGATGCCGCCCGAGGGGCAGAGGGGGTCCGCAGAATCAGGGTAGCAGGGAATCTTTCTCTGACAAACCCCTCCAGCACCCCTGAGGGGCTGCCCGACTGTCCACCTTCGGAGGCAGTCGCGGGAAGGTTGTCACTGTACCCAGAAGCCTGGCAACTCCTCACACAAGACAAATGGGTACAGTCTATCATATCCGAGGGTTACAAAATTCCCTTTGTCCACACCCCTGTACAAAGAAACAGATCCCTTCCAGATGTCCCACCTGCGCTAAGGGATCAAACAGTACTAGAAATTTCAAAACTGCTAAAACAGAGGGCCATCCAGCCAGTCCCAGCAGACCAGCAAGGATCTGGAATTTACTCCAAGTTCTTTTTGGTACCGAAAAAGACAGGGGACTAGAGACCCATTCTGGATCTCAGCAGACTGAACAGGTCTATCCAAAGAACAAAGTTCCGGATGGTCACGCTTCAGTCCATTCTACCCTTTTTGGGTCAGGACAATTGGATGTGCTCTATAGACCTTCAGGATGCGTACTACCATATCAAAATGAACAGGCGCTCCAGAAGGTTTCACCGCTTCCGGCTGGAAGCCAGTCACTATCAATTCAGAGCCCTGCCCTTTGTTCTCACCACAGCCCCCAGGGTGTTCACCAAATGCATGGCAGTGGCTATGGCTCACCTGAGATGACGGGGATTCCAGGTGTTTCCATATCTTGACGACTGGCTCCTTACTGCTTCCACCAGGCATCAACTTCTGCGAGCCAGGGACTATACCATTCAGACTTGCTCTGAGCTAGGTATATCAATAAATTTCGAAAAGTCTGCATTGTCGCCTTGTCAATTTATAACATTTATAGGTGCAGAAATAAACACAAAAGATCTGTCTGCAAAATGTCCTCCAGACAGAGTATCAGACATTCGCCGACATGTGCAAGTACTACTAAAGTGCAAGATGATTCAGGCCAGATTTGTACGAAAAACATTGGGTCTTATGGTGGCAGCGATCATTCTAATCCCCCTGGCTCATTTCCACATGCGGATCCTTCAGTGGATGCTTTTTACCCAATGGTCCTTTCAACAGCTCCCAATGTCCCAGAGAATAATGATCACTCAAACATGCAAAGACCACCTGGCTTGGTGGATGGTCTCCCCTACAGTTCTCCAGGGCAGACCGTTTGTTCTTCCTTCTCCTGTTGCCACGGTGACCACGGATGCCTCCCTGATCGGGTGGGGAGGGGGCATTTTCAGGGCAGGACTGTCCAGGGCACTTGGCAACCCCTGGAATACCACCTGCATATAAACGTCTTGGAGATGAGAGCGGAACTTTTAGCATTGCAAGCTCTTCAGGACTCTCTACCTATCAGGACTATTGCAATTCAAACAGACGATATGTCTGTAGTGTGGTACATCAACAAGCAGGGCGGAACCAGATCCTACCCCTTATGTCGAGAAGCACTCAGACTCTGGCAGTGGGCGATCTCTTCCCAACGGTTTCTGATAGCAACGCACATCCCCGGGAAGTCCAACGTCATAGCAGACAGGCTGAGCAGAGCCATTCTCATGCCTCATGAGTGGTCTCTCAATCAGTCAGTAGCGGACAAGATTTTCCGCAAATGGGGTCAACCTTGCTGCGACCTTTTCGCATCCCCTCTCAACAGCAAGTGCGAAGAATTCTTCACTCTATTCCCCCTCCCTGGCCATTCCCCCAGAGATGCTCTATTCCACGATTGGCCCCGGGGTCTTCTGTATGCATTCCCTCCTTTTCCCTTAATTCCAAAACTGATTCAGAAAGCGACTGCTTTGGGTTCCAGGATGATCCTCATTGCCCCTTTCTGGCCTCGACAAATTTGGTTCCCGTTCCTGCATCGTAATCTGTTGGAGCAGCCCTGGAGTCTGGACCCAGTGCCGGACCTGTTGGTCCATCAGTCGGGCGGGCTGCACCAATCCCTTCAGTCTCTCAACCTCACAGCTTGGTTGCTCCACTTCCAACCTTAGCCAGGCTTCCACAGATTTTTCAGCCAGTACGTGAAATCATCCTTTCTTCGCATAAATCTACTACCAGAAAAACCTATGCTAGTAAGTGGAAACGTTTCTCCTGCTGGGCAGAGACCAGGAATATAGATCCTTTTACAGCCCCTGTCCACACTCTTCTGGATTTTTTGGCAGAACTTTTTCGAGCAGGTTCCT
Source organism: Protopterus annectens (assembly GCF_019279795.1). Classification (NCBI taxonomy): domain Eukaryota; kingdom Metazoa; phylum Chordata; order Ceratodontiformes; family Protopteridae; genus Protopterus; species Protopterus annectens. The sequence goes on from NC_056726.1 coordinate 181,395,217, forward strand.
CGTCTGCCACCATTAGGGTCCAATTGGCTGCTATCACTAATTTCCATGCTGGCCTGTCAGAAACCAGCATCATGTCCCACAAACTTTGTAAGGCCTTTCTTAAAGGGACTATTTTACTTAGGCCCCCGGTTAGAGATCCCCCGCCTCTGTGGGATTTAAACCTGATATTAACTTCCTTGATTCTCCCTCCCTTTGAACCTGCGGCCTCCTGTTCTTTAAAATTACTCTCCTGGAAGACTCTCTTCTTAGTAGCTATCACCTCAGCTAGAAGAGTGTCGGAACTTCAAGTCCTCTGCATTTGTCCTCCCTATCTTGTTTTTCACAAGGATAGAGTCTCACTTAGAACGAACCCTTCCTTTTTACCCAAGGTTCCTTTTGAGACAAACCTGAATCAGGCTATTGAGCTTCCTGTCTTTTTTTCCTAACTATTCAAACAGAGCTGAACAAAAGCTGCACTTTTTGGATGTTCACAGGTAATTACGTTTTTATTTGGATAGGACAAAACAAATTAGGAAGTCAGACCAACTCTTCCTGCCTTATGCTGAGGGCAAGCAGGGCTTGCCAGTTTCTAAAGTATCTTTATCCAGATGGGTGGCTTCAATCATATCCTTCATTTACCAATTAAGACACAAAGAACTCCCCGTAAAACCAAAAGCTCATTCCACCAGAGAGTTAGCCACGTCGGTAGCTTTTCAAGCAAGGCTCCCAATGGAATCTATTTGTGCTGCAGCCACGTGGGCCACTCCTCATACCTTTATTTCTCATTACAAGTTGGATATGGCCTCCAGGAATCGGGCTGAGTTTGGTTCTACTGTGCTCAAGAGTCTGTTCCGATAAGCCACCCAGGACTAAGGTGCTAGGGACGCTGTCCCATCCAGCAAGAATGAAGGCGAGATTGACAACTTAACATTAAGAAGTTATGTACCTACCATAACGTTCCATGTTATTAAGGACTATAACTAGAAGTGGCAGATGGTAGGCTCTAGGCTCTACCAACTGCTGCACTACCTAACCTTCTAGCCCACCTTCAGGAGTCCACTCTCTATACTGAAAACCTTTGTGCCACTACACAGATGCTCATCTTCCTTGAGCCTCAGGTACTTCCTTAGCCATCTCCCTCAAGTTTTGTAATGTAGGATCTGTACATTGAGCCTGTCTCAACTCTACATTTGTGACCCTCCCAAGCATCTCTTCCACAGGAAGCTTAGTAACTTCCAGTGGTTGTGCCTCACTGTTAATCTGGGTACTATCACTCACCTCTGACCTTGCAGTCACCATGTCCAAGGGAATATCAATACCTATCAGCAGCTGTAGCTCACTTTCAGATGTGCTGCTACAGGATAGCTCCTTCTCTGAAACAACCACCACACCAGTCCCAGTTTCAGGTATGAGACCTTTCTGGGTCTCCCCCAGGCTACCGGACCTATATGCTGGGCTCCAAGTTTGACTGCATGTCAGTGCGTGTATACAAGTTATTGCATCATCAGAGTCATTCCCTATCAGGACATCTGCAGGAATCTCCTCAAACACACCTACCTGCTTGCTTCCTCTTCCACCTCCCAGTCAAGATGAACCTTAGCCAAAGGTATTTGGAATGGGTTCCTCCCAAAGCTCTGACTGGAGTGAACTGTCCAAGCAAGTACTGCTCTCCTATAACCACATCAGGTCTCACAATGGTTATATCAGAAGCTGTCTCTCTCTTAGCAGTAACCTGTTTACCATCAACTAAGATGCAATATAAATTGGTTTCCAAACAACTTACCACTGACAGTTTATCACCACTTGCTGTCTCCCTCACCTTCTGTTTCTCACCTTGCCTCAATGAACATTTGACTTCTATGTGGCCATCTGGTTACACTTGAAACATCTAATCCCTAACCGTGTACTTGGACGAGTAGTTTTCCCTAATACTGGTGCAATCAGTTGGAGTGGTTCAGACTGCACCCCCATGGGTTCCCTTATGGTTCATGTGCAGCATTGGGTATCCTTCTCTTATGCACTGGTGCTCTGCTGTTTCTTCCTGTCTTTCAGCTTCTGAGGAGTAAAACATAGCAACTGTCAACATTCCGATGACATCACCTGCTGACCAGCTGAATCTGAAGACAGTTTGCCTTTATAATCTCTCTTCACCAACATGTGCAGTTGGAAATCTAAAAGGACACTGTTCAAGTCTTTAAAACATTCTTTTCAAACAGATCATAAATCAACATGTAAGAACTTATTTACAATGTCATAGTTAGTCATGCTGGCATACAGTACACAGGTCAATCTGAAATTATGTACAAAAACTCAGCCAGACATGCTAGCACAAATAACAGTGTCTAATTTGTTCACAGTGCCTGCCAAAGACGAAGAAACAAACATTCACTGCCACTGAGTCTTTCAGCATTTATGCAAAGAAAAAGAATCCTCCACCTGACTACTCTAAGTTGAGTCACAAACGGAACTCAAATTAGCCAATTAATTTTTAAAGAGCAGAAAATATTTTCTCTTCCCAGTGCTAACCCATAAATCTAATTTCTTGCATTATAGATGTTTATATTCATTACTTGATTCACAAGCAGTGAACTGCATAGGGCTCTGTCCACTTTTTAATGAATCTCTTTTAGAGAACTGGATGATTTTCTTTGCTTTATCTTCCATTCACTTACAAAAGACAGGAAACAGTTTTACTGGCCATCTCTCTCTCTTGGCTGTCAAGCTCCAACTTCTTAACCCTCTGATTTCTCCTGTTAGTGTACTACTGTATCTATGGTTTTCAAGTTTTGCAGGAAGGTGTTCAATTCCTCCTGTCTAATTTGTAGGTTAAAAATGTTTTTGTCCAATGAAGAGATTTTCAGATTAATTAAGAAGAGCATATAAAATTGTAGCCCAACTGTTCTTTAAGTTTATAGGTTTGCACTTTTACCATTATAGTTCTCAGAACTAAACAAAATGCACCAAGAATTCCTGACATTCCACAAAGATCACTCCTTTAATAGATTAACGCTTTTGTTCATATACTTCTGATGAACTTTATCAGATAAAAACACATCCCCCAAGTGAATTTAAATGCTAAAAATGTCCTGTTCTTGTGATCAAAACTTGCCAATCTCATGTACATTTTGTCTTTTGGTTTATAGTTCTCAGAATTTATGAGCTAGCCTTGCTGGAACAGTGATCCTATGAGCACTGCCTAAAAGTATTTTATTTTTGGGTAATCCCGTCCATACATATATCTGGTGGATCATAAAGTGTTGACAGTTTTTATCTTCAATTCCTATGGGTATAGTAGAGAAGATAAGACTTTCCCTTTTGCTTCTGTCCATCTCCCACAACTTTTCTTGTATTTCCTCCTGTGCTAACTCCATGGTAGTCAGTCTAAATAAGCAGGCAGGAACCTGGACGAGTGGATGGGGCACCATAAATTCTTATAGGGGATAGCACCCACAACCCTCCTGGACATGGGCAGTCATTACTAAATACAGTCCTGTGTATTGACTGGAGTACCTATGGTGCTACATTGGAATTAAATGGCTAGGCTTGAAATGACCTCCTGGTTGATAGCCTAGTAACCTCCTATGATCCTATGCGAGATAATGTATCATCAGATTAACTGACAAGTTAGTCTCCATGCTTTCCATTCCTTTACCACTATTTTTAATGTAGTCCATTAAGGTCCCACTAATTTTAAGGATTTCAGTATACATTCGGTTTATTTTGCCTTATTGGTCTGACATTCTTATATTTTCTTGGGGTTACTGTGTCACAAAGGTCATCTTACCTTGCTGCATGTGGATTTGGTTAAGTAACAATGGAGGAGATGATTCTCCATTTTCTGTCTGGATGCAGCTTGATTTCTCATTTTTTTTTTTTTGTAATTTGACCCTTATCTCTAAGTCTGTGCTTTATGTTGCAAAACAGTTTAAATTCAGACACTAATAACAATTTTCCTCAGATTTCCTGGTAAGGAGAGCTTAAGAGTGCTACTGACTAACTCTGTTCCATACCACAGCCTGATTTGGCTTCATGTATTTTTTTTTTTTTTTTTTTTTTTTACATTGAGGTTACCATTCAGTGGGTTTGCAATTAGCTTCTCATAGGACATTTAGAGCAAACGATTTAGACTGATCCAGTTTCATAAGCCTATAAGAATGCATGCAAACACTTCCAGGCAAAAGTCCTAAATCTTCTAGATAATGTTGCATATTTGGAAGCCATACATAATGTCTTTCCATTGTTTCTTTGAGAACTGCATATCAAATCTCTCTCTTCCCAATCGTATCTAAGCTCTTCTGATTGATCCTATAATTATCATACAATATTTTATATACCCTACTAATTATTCCTTTTTAACAGCAGCTTCTATTCTACATTCAGTTAAAAATTCAACCAGTGCAGGTCTTTCATTTAGGAACTCCCTATCCCTTTCTCTTAGGTAAAAATAGTATAAAATTCTTATCCTCTTAAACAGAGTATTTTTCTTTTAATTAAATGCAGCACATTCAACACAAAATTTAATATAATGCTCTTTCAGTAAGCAGAACAAATAAGAAAGGTAAGTATCTCTTGGAGGAACGGGTATAGTTACAACAGCATTTCTTGGTGACCTTCTCAAAGAGCATCATTTATCCATAACAAAACAAACAAAAGTACTTACACATGAACAGTGGTACAAAACAAGGGCAATGTGGTATAAAAACACTACAAATCTTATGAAGTGGCCACTTACTACATAAATTGCTCTCTTTTATACTTGGGCAGCCGTCCTTTAGGCACAGCTTGGGACTACAGTTTTGTGGACTAGATATTCAACCCCTAAACATATCTGTCTTAAGGACCAATAGCTGCCTAGGATAGATTTACATACAGATATCTGAATCTTGCAACACTGATCTTTATGATATATATATATATATATATATATATATATATATATATATATGTGTGTGTGTGTGTGTGTGTGTAACATCTGCCTTTGAAGGATTAATGCAGTGGCAAAGTGGGTTTTGTAACTTACTGTTGATGATTAAGGCTATGAGCTGCTAATGAGCTTCCTCCCATGGCCCTGGTTTTAATCTTCTCAGCTTCTAGTTGCCCTTTATGTGATTCTGAGCAAGTCACTTAATTAGGACACTAATCCTAGCAGGCTGCACTGAATAGAAACCCTTGTGCCTAGTGGATTTACATGGTTAAAAATAAGTAAAATAAAATGGGTAAATGAAGAAAAGCATTCCAAGAAGAATACATTTAACCTCTATGAGATGATGAGGCAAGAGGAAGGCAAAAAGACAAGGGCTGAGAAAAAGAAAACCTGAAGCAATGGGGTTCAAAAGGAAGTCTGACTCCTATAACCAAGTCCCGCATTATCTTGCGTAAAGCAGATAAACTGGTGATTTATACAGATTTAACTTCAGCTTTGATAGGATCATACACAAAACACTGATCAATAAATTAGAACAACTATGTATTAATGTAATCTTGATAAGATGGATGGCTGCATAGCTTACAAATAGGATAATGAAAGTATTATACAGCAGCTGGAAGGTGAAATTCTAGGTTACAGCCAGGGTACCCCACAGGGCCCTCTGCTAGGTTCATACTTGTTTAGGTTGTATCTTTCGGATCTATCTTTTTCATTCAAGGTGTTCTATAGTTTGTACGCAGATGACATGAAAATGGGTAAACTGATTATATCCACTGCAGACAAGGCATGTCTGCAAAAGAACTTGATTAAATTGACCATTTGGACACAGGAAAATAACATGTTGATAAAAACATCAAAAGCTAATCATATGAGGTTTGGGAGACAGACTGAAGGGTGAATATTTAATATAGTGCACAGTGATTGAAACTGCAGATTCATTTAAGGACCTGGGTATATGGGTAGATCTGGCTTTGATACTGTTTTCTGATCATATCAACCATTTTGTTAACGATAGTTATAAAACTATTGGCTTTAAAATAATTTATAAAGTCTAGAGAATCAGAAATGATGAAATCATTGTTTGTGAGTTACATCAGACCCAAAGTATAGTTTGGAATAATAACATGGAAACCTTATAAGAAAACTAACATAAGTAAATTGGAAAAAATACAGCTGAAATATACTAAGGGTATCATGGCTTTCAAAGTGTAAGTTACCATGAAAGATTAAACAAATGTCAATAAATAAATAAAATATCTCAACTTGCACAGTGTTTAAATAGATATTTAAGAGGAGATCTTATTCAGGTATATAGGGCATTCCTGTGGGAATGTTTGGTGTTATCAAAGAGTAGTAGAGAATAATCAGACAAATTGTGTAGGTGATTATATAAGAGCGAGAGTTGTACTAACGGGTTCCCTGAGAAAGCTGAGGCATGAAATAGACTTCCAAATTGTATTAAATATATCTAAGCTAGTGCTTACTTTAAGAACAATATGGGCACTTATTATGGGGATGCTTGTTTTGGTGTACTGGCAGGCTAGAAGTTTACAGATTAATATTTAATTAGACAATTAATATAATAATGAAAGGACTACTCCAAACTAAAATTAACACCTGTTCAAACTCAAAAGCAAGACAGCATGGCCATCACATGCTAATCCACAGATTGTTCGAACTTGGTTCACCTGAACTCATTGGAAGAGTAATATATTTGCTTTTGTGTGAGTGGACCACAAGACCGCAATATATAGCAACATTCCATCTCTCTTCTATCCCAACCACAAAGGAACAGGTTGTGGTAAGCCAGTCCACGATCTGTTGCAAATATGTCAGCTGAATAGAAATCTTTCATCATTTAAGTAAAGAACAGCCATCTTTCATTTTTTTTAATAAAAAAATGTTTAGGTAAAACACCTGACGGTATATGTGCAGTCTATGCAACCAACATTGTTACAGAGCTGAAAGATCTTTTTTTACCACATTATTATCAAACAGAGCAAGGTGTAGAGTGAACAACAACAGTGGCAGGAAACCACAGAACTTAGCTAATTCACTTGGGTAGTGGGGGGGGGGTATGCACTGCCAGCCAACAGTGACTGTTTTTTTTTTTTTTCTTTTAGTTAAAAATACTGGAACAGAGTGAGAGAGCAGAGTGACTGCTTGATAAATGCAGGAACGGGGTTCAGACAGTATGCTCATCAAAGGCCACATTCAATGGAAAGCAATATATTCACTCAGATTGAAGGACAGTAATATATTTGCTCTGATTAACAGAGATGCATGTCTTGAAAATACATTAACAACCGCACAGAACTGCAGATTGCATAAAACCAAAACCACTATAGAGGCAAACAGAGACATATTATAGGTTGCTTTTAGTGGGACAGATACAGAGTATAATATAACAATTATATAGTAATGGTGACTGTTGATAAGATGGAGTGCACACATTAACATATCAGCAGCTGCTTTCATTGTGAAAACAATATATTTTCTCTGTACTTGCTGGGACAAATGTCTCAGATTATAATGTAACAACAATATAGTCCTGTCCAACGCTGACAAGACCAATGGTGTTCAGATGGTAAAACATCAACAGTGCTTTCAGTTAGAAAGAAATATATCTGCTTGTGAGTAGGACAAAGTTTATGGGATGTATATTTTAACACCATACTGTACTGTGTGTTCAGTAGTAACACCATGGGCAGAGAGTAATCCATGAAAGAGGACTTTCATTGAAAAGGCAATATAATTGCTTTGTGTGAGTAGAACAAAAGACCCCAATATGTAGCAATAACCACTTACTTCAGAGAATTGCCTGAAGATCACCACAACAGGTTATTATAACACAGTCAAACATTTATCAGTGGGAAATACATGCATTTCTGTGTGAGTGGGACACAGACTGCCTGGTATTTAGAAAATTCTACAGCATCAAACATTGGAGGTGCCTCCAGTCTGAAACAGGTTATTTTTATGGTATGACAGTTTATGAATTAAAACAGGTGAACACAACTATAAGTCACCCAAAGTTCAACACTTGCTGATATACCTATTCAGGGGATTGTGTGTGTGTGTGTGTGTGTGTGTGTGTGTGTGTGTGTGTGTGTGTGTATGTACGTGCGCGCATCTATGCGTCTGTGTAAGAACCAAAGTATACATTACTGTAGGCCAAATTTCTTTCAGTTGCTCACAACCAAACATCAGCCTGTGAAAGTTAAAGACGAGCACTGCCACTTGATCACTTAAAATTATTACAGACCTAAGTGGTTTGTCATTGTGTGTGTGTGTGTGTGTGTGTGTGTGTGTGTGTGTGTGTGTGTGTATATATATATATATATATATATATATATATATATATGTGTGTGTTTGTGTGCTTGTGTTTATATGTGTGTGTGCCTGCGCGCATGTGTGAATCAAGTTGACATATATTACTGAGGGTATACAGAGATAAAGTGTATACCTAGCTATTTCCATGGTATAGAGGGATAACCCTCCTCCCCCAGTCCTCATTAACTATCAGGTGTGGATGAGTGAATGTGGGTAGGTACATGGAGGAAGATGGATCTGTTCCTACACAGCTATCATTATGATAAGTACATAATTTTCATATGTAACAGGATCAGTCATCTTCCTGTACCACCAGGAGAGACCCCTAAGTTTATCAACTGGATGGACCTCACTCTAGGTCACATCTCCAAAGGCAGACTGAACTGGAGATCAGCTAACCTGAAAAAATCTATTAAAATATAGACAGACATGTCCTAATCACTACTTATTACTATAATAGAACTGAGTTTTTCAAGAGTTTGTGCTCGGATCCACTTTAAACAAGCAGTTCAAAAGTGGTTCACTGTCTGTATATTGCCCAGTTTAACAGTATCCCTTGATGCACAGTGTGGAATTATAAAAAATATTCTAATTTCTGGGAACTAACTTTAATAGCAAAGAAAAGGCAAGAAACACTATACTACTGGTCTCTAGAAGAGTATGTAAACTGAAGAACATGCCTGTTACCAGTGGAGAAGAATAGCCACAACACATCTCCAGAAACAAGCAGAAATAATAGGTGAAGAAGCTTTAAGCAATATTGCAAAATGCACCAACCTATCATGGACAGCTACAGAGTGGGGATTCAAGGTCTAAATGTGAATGGATATTTATAGCAATGGAGTTATGCCTTAGGCCAGAAAGGGCATAGGTTAAATATTCTTTAAGTAACACTGTTAAATCCATCAGCCAGCCAGGCAGACACAGATCAGTCTGAGGACTAATACCTCACTATTTTGCAAGTAGAGTGTGTGTGTGTGTGTGTGTGTGTGTGTGTGTGTGTGTGTGTGTGTGTGTGTGTGTGTGTGTGTGTGTGTGTGTGGGGAGCAGGAAATCATTCAAGTGGATGAAGTTAATACTTTTAAAGTATTACTAGCTAGCAAATACCATAAGTCAAGTCATTATTAACACTGATAAGTAACTTTAAACAGAACAACCAAAGCAGGTTACTGGCCATTAACGCCACCCATCCTTAGAAAATGTCTTCTGTGACAAAAGTTTAAGGTCTGCTCTGACCATGGTCTCAAATGGAAGCAGAGTTTTTTTTTCTAACCTAAACTTTAGGTCCCAGAAAAGAAAACAGTTTCTGAATGGGGTCTCAGGAAAAAAAAAAGCATCTCTTAGGAAGGCTTTGTAGACTTTCAAGTATGTTAAGAAGAGTTTAGACCCTGATGAAACTTACATATTGCTTCTAAGTGAAATTTTAAAGTTGTATAACTTGAACCATTATAACATATACTGGATAGAAACTGAAGATCACTGAATAAAGCCTCCTGTTTGGCTACCCAAAGAAAGAACTATGCCACTTGTCTTTGTAAGCCTTTCTAGTAGTGGGTATTTGGGCTTCTGTAAGGATCTGGACCACCTTGGATGGGTATACTGACTCTTTGGTCATTAATGGGACTGGAAAAACCACAAGGTCATTTTCAGGGGCTGAATGCCTAGGTGAGCCTTGCCTGATGGATGAGAAAGCAGAACTCTGAGAAGGAACATCTCCAGCAAAAACAGTCACAGAAGTGGGAAAGTACAGTTGTGTAAGATAACTTACCATAGCAGTAGCTGTTCATAAGATCACTATTGCAGTAGGCTGAGCTATATGAATTATATCCTGCTCAGGATGTGACAGCCAGCCAGGATCTAAAGCTTAAGGACACCTTCCACATACCCTAACTGCAGAAGAGCTTGAGAAGATCTGCACAAAAATCAGTAGTTAGGGTGCCAAACCTTCAGAACATTTTTGCCTTTGAAGTGTGGTCTTCCTGTGGGTTTCAAGTGATCAATAATTGGCTACTTCTTCTCCAAGGCTGGGAAATAAGTATCTTCTAAGGAAGCCTTCTACTTTACCTAGTTTTCTGAGGAAAAGTTTACTTTTTTTTTAGAGAAAAGTTTATATCTATGCTGGGAAATGTGTTTTAGTGGCTGTCACTAAAACTTTCTTCAAAAAGTAAAATTAAGTATATTTATGTAGAAAATTATAGATAGCAGCTTGGACTAGTAGTTTTGGTGATCTAATAATAAATATCCACACCTGTCATGGCCATAATGGGGCAACAAAAATTATTTGGCCTTGCTTAGTTTGGCTTTCTGCATAAAGTTTATGATCAATGAAAATGGGAGACAAGTGTACAGGAGTCACTGATGAACCTGATGAACTATATCATCCCAGTCAGTCCCTGTGAAGGGATTAGAGTGGAGAAGGTGCTGCACTTTGTACTGGTCAGGGATGCAAATACGTTACTGCATGGCTGTCTCCAGAAATGAGATATGCTTGCAGTCACATGACTAAGGGGCCACTGGTGAGGCATCGGTAAACACTTACTGAGCTTGTTCACAAGAGAACTGTTCTTTCTTGGGATGGAAATTACTACAAGAAATGAGTGCAATGAGATGACATGGCTTCTTCCTATAACCTCATGTCCTCTCTACATACGGAATAAGATTGGGTTCCATCCTGCTTAGGTTCTGATGCCATATTGTTGGAGTGATGGAAAACTGCATCCTTATGGAGCAGGTCCTAAAAGACCTATAATAAAAGGAAGACTGCTCTTATCTCCAGGATAGTGACGTGCAAAAAAACCTCTTGATATGTTTCTTGGACTCACCTGCCCTAAACATTTCCCCCTGTGAAAAGGGGTGATGTGTTTATAGTGACCATGACAATGGGAAATGGAGGAGTAAAGGGATAGCCCTATAACAGGTTGCACATACATAAACACCACTGAAAATGCTGATGGTATGCCGGAGAAAGATAAACAGATTGAGACAATGAATCTAATATTTTGTACAACATAACTCAAGGTTCACTCCAGAGCACACATATATTAATGGAGAAAAGGAACTAGATAAATGGAAGCTGCTGTTACTCCAAACAGCTTGAAGCATAAGGCTTCCATAAACACAGGATGAGGCAATAGCAATTGCAGAGCTGACCGTACTTAAGAGATTCTATACAACTGGAGACTTACTAGTCTAGTTGCTGAGTTCAGGTGGCAAATGATAAGTATTTAGTACTGTGATAGCTTTAACTGTGACTTAATGGTGTTCACAGACATCACCGTGGACATGAACCACTGCAGCAAGAAGAGCTATACTCAAATCAGAGACTTGCTGGAAGGGAAAGGTAGGAGCAAGTCATCCAGTTAGAGAACTTACTGATCCATCATGGTCTCAAGTAAGCTAACATTGCCAGCAAACATTTGGAAAATGCCATAACTGAACCAAAACAAAACTGAAAGGCTTCTAACTGATAATGATTGGCTCCCATCCAGAAGAACTTCATGGAGGATGTTGCAGCTGTCTTGATCTGCTATGAGGAATCTTTGAGGTCCAAACAGCACTTCCAGATGCCATCCTGCAGTCACAGAAGGAATTATGGTATCATGACCATCTGGAATATTTGGTATATGCTGGTGTACGGCATTTATATCTAAGACAGGCATGAAGTCCTCCATCATTTTCAGAACTAAAAAAAGAACTTCAAACAAATCCTGGGTCCTTTCTGGACTGGAGAGACCTCCTGGATGGCTGTTTTGAGTAAGATGTTTGCAACCTAACATATGGCCACTGGTTTCTGATAGGATTTGCTCTGAGCTACTGCACAATGGTACCTCCTATACCTAGCCAACAGATATTGCCAGTATACTGGCTGACAGATTCAGTGCCAACTTTACCCTTCTTACCCTCCCAAAGGACCAATCAAAGTACCAGTAGATTGCCAGGCACCCAGTATTACTGCTGCACAGTTTAAAACAGCACTGTCCATGGCCAAGAACACAGCTTCTATGGGACCTGACAATATCCCTGGCTGTGTTCTACATGAACTACAGAGTGAACTGGCACCTCACCTGTGTGCCCTGTTCAATCACAGCCTCACCTCTGGCTTTGTCCCTGCTGAATGGCGCACTACTACAGTTATCCCTCTCCACAACGGAGGAGTGACTACAGACCCTGGGAATTATCGCCCCATTAGCCTGACTAGTCTGATATGCAGAGCTATGGAATGCATCATCATGGACCAAATAAACAAGGATATAGGGAATCTCCAAATTCTGGATCCCACACAGTTTGGTTTTGTGAAGGGTAGATCATGCCTGCTCAACTTGGTTGACTTCTTTGAGTCAGTCACCAGAGCTGTGGATGAAGGCAAGGTGGTTCATACAGCCTACCTTGATCTGGCCAAGGCCTTTGATACCATTCCCCACTCAGGAATCATAGAAAAACTCACTAAGCTAGGCATCAACTCCTATATCACTAGGTGGGTTGCAAACTGGCTCACAGATAGAACCCCCACAGTGTGAAAGTAGCTGACTCCACGTCAGACTGCCAACCAGTCACAAATGGAGTCCCACAGGGTTCGGTCCTGGATCCTCTCCTGTTTTTATATCTACTTCTCTGAAGTCCAGGCCAACACGAAGGGACTCTGTCTGACAAAGTTTGCAGAAGATTGCAAGTTGGGAGCTATTATTAACTCCCCAAGTGATGTTGACATCCTACAGAAAGGCCTCACTGAGACCCGACGACTAGTGTCAAAACCATGGCCTTAAGCTCAATGCCAAAAAATGTGTCTTCATCCCCTTTGGGAAAAAAACATTTCCCATGAATTACCACATCGATGGTAGCCCACTGAACACAGAAGGTGTTATAAGAGATCTGGAAACACTGGTTGACAGCAACCTCTCTTTTGACCACCACATTGCCACTGTGGTCAGAAAGTCCTTCTATGTGGCACATCTCATTACTAAGGGTTTTGCATCCAGGAAGAAAGAGGTCATTGTCTCCCTCTTCTCTTCCCTCATTAGGCCAATCATCGAGTACAATGCCCCATTTGGCATGTACCTCACTAGACACCTGCAGTAACTTGAGAAGCTACATAAGTACCTCACATAGAGGATCCTAGACCTTATACATTTGTCCTATATGGACAGAGTCAAAAAAACTCCAACTGTTCTCCATCTCATATCACCTACTTAGGGGTGATCTCTGCTTGACTTACAAAGCCATGTCTGACCCAGCTCTGTTAGAAATGCTGCATCTAAAGAAATCCCAATCCCTGCGCATCACACGCTCCAGAGACTTCAACCTCATTACCACAATCAACAGAATGTACTGGAGGGACAGATTCATAACCCAGAGACTGCCCATGCTATGGAATAGACTTTCCATACATGTCAAACAGAGCACCTCACTGGCCCTCTTAAAGAGAAATCTTGATGAGTGGATAGGAAATAGAAAATTCACCCCAGCGATAATTCCAGTGGCTCTACTCGACAGAGGTACTGGGAACTAAGGTCATGTGGCATGATTCCTGGGTAATCCTATGGGCTAGGCTTGTAAAGGCTCCAGGGCCATTAGCCTAGTACACACTATGAACCTATAAGGTGAAAACGGTTCCTCTTTTGCTTCATCAAAACTATGCAATGCTTTCCTTAAAGACACCTTTTTGCTTATGCTCCCAAGTGAAGCACCCTACATCACCCTTGGATTTAACATTTGTGCTGCAGGGTTTGACTATGAGTCCTTTTTTATTTAATAAACATCTTTATTAAATTATCACATACGACATAGGCAATCTTACATTTATATAAATGAAAAACAAACAAAATGACACCACTTTAGTTGCAAACATTATACATCACAGACACCATTGAAACAACTGTATTTGCAAACATTATACATCACTTATAATCTATCCAGTCATTGGCAGTTAAGCATTAGATTGCTAATTCAAATCCTGCCTCTTAAACCTCGTTCCTTCTCTGCATGTATTGATCCCATAATTCCCATTTTTTCTTATGTAGTTTGCTCCTTCCCTTTTCTAAAGGTCCCAGTTCCAGTTGTTTTATCTCTGTTACTATATTCACTACTTCTAGTAAAGTTGGTCTGTACCTTGATTTCCATTTTCTATTAATTGCTTTTTTTGCAGACGACATAATTCGACTCAGCAAGGCTTTACTGTGTCTAGGCAATTCCAATTCTGTATCATAGCTCAAAAAAAATAATCTCCCCAGTCAATCCAATCCGCTCATCCAGCTTCTCCAACGGAGTTGTATACAAGAAATCCCTAAAGTCTGCCAGCTCATTACTCTCCAAAAAATATGTTTCCAGCCACCTCTTTCTTGTCCATCACACCTGCAACATTTGCTATCCACTGAGAAAAAATTCTTTGGAGTCTACTTCGGGTATAAATATACCAATATAAACACTTCCAGGGAAAGATCCTAAATCTTCTAGACTTTGTCTCTTTGTGAATTGCTTATCCAATCTCTCTTCCCAATCCTTTCTGTCCTTCTCTGATTGATTATAATAGTTATCATGCAATATTTTATATGCTGTACTAATTATTCATTTTTTAATGGCAACTTCTGTTCTAGATTCTGTTAAAAACTGTGCCAGTGCTGGTCTTTCATTTAGGACCCCTGCTATTTCTTTCTCTTTACCTTTACTCTGATATCAGTCCTTGATAGGGAAGGCAATCTCTAACATGCAGTCCAAATAAATTATTGGCCTCTTCACATTCTATTTCCTTTCCTTTCTAGTTATTTGCTCCCAATACCTTGGTTCCTTTGCCAGTTTTCTCCAATAAATACCAGCCCCCTCTTGCCTGTTCTGTATCCCTAACCACAGTCATCCCTATTGGCAGAATCCCTTTTCTCCATTGTTGTGCTGGTTTAGTTCTTAGAATACTCTGCTATTTTATGAATATAATACTTGTATGATGTTTGATGTTATCCTTAAGAGTTTGCATCCAAAATCCCAATCTCTCCTTATTTCCTGAGCTTCCTGCCTGTATCATCATCATTTCTTTTCACTTTGAATTGCAGTTTTCTGCTTGTGCTGTGTTTAAGAGCCTTAACTGTGTTGCTTTAAAATACCCCCTCAAATTGGGTAATCCTAGTCTGCCTTGTTCTAATGGAAGAATCAGCTTATCCCACTTGACCCTTGCTGTCTTCCCTTCCCAGATGAAATCCTTTAACTCTTTTTAATTGCTATCCACAGCTTCTCCTCTGATTGATAAAAATATGCCTGACCTGTGTATAAGACTAAAGGGACTCAAAACATTCTAATTGCCTGTATCTTAGTATCCATATAACAAAGCTTCCAATTTCTCAATTTTTGTATTATCCCGTTTACTTTCTTTCCACATATCCTTAGCTGCCACAACAGAATCATTTCTAATCCATACTCCTAAATACTTCATTTTATCATGTCCCCATAACAATGGATATTGTTGGACCAATTCATGTGTGGGTACATAATTTACCACTATTGCCTTTGTTTTAGCTTCATTAATTTTGTATCCAGAGAAGATGTGAAACTGTCTTAAAATGTTCCACAAAACTGTAGTGTCCTTTTCTGGTTTTGTCATGTATAAAATAATATCATTTGCAAATAAAGCCATATTTTCCTAACTACCATACCAATTATACCCTTGAATTTCTGAGTCCCTTATTTGCTTTGCCAGTGATTCTAAATATAATGCAAACAACAACTGGAAAAGTGGACAACCCTGCCTGGTTCCTCTACTCAAGCAGAAGTTATCAGAGAGTATCCCACCCACTTTAATTTTCACCTCTGATCCCTCATATATACTCCTAATCAACCTTATAATTGTATCAGGGAAAGCAAATGCGTCCATTGCCCTGCTCATGAAGTCCCAATACTTTCTCTGCATCAAGACCCACCAATAAAGTAGTATTTTCTTACATTCTGCTTCCCTCTGGATAATAAATGTTCTGATAATATTGTCAAATGTTTGCCTCCCCTCCACAAAACCACATTGATCCATATCTGTCAATTTTGGTATCACTTTTACCATTCTTTTAACCATTATAGACATAAACAATAATCATGGGTTAGTATTGAAATGGGGCTGTATGAAGCTGGATCCGATGGATCTTTAACCTCTTTTGGTATTACCATTACCACCACCTTGTTCCAGGATGCTGGTATTTCTCCTCCTCTTAAAATACTGTTAAACAAAACCTCCCAGATCATTTTACCTCCTAGCTTCCAAGCTTCCACAGGAATACCATGTATTCTAGGGTACTTTCCTGTAGATGGGTTATACATAGCCATTTTTATTTCATCTCTTCCTATCCTGTTAGTAATTGAGCCTCAACACCTACTACCTCTAACCTTGGCATATTTAATTCTTCCAGAAACATTTCCATTTGTACCTTTTCTTGATTTCCATATTTCTCTGCTTAATACAAACTTTCATAAAATTTCCAAAATATTTCTAATACTTCTACAGGATCTCTTGTTATCTTCCTGTTTCTTCTTCTTCTTGTAGGCTCCCTAAGCTTGGTGACCACCCTTTCCACATTCTGTTGCCTGAGTCGTTGTGCTAAAGGTTTTTGTGTTCTAGAATTATTATCAAAAAACAGTTGCTTAACAACAATCTTTCGAATCTCGTGCATATTATCGAGGTAATCCCTTATTTTCTGTTTAGCATTCTGTTGTTGCTCGTTTTCTTGTTCTAATAGATTTCCCCTATTTTGCAATGCTTTTAACATTTATCTGTCCCTCTAAATAATTCTTGTTACTTCTTAACCATACATCCCTTTCCTTTATTTCCACTCTAGTTATAAACTACACTTTAATTTTATCCCACTCCCTAGCTATATTTTCAGAAGAAAATTATATCTTCTCTAGTAGCTCCTGCATTAACTCCAAAACCTATTCCTTAAATTCCCCTGTTTTCAACTGATAGGTGGGAAAGTGCCAGTGTCGCATTTTTATTGACTCTGAATCCTTTTGAACCATTGGCTAGATCTGAGTTAAAATTGTTATCTTGGAAAACTGCTTTTCTCATGGCCATTACATCTGCAAGACAAGTATCCAAGGTCTAGGCTCTCTCTTCTAAATCCCCATATTTGATCTTCTACAAAGACAAAGAGTTACTTTATGAACCAATCCATCCTTCTTGCCTAAAGTAACCTCAGAAGTGAATGTTAACCAAGCCATTAATTTGCCCGTTTTCTTACCTAGCTGTGCTAATAAAGGTGAATACCTGCTTCATCTCTTGGATGCACATAGACAAGCTCGGCTTTTATCTCCATAGAACAAAATATTTCAGAAAGACAGATCAATTGTTTGTCTCATTTTCCTCAAACAAATTAGGTAAACTAGTTTCTAGTTACCTTAGCCAGATGGCTGGCAGATTGCATATCCTTTGTTTACAGTCAACAAGGTGTATCCTTACCCAGACCTCCTAAGGTACACTGCACTAGATCCATGGCTACATTGTCCACCTTCTGGTCTAGGACTTCTGTTGATATTTGTGCAGCAGCTACTTAGTCTAATGCTCCTACTTTTATTGCTCATTACAAATTGGATTTGACTTCTAGAAGCAGGGCTGCCTTTGGTTCTGCAGTACTCCGGAATATCCTTCCATGAGGGTCACCCAAGTTTCATGAGGCTGAGGACTCTGTCCCATCAGTTGAGGAACAAATGAAAAGGAAAGGACAACATCAGATATTAGTTATGTACTCCTTGTACATATGCATCTGTGTTGTCAAATTTCATTCTTCCTTAACTTCTCACCCTCCTTCCCCCTTCCCTTTAACTCCTGGAGTGACCTTATGGGACCTCGGGAGTTGGAACCGAGAGTCTAATAAATGCTGCCGACCCAATCTGAGGTCCCTTCTGAGATCCATGAGTTGAGGAAGAATGAAAATGGACAACACAGATGCATAGTTATGGTAAGTAAGTGCATAACTTCAATATAATATCTATATAACAATTGTTTTATTTCTCTTAATTCACTTTTATATTTATCATCATCATTATTGATTATTTTTAATGCCCTTATGGCTTGACCTCTAATAACTTCTATCTTAGCATAATTTTGGTGAGTGCTATTTTCATGAGTATGTACTTACAAATTGTAGCTTTTTGTAGGTACTAAATTCCAGTCTCGGAATAACATAATTGCTAAAAGTTCTGTGTCCAACATATTGATCTTAAAATCAGTTGCATTATTCAGTAATGCATAAAATTGTTAAAACTCTCTTGGTTTCTTTTCCATATAATACATATATCTATAAAGCATTTGAATAAAACTATATATGTTCTGTAGTCCTATCTCGCCTTCATTCTTACACTTGAGACTGGAGCCGAACCTCGGCTCTGACTTGATCATACTCTAGCTCAAAAACTTCTGGTTGGCTCGTGGCTAGAAGGTATCCCATCACACATCACTAACATACCCCAGATCTCATTTGTCGCTCATTCAGCTCAGACGTGATTTTTCTTGGCCGTGGCTAAGTGAAATTTTTCAATATCTTTGACTAGTTATTGTTAGCTAAAATAACCTTTTTTGGTAGTTTAGTGTGTTTTTTTGCAGTCTGTGTCTGTTTCAGACTATTTGCTGCTTTGTTTACTGTGTGTACTGTTTGTATGTTGTTTGGCCATTCTTCTGTTGGCCTTTTTGTATCCCTGCATTGCTATCTCTTGTGCTGCTGGTTTCTCTTTCTTGTTTCCTCTCCCCTTGGGCTAGGCCCGTTTAAGTTAGAGGACCTAGTCCTCAGTTCTGTTGTTTGTCTCTCATTGGGCTAGGCCCGTTTAAATTAGAGGATCTAGTCCATGGTTCTGTTATCTGTCTCTCCTTGGGCTAGGACCATTTAAATTAGAGGACATAGTCCTCTGTTTATCTCTTTCTCCTCTTAGGGCTAGGCACGTTGTTAGAGGACCTAGTCCTCTATTTGCCTATTTGTCTGTTCTATCTGTTCAATAGAGTTGTTGTGTATTGTTGTTAGTGTTTTTTTTGCACTATGTCAAAAGACACTAAGGATCATAAGCCTTCGAGCTTCAAAAAGTGTACGAAATGTGCCCAGAAAATGTCCTTGATGGATGGGCACAATCTGTGTGTTTACTGTTTGGGGGCTATCCACCTCGAAGAGTCTTTCCTGTTTTGTCATGTATTCAGTCCTCGTGTTCTTCAGGAGAGGAAGAACAAACTTATTTTGAAAGGACTATTGAAACATTCCTTTGAGGAGGAATTGGCATCTTCATCATCCAGCTCTAAATCTCCTTCCTCTTCTAAGAAAGACAGACCAAAAGCTACAAAAAGGTGGTCTCCCACCCATTCTGTGACATCGGAGTTGCCAGACAAAATTACCAAAGTGACTACACCCTCGTCAGCTCCATTGGTTTTGGTGCTGACAGAGGTTACCATTGTGGATGTCCTTCAAGGATGCATCTGCAGTCTTTACAAATGGGTTGTCCTGTCGTCAGGCAGCCCTTCGGTCGGCCGGATTCCAAAGTCTGGGTCTGGCTTCGGCTGGTGTCGCACTTCACCCGACGTCATTGCGGCAGTTATTCGGGTATAAAGGCATCAGCCGACGCCATTTTCCTCAGTCTTTCTTGCTGCGTGGCGCCCGAAGCAGAAGCTGTTCGCAAGTGCCGGTCGGTCAGATCCAGAGATTACTACTACCGAATACTACTTCGAAGACTTCTATAAAGCTAAGTACCCCGTTGGGGACTCTTTCTTGCCTCAGCCGATGTCAGAGAAAGTTAATAACTGTTTATCTTGTGGGAAACAAATACCTCATAAAGATTTCCACTCCTATTGCATACATTGTTTAGGCCCAGACCACGAAGTAGCAGCTTGTCTAGCCTGTGCTTCTTTTAACCGATGGACGCTTAGACGCCGGTCGGACTTTGCTGAACAGATTTTCGGCTCCGATTTTGCCTACATTATGCCGTCGGATCCTCCGACTACGCAAATAACCAAAAAACGCAAAGAAAAGGACCGACACTCGCGGTCCGCGGTTTCGGCCGAAACCTCGGTTAAGCAAACCACGAGTGTCTCGGTTTCGGCCGAAACCGAGCAAGCGGTTCTTTCTTCAGCCGATAACATGCCTTCTACCGAGGCCTCTTCTAACCTTGTAGAAACGGCTTCTGAAATCCAACCTTCTGTTGCGGTTTCACAGGATTTATCAGACACCATTCCCCTGGATATTTCAACCCCTGCACGTGGAGCTGCTAGGCCTCCTCCAGCTATGTCTATTAAGGCCTTTGCCAGGGCTAAAGCAGCCAAAGCATCAAAACCTGTGCCTGCCAAGCCCCCCTCTCACAGGCCCAGCACCAGCTCCCATATGTTTTCTTTGGCTGAGGATCTCATCTCTTTAATTCGTGGAGCCCAGCCTCATCCAGACAGGGCCTCTCTCCCTCCTCCAGAAAAGAGGCCTAGAGCAGAGCCCCCTGAGCCAGTATCCACAGATGATTCCTCTGATGACTCAGAACATGCAGACCCTCCTGAGGCTTCTTATTCTCCTTACGAAGACTCTGATGCTGAGGAGTCAATCCCTTCAGCCTCTCCTCCTGAGGAATTTTCCTTTGGGGAAACCTTGCATGCTATGAGGGAACAATTTCAGTGGCAGGGCCAAGATTTCTCAGACTCTAGAAAAAGGCTTAGGACCTTTCTACATTTGCCACAGCATAGGCCTTTAGCTATACCTCCAGTTCTTTCTGTTGTCGATGATGCATTTAATGATGCTTGCACTGCTCCTGATTCTTTACCTCCGGCTCCTGCTAAGCCCGATAGGTACTACAGGGTCCCGGACACTCATCACCACTTATATAAGGCTCCTTTTGCAGATCCAGAGACTATCTCCCAGGGTCCTAAAGCTGTAGCAGCTACTTCTTCTAAAAACCCCCTCCCCTCTGAAAGGGAATCCAGGTCCTTAGACAGATGGGTTAAAAAGGTTTACACCTCTGCTACTTTGTCAGCTAGAGCTTTGAACTGCCAATTTCATATGATTCAATATCAAGAGTTTATGCTTGACCAGTTGACTAAAAAGCTGTCCTCTGAAGAATCTTTAGATAAAAAGTATGTTCAAGAAATGGTACATAACATACAGCAGGTTAGTAACCATTCTTTAAAATGTGGCTATGATGCACTGGAGGCTTCCTTTAGATCAGCCATGACTGGCACAGTTATCAGGAGGCATGCATGGTTGAAAGAACAGGCATTACCAGACCATGTCAAATCTAAGCTTTTGGATGCACCTATGGACAAGGTCAATTTATTTGGTTCCCCTGCACAGCAGGTACTAAAAAGATGGAAGAAAGCAAAATCTGTGCAAACAGTGAAAGATTTCTTACAAGTTCAACCTCCAAGGTTTAGCAGGAACTGGCCCTCCAAGAATTGGTCCTTTCCGGACTCCTCTAAGGCACAAAGAGGCAGGAATAGGCGCTCTAGAGGCAGAAACCAATCCAGGGGTGCCTACAGGGGTCGCCAGTGGCAGGGTAACAACCAACGAGGCACGGATACAGCCACCACCACTACAACAACTCAATCACAGTGACTTGGCGGTGGCACTGCCTACCAGGGAACAACTAGAAGCACCCTTAGGCGGAAAGCTAACCTTATTTTCAAGAAACTGGCACTGCATTACAAGAGAAAAATGGATTTTGCAAACTATAGACCAAGGTTACAGGTTCCATTTCCATACTCTACCAGGAAAGAGAGGAATGCCAAACCTACCACCTACTCAAAGGACAGAAGCTCTAAAACAAATATCTCAATTATTAAGAATGAGAGCTGTGGAAAAGGTACCATCTATGGAGCAAGGAAAGGGATTTTACTCCAGACTCTTCCTGGTACCAAGAAAAGAAAACAAATGGAGGCCTATTCTAGACCTGTCCGCTTTAAACACATTCCTCATTGTTCCAAAATTCAAAATGCTGACCCTACAGCAACTTCTTCCCATGCTGGGCAAGGAGTCTTGGCTGGTAACACTAGATCTCAAGGAGGCATACCTGCACGTCCCCATAAGACCAATTTGCAGAAGATACCTCAGATTTCTTGCAGGATCAGAGCATTATCAATTCTCAGCATTGCCCTTTGGCTTATCTACTGCGCCCAGAGTGTTCACAAAATGCCTGGCATCAGTAATCGCTCATTGCAGACTTCAGGGGATTCAAATCTATCCCTACCTGGACGACTGCCTGATACAAGCGGACAACAAAAACAAACTAACAGAAGACTTACAAAGAGTCATCTACCTGCTGCAAGCCCTGGGATATACAGTCAATACAAAAAGTCAAGGCTGATTCCATCCCAAAGAATAACCTTTCTGGGTGCAGAACTGGACACATCAAAACAAATGGCATTTCTAACTGCAGAAAAGAAAGAGCAACTTCCTCTCTACTTCTTGGCATTAACAAAGCAGAACCATCTAACTGCAAGAAAAGTGCTACAAGCTCTAGGCTTCATGGCATCCTGCATAATACTGGTCCCTCATGCCAGGCTGCATATGAGAAAGCTACAGTGGTACCTAAAGAATTTGTGGTCCCAGCACAAGCACAGCCTAGAAACCAAAATTCCAATGATCCCATGCCTGAAGCAAGAGTTCCTATGGTGGGCTCAGGCCTGCCAATCAAACACAGGATTGCCCTTCTGCAAAAGTCGACCAAGACAAACCATCACGACAGATGCCTCAGACCTCGGTTGGGGGTCACACATGATGGGCAAGTGCTTTCAAGGCCTATGGACTCAAGACCAGCTGCATCTGCACATAAATCTAAAAGAAATGATGGCAGTAAAAATGGCAATCCAGGCATTCAGACCTTTTCTCCAAGAAGGCCAGTTGATGATAAGGACAGACAACACCACAGTTATGTGGTACATCAACAAACAGGGAGGCACACACTCATACCCTCTATGCCGGCTGGCACTGGACCTATGGGATGTGGCTCTGAGCTACAACATTCAGTTACAGGCAATTTATGTACCAGGGAAGGAAATCATTCTAGCAGACATATTAAGCAGAACTACAACAGATGCCCACGAATGGATGCTGCATCCGGACATCTTCAAAACCATCACAAGAGAATGGGGATTACCACAAATAGACTTGTTTGCATCCCCATTCAATCACCAGTTGAAGAAATTCTGCACAAGGACTTACCACCCACTTGCTTGGAAGGTGGACTCCCTATCTTTCAGTTGGAAAAGCCTGACAGCATACGCATTCCCACCACTTCCTTTGATGCACAAGGTGCTTCTGAAGATCAAAGAGGAATGTCCGAGGATCATTCTGATAGCCCCAGACTGGCCAAGACAACATTGGTATCCACTGCTGAGGAGCATGTCCCGGGAACAAATATGGACACTGCCCTGATCCCATTACTGCTAACACAGAACAACTACAACATCCTGCATCCAAACCTAAAAACTCTGCAGCTAACTGCCTGGAACATTACATAACAGCAATTAACCCAAATTTATCCCAAAGGGTTAAAGACATAATCCTGGAGGCTCGTAGACCTTCAACAAGAAAGAATTATGCAGCAAAATGGAAAAGATATCTCATCTGGAGTACTGCAAAGGGGCAAGATGTGACACTGGTGAACATAGCCAACATCCTGGAGTACTTGACGGAGCTCTTCCATACAGGCCTGTCCTATTCTTCCATCAAGATGCATGCATCAGCTATTTCAGCAGAATACAGCTTGGATCCTCCTGTCTTCTCGCATCCTCTGCTCAGACAGTTTCTGAGAGGAAATAAAAATGTAAAACCTCCCAGGAAACCTACATTGCCAGCATGGGACTTGAACTTTGTGCTAGAAAAACTGACTCTTCCTCCTTTCGAACCAGCAGCAACAGCAGAATTACAATACTTATCCTGGAAGACTGCTTTCCTGCTGGCAATAACTTCAGCAAGAAGGGTCTCTGAACTACAGGCATTAATGGCAGTGCAACCCTTCCTGATCTTCCATCAAGATAGAGTGTTCATGAGAACAAATCCTACATTTATGCCTAAGGTGGTATCCAGAGTCTCTTTAAATCAGGCTATCCACCTTCCTACATTCTTCCCCAACCCACAGAACAGGGGAGAAAGGCTCTTACATACCTTGGATGTACACAGACAATTACGCTACTACCTGGACAGGACAAAAAACAATAGAAAAACTGACCAGCTTCTGGTAGCATATGCAACAGGAAAGGAAGGAAAACCAATTTCTAAACAGACAATCTCCAAATGGATAGGAAATTGCATTAGATTTTGTTACTCCTACCATAGAAAGAAAACTCCAGAGAACATCAGGCCTCACTCCACAAGGGCTACAGCCACTACCACAGCTTTCTTACGAGGAGTGGCTACCAAGGACATTATAGAGGCTGCTACTTGGACCTCCGTGCATACATTTGCCAAGCATTATAACTTACCTCTATACTCTAGATCCCGTGCTGGTTTTGCCACTGCTGTTTTGCAAGGGATCCTAACTACACCATAATCTCTTCTCATTTCCTCCTCCCTAGTTTAGCTATGGTATTCTACCCATTTGTAAAGACTGCAGATGCATCCTTGAAGGACATAGTACAGTTTTGTACCTACCATAAATGTAGATGTCCGAGAGGAATGCATCTGCAGTCAGGATTACCCACCCTCCTTCCCTCTGAGGTACTCCTAGGGTATTTGCCAATCTTCAGCTAGCTTGGGGGGGATCTATTATGGTGTATTTGTTTGTATATATGTACATACATGCTTATTTTGTGTGTTTGCTCTCTACTATTTGGAAACTTTGGCATTTATCCAAATTCAGCCATCCAAGAGGGCACCTGGCATCTGGGGCAAGAAACACTGAGGAAAATGGCGTCGGCTGATGCCTTTATACCCGAATAACTGCCGCAATGACATCGGGTGAAGTGCGACACCAGCCGAAGCCAGACCCAGACTTTGGAATCCGGCCGACCGAAGGGCTGCCTGACGACAGGACAACCCATTTGTAAAGACTGCAGATGCATTCCTCTCGGACATCTACATTTATGGTAGGTCCAAAACTGTACTATCCATCAGTTTCGGCTCCAGGAGCTTCGGAGCCGATAACTGACACTACATCTCGGAACCAGTCAGCTGAACTCTGACTGGATTCCCAGACTCTTAGGTCGTCTTTATTTCAGCGATCTAGATCCCCCACTCTATCTTCCAGGTCCTCTAGGAGCCTTTCTGATGAGGACATCAAGAGACGGTGCGTAGACTGCTTCAGACTTCAGCACTGGCAAATTTACTTTTGGCTCCGTCCCAGTTGGCTCCGGAGCCTAATGTGCCCTCACACCCTGTCGATATTCCTCCTCCGAGCTTCTCTGAGCCTTCAGAGCCAGAGTTGTAGGTACCTCGGGTTGTGGAAAGGTCGGTTTCAGCTACCTCAGTTGGTCTCTCGGTTCCAGTATCCACTCCGACCCTTTCAGTGCTGTCCTTGGGGTCTAGGGTCCTCAGTTCTCCGGTTGGGCCCAAGGGGGATGCTTCGAATCAAACTTCTTCAGTTCTGAAGGGTACCTTTTAGTGCTTCGGCGCTGGTGAGCTTGGACCCCACATCTGACTTGGAGCCCATCGCCTCGGCGCCGATGACTGCCTCTGCATCTTTGGAGCGGAGGTCATCCTCGGAGTCAGGAGGATTGGCATTCGAGGTGATGAGGAGTGTGCTGTCCAGGTCTTCAGTTTCAACCAGAGGTACTGATACTCTTCTCCCTAAAGCGCTGACTTCACTCTCCCCCAACACAGCAGAGACTCGCAGCCTCAGGAAACCTCCATGAGTGGTCCCCAGTCTTCCGAGGTCTCCCCAGAATACCTTTCTGAGGAGCCGCCTAGGAAGAAAACTTGTAAGAAGTAACATGTTGACTCCCCTGAGGGGTCTATTACATCAGACACTGACCTTGAGGAGTCAGAAGGGTTCCCCAAGTCTTCCTCTGATGATATCTCATTCACAGATATCCTTGAGGTCTTGAAACAGAGAGGTGGCTGGCCCACCACATCCCCTTCTGATGAGGAGTCAGTGTACCTGAAGGCTTTCGGGTCTCAACCCTCCGCCTCTTGGGTGTCTCCTTCTTTTGACGAGCTACTGGATCTAGTGAGTGGAAAGGTGTGGGAATCTCCTGATTCTGTGGAACCGGTTCCTAGAAGACCAAATACATTTTTGTCAGCAACCCAGGACAAGGACTTTCTTACTAAGGGCGTTCCAGTAGATGCCATGGTGGTGGCAGCAGCCACCAAAAAGGAACTTGCCGAAACTTCCTCCACTGTCCATCCACCAAACAAGGAGTCTCGAATGAAGGATAGGTATGGGAAGTGTGTATTTTCTTCAGCAGCTTTTACACTTATATCGCTGAACTACCTGTCTCATTTCACAAGGCTCTAGAGAGCTCTCCTAAAAGAGCTGGGAGATAATCTACAGGATAACGTATCTGATGCGGTATCTCAGAAGGTCAATGCACAAATGTCTGCCCTAAATTCTATTGTGAACTCCTCCATGAGGCTGATATCTTACGCAGCTGATGGAGCGAGTAGGGCAGCGGGTTCAGGAGTCTCACTTAGAAGACACTCCTGGATGCATTTGTGTAACTTTGCAGAGGCCTTTAAGTCTACATTTACCAACTCCCCCTTTGACGGATCCTCATTGTTCGGAACCAAGGTAAAGGACACACTCATCAGGTGCGAGCAGGAAGGAAAAACCCTGTCTGCCATGGGAGTCCGTTTTAACGTTCCTTCTAGACCCTATCCCAAAGGGCAGAAGGGCGGCAAAATGTGGTTCAAAAAATCGCAGAGGTTTTTTTCAGGACGCACAAGGTGATTCCTTCTCCAGAGGCAGAGGAGGAGGAAATAATGGTAGACACCGCCCTATAGGCAGAGGAGGCCCGCAGAACCAGGGAGGCCATGATTCCTTTCGTGGTCATCTCTATCAACACTCCTGAAAGGAGGCCCAACTGCGCATCTATGGAGCCAGTTGGGGGTTGTATTTCTTTATACCCAAAAGCCTGGCACAATATCACTCAAGACAAGTGGGTATTAAAGATAATTACCAGAGGTTACCATATTCCCTTCTCTTCTCCACCCCCTCAGACCAGACGAATCCCAGATGTGCCATCCAATCACAGGGATACAGCAACTCTAGAAATCCAAAAGTTGATCATAAAGAGAGTCAGTCCCGCAGAACAAGTAGGATTAGGGACTTACTCCAGATTCTTTTTGGTACCAAAAAGAACAGGGGACATGAGGCCCATTTTGGATCTCAGCAAATTGAACAAATCTGTACAGAGGTCCAAGTTCCAAATGGTCACCTTACAGTCGATACTTCCGTTGTTAGGGAAAGACATTTGGATGTGCTCCATAGACCTCCAAGATGTATACTACCATATCAAAATGGACAGGGCATCGAGGAGTCACTTAACGCTTCCAGCTGGGAGCCAGTCATTATGAATTTCGTGCCCTGCCTTTGGTCTCACCACAGCCCCCATGGTGTTCACCAAATGTATGGCAGTGGTTACGGCTCACTTGAGACATCAGGGATTCCAAGTGTTTCCATATCTGGACGACTGGCTCCTGAATGCAACCACCAGCCATCTACTGTTACTGGCCAGGGATGCTACAATTTCAACTTGCCTGCATTTGGGGATTACAGTAAATTAGCAAAAATCTGCATTATCGCCCTCTCAGCATGTGAATTTTATTGGCGCCGAAATAAACACCATTTCAGTGAGGGCTTACCTTACCGTAGAAAGAATTCAGAGCCTAAGGGAACAAGTCTTGAGCTTACTTCCTCTAAGAAAAGTGAAAGCAAAGGTAGTGCTCAAGTTATTAGGGACAGTGGCTTCGACAATAACACTAGTTCCATTAGCCAGACTGCACATGAGGGTCCTGCAGTGGTTACTTTTTGCCCAATGGTCACTGCAGTATCTACCTGTGTCTCACCCCATCCTAATAACAGATTTGTGCAAACAGGATCTTCGCTGGTGGACCCAGATCAGCAATCTAAACACAGGCAGACCTTTTGCCACCCCCCCCCCCAGTTGCCACTGTGACCACGGATGCCTCCCAGATAGGGTGGGGGGGCTTTATCTAGGGAGAACAGTCCGAGGCACGTGGCAGGAACACGAGGCTCATTTGCATATCAGCGTCTTGGAGATGAGAACAGTGATTATAGCATTGCAAGCACTTCACAGCTTTTTCCCTCTAGGGACGATTGCAATCCACTCGGACAATATGTCGGTGGTGTGGTACATAAACAAACAAGGAGGGACCAAATCTAACTCCCTCTGCAGAGAAGCCCTTCGAGTGTGGGAGTGGGCAGTGTCTTCCTAGCACTTTCTGGTCGCAATGCACATCCCAGGGAAATCCAACATCATAGCCGACAGGCTCAGCAGGGCTATTCTGATGCCTCATGAGTTGTCTTTGAACACATACATTGCGGAACAAATTTTTCGCAAATGGGGTCAGCCTTGCTGTGATGTTTGCCACCTCTGTCAATGCCAAATGCAGCAGCTACTTCACCCTGATTCCCCTGGAAGGGGAAACACCAAGAGATGCACTCTATCACAATTAGCCCTTAGGACTTCTCTATGCTTTCCCTCCTTTCCCTCTCATATCTAAGGTCATTCAGAAAGCAATATCCTTGGGAAGCAAAATGATCCTAATTGCTCCTTACTGGCCTCAACAGATTTGGTTCCCCTTTCTCAGACCTCATCTAATAGATGAACCGTGGACTCTGGATCCAGTGCCAGATTTGCTGACGCACATGTCAGGGGCATTCCATCCCTGTCTCCACACCCTCAACTTGACAGCTTGGCTGCTCCAATTCCATCCCTAGTCAGGCTTCATGACTTTTCTCCCGAGGTTGTACACATCCTGACATCCACTCACAAACCGTCTACCAGAAAAATGTATACCAGTAAATGGAAAAGATTCTCCTTTTGGGTCCATGAGAGAAACTTCGATCTTTACATAGCTCCCATTTCTGCCATTTTAGACCTCCTTTCGCAGTTATTCAACCAAGGTTCAGCAGCGGCCACTATTAAAGTTCAATTGGCAGCCATTTCCACTTTTCATTTGACTAATGAACCTAATATTATGGCTCATAGGCTGTGTAGGGCCTTCCTTAAAGGGACCACCTTGTTAAGAACCCCAGTCATGGATCCAGTGGCACCATGGGATTTGAACTTTGTTCTCCATAAACTTACGTCAAGCCCTTTCGAACCTTCAGCAACATGTGACCTCAAGTTTTTATCTTGGAAAACTATATTTTTTAGTGGCTATCACTTCTGCAAGACGGGTCTCTGAACTGCAAGCTCTTTTCATTAAGCCCCCTTATTTGGTGTTTCATAAAGATAGGGTCTCCTTGCAGACAAACCTTTCCTTTATTCCTAATGTTTTCTCTCAAGCCAATATTAATCCGTCTATTGAATTGCCTGTGTTCTTCCATAATTTTTCTAACAAGGCAGAGTACAAATTTCAACTGGATGTGCATAGACAATTGCGTTTTTATCTGGACAGAACTAAAGATTTCAGAAGGTCAGATCAATTGTTTCTTTCCTTTTCAGATACTAGGAAGGGCCTTCCAGTTTCTAAAGTCACATTATCTCACTGGATTTCCCGCTGCATTTCCTTTGTCTATTCATCCAGTGACAAAGATCTTCCCTTCAAGGTGAAAGTTCATTCTACCAGGTCTGTGTCTACCTCGGTAGCCTTTCAGGCTAAAATTCCAATAGACAACATTTGTGCTGCAGCAACATGGGCTTCACCTCATACATTCATTACTCACTACAGATTGGATATGGCTTCTAGGAACAGGTCTTCCTTTGGTTCCACAATACTCAGGAGCATTTTCTAATGAGCCACCCAAGATGAAGATGCAAGGGACGCTGTCCCAAGTTTAAGAATAAAGGTGAAATAGGACTACAGAACATAAAGAAGTTATGTACTTACCATAACGTTCGATGTTTGTAGTCCATCTCGCCTTTCATTCTTACAAACCCACCCTCCTTCCCCCTCCTTGAGGACCTGGGGGTAGAGTGTCTACTGCCTTTTTTGTTATGTTAGTCCTTTCTACTTGGTTTGTTCTTTGTCTCTGTATGTTTCTCCTTGCAGCAAACAAGATCTGGGGTATGTTAGTGATGCGTGATGGGATACCTCCTAGCCACGAGCCAACCAGGAGCTTTTGAGCTAGCGTATAGCTGCGTCGGAGCCGAGGTTCGGCTCCAGTCCCAAGTGTAAGAATGAAGGGCGAGATGGACTACAAACATTGAACGTTATGGTAAGTACATAACTTCATTTCATAAATTCTTTCTTAAATATAGGTATGTCTTCTCAGTGCCTCATATTTAGATTAGCATCAGATGGTGTCATATTGGCAACCGTAGCAACTCCTTGAAAACAATTCTAAAGATTTAATTCTTCCAATAAAAGTAATTAGTTAAAACGGTGTCTGTTAATTAACATAATAACTCTTATTTTCTTACTAGAAAAGTCTGTATTGCAGCTCAAAACTTCTGTTGACATCTCTGTACCTAACTGTTGATGAATATAGATGTATACAGGTGGATAAAGATTCTGCATCAGTAGTCACAAAAGAAAAACAGTGATGGTTATCATTAGATTACTGTTGCAGTAGCCTAACTATATGAGATGTATCCTGCAAAGAAATGGACATCCATTAAGCTTCCAAAGCTCAAGGATGACCATTTTAGCTCAAGGATGAGCCAGTATAAAAAAGATGTAAGGATGTCAAAACTTCAGAACATTCTTGCTGTTGAAGCAGCTAGCAAGTCATACTTACAGCTCCAACTTCATAAGTTCAGGGGTCAGCTAGTTATTGCAAAGTGTGGAGATAAGCACCCAGTTGGGAACTACCTTCCATTTTTTTCAGAAAAAAAGTACATTTTCTGTCGGAATGTATGCTTAGGAGAAAGGCAAAGTGGTTGGCTGGGTGGCCAATGCCATATTAATATCACCACACATCTTGTCTTTTCTGTTTAGGGAAGGAACACAATACTGAGCCTTGTTTAATTTGTTCATCTTTCAGTCCTGAGACCCTTAGGAACAGGCAGAGTTACTGTTCTCTTCATTTAGAGAACCAAAAATTGAAAGCATTTGCCAGCAGTGTCATGGACCAGAGTTTCAACTCCTCAGATGTCTGTCCTCCCTTCCACTCGTAAAGAAAAGAAAGGTTGCAAGGAAAGCATAGATCTCTTTTATGACTTCCATATCACCTCAACTTTTCAATGGCAACTCTCCTGTGGCTATCCCAGAGCCCACAGATCATCTTCCAGTTCCTCTCAATCCCTATAGTGTTGCCTCTCACAAAGCTGCTAAAGACTGAGAGGTTACCACATCCTCCAAGGCTGCTTGTACAACTACTTTGGGTAGCAGATAATCACTCCATGTGTCATCAAAGGATGTTATTTATTGACTGTCAAGGCAATGCTAAGGAGTTATATTCCCAAGGGGGAAGACTGGATGTCTGAACATTCCTTTTTGACTGGTATTCCTAGCAAAGGGAAGCACAAAGCCAAATATACATTCATTCAGGGTCACCTACAGCCAAAGAAACTAAGAAGATTTGACAGTATTTACTAAGAGCCTTTTCAAAGCCTTTCAATTATGATAGTCTGGAATTTCTAAAAGAATAAGGTCTCCTTCCCATCTAATTCTGAGTCTAAATCAAATGTACAAGAAACAGAACTGGACAGTACCCCAGTTTTCTACTCCAGGGAATTGGGAATGTAAATAAAAAGAAAACATTTCCTTTAACTTCTCTGCTGAGAAGTTGTCCTTTCTTTGACACCTATATCAGGATAAATGACCTCTTTAATTGGGAACAAAAAGAAATATCATAAATCCAGCAGAGATATTATGGTTTGTTACACATGCATGATACCCCTCAGCCTGCTACTGTTCCTTCTGGTCTTCCAGCTTTGAAAGATGGTTTCCTTGCAGCTAGTGCTTTGCCTGACAGTGAGCCTCCAACTCCAAAGAAATCTCATAAGTCATATAAAATGCCACAGACTCACATATGTCTGCATAGGGTCGCAGAGCAGATCCTGTTGTGGTCCCTCAGTCAAAACTTTCCTCTTCTAAGCACATTAAGGAAGAAAAATTTTTCTAGCTGTTAAGTATGGCAGAGCTTTTGATCAGTTTGGAAAGAAGGGATATTCTTCAACTCTAGCATTTAAAGCAGTCAACTGTCAAGCTCACATATTTAATATTTTTTCACTTCATTTGACAGAATGAAAATATTGTTAGATGACTTTTACCAGTCATACACCAGGACTTTAAATTTTCTTCAATCTTTGTCAGTGGTTACCAAGCATTCACTCAAATTTTCTTTTGATATTATTCATGCAGTGTCTGAGACCGGTCTAGATTAAATCAGCGAGAGCTTAAAAAAGTGAACGCTGATTCATCGACCCTAGTTCACCGAACAATGACAACCCCGAACCATAGCTCTCAACCTTTCATCTCCAAAATGAGGAACACTAGCCCTCATAATGTGGAACAAATGGGCAAAATGTAGAACTCATACTAATGGCTTAGTAACAGCTTCCAACTAGGAAGGTCATAGGATGGTTAAAATATGCTGGTTTTACTTATAAAGAAGATCTTTTAATGAAGTAATATGATTATTTATATTTACCATGGATTTCACTTAAAAAATTCCTAACACTGAATGTGTGATAGACTCTTTCAATGTGGAACTTTGAGGAACATGAACTTTTTAAGACCCCAAATGAGGTGTGTTCCTTGTAATGAGGTACACTTGTTCCACCAAAAAAAAAAGGTAAAACAGTATTTAAAGTGGGGGGCTTCACCCCCCCCCCCCACTTAAATATATCAACTCCGAGATCGCACCACAGTGGGGGAAACGGCAAACTCCCGAAACCGGCCCAGCAATTTTCTTCCCTGAGAAAAAAATCACTGTTCTGGGTGTTCGGCATTGTCAGCGTTCGCTCAAATAGGGTCGATGAATCAGCATTCGCTTTTTTAAGCGTTTGTTGATTCAATATAGACCCTCTGAGATAGCTGCTGCTGTTTAAGTAGTCAAAAGTTTGCTTGGCTACACTCCCAAAAACCTGCCAGAAGATGTGAGTTGAACTGTTGAATGCTGCATTGGGTAAGGAGATGCTATTTCAATCTTCCTATGGAGTGGTACCTAAAAATGTAAATGAAAGGTGAAAGCTCATTCAGTGGATAGCTCAAATATTTCAATCTTGTGTTCCTAAATACAGTAGGAAGTGCCCAGCTAGTTCAGGCACCTTCTCTACAAAGCAGTAGAAGCAGTCTCAGTAAACAGTACGCAGATGTTTAGAAAACAATGTCAGGGAGGTGTAAAAAAGAAAGGAGATCCCTTCCAAGACCAATGGCCATCTAAAAAGAATGATTGACTAGCTATAAAATGGCCATGGCAGTCCTAAAAAGTTTTCTGAAGTTATGTACCTTCACTAACCTCTTTAACACCAGATCACGTTACATACCTGGGTTCTGACAATAATTCAGAAAGTTTACAACTGGCAGTAGGACTCCCTTCCTCCCTTTCAGGGAATTGCCCCTCAGCCAACTAACCAACCAACCCTTACTGATGTTCTTCATAGTTATCACTGCTGTAGTAGCCTAAGCTATTTGGGTTATATCCTACAAAGGTTCAGAGTACCTTCCATACGCCAAACTGTTATAAAAGGTAAGTTTAGGTACCAAACTCTTTAGAGTTTTCCTGTGACTGAAGAGAACACTCCTGTGCAGCCTTTCATTGGTTTATGGTCAGTTTGTGCTGCTCCACTGCTGAGCAGATAATTTTCCTTTGATAAAAAACTTTCTACATATTATATTTAATGTTGAAACTTATTTTCCTGTGTTAGCTAGGAATATGTGTTTTTGACTACCAAGTGACTATGCTGTACTTCCAAATGGGAGTGCATTTTTTTGTTTCACAGTTTAAAGATTAATTTAACCAAAACATTTTTTTTTTTATAAAAGCTGTGTTTAAATTACTTTTGGGACTGTTAAAGTGTATTAGAGTGCTTTTTATTGTGTTTTGACTAGGAAGAGTTACTTTTTACTGGCATGTACTGCTTAGTTTCCCTGGGGGAAAAACACCATTTTTGGCTTGACCATGAAACAAATTACCAGCCCCCGTGGTTAGTCTTTCTTCCAGCCACTAAAAGAAAAAGTTAACTAAACAGCCTTTTCTACCACAGAAGGCTACCAGTTTGTCTCAGCTGCAGGTGAGTGACTAGCTGGAGAAGCGTAGCTGGTTCAGTTAGTGTTCTGCACCCTCCGCTCTTCAAGAGAAAATGGAAAAAAAAACTTCAGTGTAATAAGCTGTTTACACTTAGCTATGCACCCCCCACCCCCCAAGCAAATACTTGACACACACCCCTTCTCCCTCCAGCCCCAGCCATTCAGGTCCAATTTCTGTACCCTGCCCCAACCCTCCTTTAATATATTTCATTTAAAAAAATATTTCTTCTTCTTTTAAACTGTAGCAAACTGTTTACTGCAAATGTAGCATACGGTTACTACAATTTATAGTTAAAAAAAATATTTTTGAACTGTAGAAAACTGCTTAACTGCTTGCTATAGTTGAAACAGTTGCTACAGAATACCCAGGCCTGCAGACGGTGCTGCAGCACTTAGATTTTAGTTTACAAAGAAAGAAAAAAAAGATTTTTTTTTTTGTCACTTTTAAACTCTAGTAAACAGTCTGCTACAGTTTAGACCACACACAGCAATACAGCCCTCAGGTTTGACCGGAAATGCAGTACTGTCTTTTAAAAGTTGGTATTATATTACAGAGTGATCATGCCCCCCAACACTTTGCATCCAGGTCAGTTCCCCCTCTCACCCTGCCCTAGCTGTGCTACTGCTCTGCTATGGTCAAAGCTGGTTCCTCAGACCACTTATCTTTTCTGATGGATCCCTCTGGTGTTATATGCAGCCAGTATGGAGCAAGGGTTTGTCACATCCTCTGCAGCTGTTGGGGTCCCACAGTGGGCAAGAGAAATCCACTTTTGTCGGTGTTGGGAGAAGGAGCAGGGAAGGTGCCCTTCCTTACCCAGAGTGTTATGCTCATCCCTGGGAAAGCTGTTGCTTTTATTAATAATCCTGTTTATCCCCACTTTCTGCCATAAAGAAACAGAACACTAAACATGTATCTTCTCCTGTTACAGTTTCACAGGATAGGAGTAGTTTATTAAGTTTGGCTTAGGGTTGTAACTGTCCATCCCTCCATTCTCCTTGTTTGTTAGTATGTTTTTTACGCCAGGGAGTGGACATTTGATTTTTCTTCTTCCTAACAATCACCTCTTAGGGCTCAGTCTCCCTGTCTCAATTGACTTGAAAGTTCTGAAGGGCTTGGTGCCCAAACCTGTGTTTTAGTTAGGTCAACTCAAGTTGGATATGCAGGGTACTGCATCACTTGTTATTCAAACATCTACTGCTATGGTAAGTTTAATTACACAAGGCATCATAGTGGATGGACCCTAGCTACTCTTCCATAGATATAGGGTCACATTAAGAACAGGTTCCTCATTTACACTCAGTTATTTCGTTGTTAACTTTGAATCAAGCTGTCAGTCTGCCAGTGTTTTATCCAGATCCTCAGAACCACTAACAAAGGATTCTATATATACTTGACGTGCTCCGGCAGCTCATGTACTATCTTGACAGAATGAAGTCCTTTTAAAAAAGCAGATCAGCTATTTATTTTTTATACAAAGAAGGGACAACCTATGTCAAAACAGACTGTTTCTAGGAAGTTGTCTTCATCTATTGCCTTTTGTTATACCCACCATGGAAAATCTCTTCAAGGCATTTTCTTTGAGATCCTTGGCATCTGTGGTAGCACAGTGGAAAGGGGTGGACTCTGAAAGCATCGTAGAGGCAGCAACATGGACCTCTCTACATTTTTATTTATTTATTTATTTTTTTATTTTTTTATTTTACATTTGTTGACCGGGAGAGACCAACTGGATTACAAGTCCATTCTCAGTGGAGGCCCGGGGAGAAAAGCTCCAAGAGAACAGTTTTTTTTACAAAACATAGTTTTAAGGACAGACTTTTGACATTCAATTTCCATAGAAGAGACTTTGACATACATATTAACTAACAGATAGGAAACATTCGTTCTCTACAATATAATATTAAATTTTAGAAGATATTCCTAAGTTTAGGATTCCTGTGATAGATTTACTATCAGAGTAAAAGCAGAGAGACGTAGAATAAGGCTCAGAGAGAGCAGATGATGCTCGCTATAGTTGAGAAGGATAATAAATTGATTTACTGTATGTCTTTCAATTTGTTATCCTTCTCAACATACTTTTACAAAGCATTATAAACTGAACAACTTCTTCATGTCAAGGGCAGGTTTTGTTAGGATCATTCTCCAGGGACTCCTGGATCCAGCATTACTGCAACAGTAAGACTGATGAACATAGTACATATCAATAGATGTTCGTATAGGTTCATAGGTGATAACTAGGTTACTGACCCTAGAGAACCTTTGTAAGCCTAGACATAATTCCACACTGCCGCAGTATCTGCACCTACCTTTCACCCCCCACCCACCACAGTAGTATATATACTTGTAGTATATATATATATTTGGGCGAGAAAGTCATGAAGATTTCTACACTCAGATGCCGATTTCCCTCCAAAGCGCTGTCCAGTCAGCAGCCAGAGTGTAGAACTCTTCAGGACTTTCTTGCCATTAAAGAGACAGGGGTAGCTAGAGCTTTGTGAAGCTGGCAGTTTGTTGTATCTTAGGCAGGATACAACCCATATAGCCAAAAGGCTACTGCAGCAGTGTGGAATTGAAACCTCTCAACTGTCCAGATTTTCACCTCAGATTTTTGGTGTGTTCCTCATAAAATGTGTTTTTTTTTTGATTTTCATAGCAAATCAGCAAGGTTTGAATTCACTAAATAATGACAAGGATTTGAGTTTCAGACTGCATATCTCAGAAAATATATGGTAACACAAAATAGTTTATTCTAGCAACTTTCTAAGTTTATAAGAGCAATATTTAAAATTTGTCCCAATTTTTTTGGGCTTTGTCCCCCCATTGTTTTTGGCTTTGGCCAGAATTTTTTGTGCTAAGAGGTTGAGAGCTATACTTTATAAGTGCACATTATACACAACTATATTTTCCATAGTACCCTATTGATCTGATGTCTTTTTCATCCATTTCAGTCTGTGGGTTATTGGATCCAATGATGGCACCTTCAGAATCTTCTGTCCTGGAGTTTTGCCTCCTCTACCCATAACTCCCTGCTGTAACTGTCTATTCCCAGATCTTGTTTGCCACCATTGCCAGCAGATCATGGCCTGAGAGCGCCTGTGGATAAGTGCCTACTTTCTTCAGTTTTTCCTTGTTATGGCCTCCTCTACCTTTTTCTTTAGCTTTTCAAAAGTATTTCAGTAGGTCTTTGTAGTTCTTGTGGGTCAGTGTATCATGTTAGGGTTTTTATGTGTTAGCATGTTAAGGTTGTAGTCTTTTACTCTTTTAGCATATGCAGTTAAGTGTTTAGGTGGTTATTGACAAAAAAAATAGTCTTTCTTTAGCCTTTTATGTTGCTGTTTGTTATCTTTGTCACTAGTAGTAAAGTAATCATTGACTTGTATTAGCAGTAATAGGTTAATTGCTAGTTTGTATTTTGGCCTTGTATTGTATAATTGTATTAGCATTCTAGAAAAAGCTTCTGGTTCAATAAGTGCATCGCATGTGGTCACAGGCTGTTCCCACACGACTCCCATGACAAGTGCGTCCATTGCTTGGGTGCAGTGCACCTGTATATCAAGTCCCAGGCATGTGCTGCTTTTGATGCCAGAGGTTTGGCAGACAGGAGGGTCAAGTTAGTAATGAAAAGGCCATCTCCAACCCTCGGCTGCTTCTGCTTCTCCCTCACCTAGTAAGAAGCAAGATAGGAGGAAGGAAGGAAGAGAGAAAGGAAAGGAAAGTAAAATGAGTTTGCTAGGCCCAAAATCAAGGACAGGGAAGAGAGCAAACACTCATCCTTTTCCACTCAGGGCCAGCCAGACTCAAAGGTTCCCTGACCTTCAGCTCCTCCGTCGTCTGCCGCGTCAGGTCCTTTGATGCCACCTTGGCCCTGATCGCCAATTATTGCAGATCTGGATTTAGTCTTCTAATTCCCCCACCCTTAGTATCCCTAGCCCCTTCCTCTCCCAGGGCCCTTCTGTCTCTTGTGGCAGGGCCCATTCACCTGTTTTTCCTATTACCCCAGCTGAATTTTCTCTAGAGCCATCTCCTTTTCCCACCTGAATCCAAGCTTTACCTTCTGGATTCGAACCTTAGATCCAATGGCCAAGAACATTTCAAATCCATCTTCCTTGGCTTCTTCTAAGTCCACTAGGTCAGTTGAGAGCTTTAAGATCTACAATATGCAATTGCAGTATGATGTCTGAAACAATTCTCACTGAACTGAAATATATTTTCTGGCATAATTTGCTCAAACGCAATGTCTAAAATTGCAAAATCAATTCTAACAGCTGTGCTTTAGCACTCAGTCATAATGGAAACACTGTAAATTTAGGTGCATAATTATAGATAGCTTTTATTTTTTGTTTATTTTAAGTGTTCTAGTTAATCCTCTTAATTGCTGAATTTACAAAGCTTTAACTATCTTATGTATACACCATTATTATCTGCTTCCTTTGAGTTGTTTTTTGGTTTTGTAATACATGTTTCTAATTGTCAGTAATGTTAGTCTTTGTCAAAATAATTTCCCACCCCCAAATAAGGCAATGCAGTTGTTTGAAGTACTGTAACAGTACCTGTTTCAAGTCAGGCTGTAGCTTTAGGTACACTCATGCCTTCCTTTCAACAAGTGCATTTTTTTTACAAATACTTATCTTAAAGAATTATTCTGAGATGCATCCTCATGTGCATTTTATTGTTGTACCTCCCTGGGTTCCATTATTTTTAGTTAGCCTCTCTTAACTGGCAGAGCAGAGCTAGAGTATCTCTCTTATACAGATATGGATAGTATACTTGCTGATGCCAGCTAAAGACAATGCTTATTTGTTTGTTTATTTCATTTCATTTGTTGACCTGGAAGGAGGGATTTGTTCTTTGATTCATTTTAGCCATGAGCAAGGTTACCAGGTGGATCATAAATACAGAAATGTTTTCACAAAATGTAATAACCATACAGTAATGCAGAAAGGCAGTTTTGTTGTCACAGAGGGATGAAGCACTGACTGCAACCCATTTGACAGAAGGTTGGTTAGTGGTTCAGGTGCCTGTTGAACCTGTCATGGAGGAAAGGAATGGCAAGACTCAGCCTGATCACACTTCTTAAGAGAGAGGGCTATGGATGACCTGCTGGTGGGAATATACCGTTCAAACCCCATTGGACATGCAGGATGGCTTGGGGGCTCATGGAAATGTAGTGGAACAGTATGGTTTTGATTAAGATGTAGTGTATCTAGAACAGTATGTTATTTAAGTGGAGATGCAGGTTATCTGCCACAGGTCTCAGTTCATAGCCTGTCCTAACCACTTAAGTGACACATTATGTAGGGGGTTATGTCCTAACTCAGCAACCAAGCCTATCTTTCCTAGCAGTGGTGGTGGTTTTCAAGCTTAACTACCTCCTACACGAGACCTGTTGTTCCCAGGGAGGCAGGGATACTGGTGACCTCATACCAGAGACGTTAAATGTCTACTTGAATCTGCATACCTTGCCTGCAGAACCCCAGCCTGGTGGGTTAATAAACACACAAGTGAATCTGCATAAAGTGCCACAGACTGAGATGGAAAGGAGCTTAGGAAAATCACCTAGCAGCAGTGGTATGAATTCATACCCAAAATGCATACAGGTAACTGGCAAAAAATGCATATTGAAGAACACATGAAGTTGTAACCATACAGTATTATGTAGTATATTAAAGTAGCATGAAAAAATAATTGTTAAGTTATCTTTTTATGATGTATTGTTAGATTATGTTTGCCACTCAACCCACTTGAATAAATCACTTTCATTCCTTATTATAGTATTTGTGGCAGACTGTCTCTGTTCTGGCAATGTGCTACTGTGCTGAGATGTCTTAATTTTATGTCTGCTAATTTTGTAGTACTGATGCAACTGCCTTGATTTATTTTTCAGAGTTATTTCTATAGTGATGACACCTTCAACTTCAACTATGCCCAAGCAAAGGCAGCTACTGGAAATTACAAAGAAGCAGAAGAGGCAAGTGTGTGCTTGACTTTGTGGACATGTTGTGGGTATAAGGGGCAATGTCTTTGTTGGAATAATACATGTTATACCCTTCTTGCATTTTTCTTTTACTATAGTATGCAGTGTTGTAACTTATTTCATGTATGATGAACCAGATGGTTAGATCCCATAATCTCAAAACTGTCATCCTTAATTCATTGCAGTCATAGTAAATTATAGTGGTACCCTTAAGTATTTATTGGTTTGCTTCGGCATGGATATTAATATGCTGTCTTACTTTGCTTGCATTGTCAAAATATATTTGGTAAGTTACGTCATTTAATTTTAAAATGTGTCATTGTCTTCAGTAAATGCATTTAGAGGCTAGGGATTGCCTATTTATTTATGTACTATTTGTTCACTGATCGACAAAGGTGAACTGCTGTATTGAACCTTTTCAGACACAACCCAAGCTCAAAGAGCAGAAAGTACATAATAGTGTTTCTTATCAAAATTCAGAACATAACGGTAAGATTCAGTACAGATAGAGTAAAATTAATAGATCCAGTCAGAGTTTGATAGAAAAAGAAAATAAATAAATATATGTATACTTAGAAAAAGCAAGCTAAGAAATGGATAAAATACAGTGCAATCATAAATATAATACATTAACTTACATATATATATATATATATATATATATATACATACATATATATATATATATATATATATACATATATACACACATATATATATATACATATATATATATATACATATATATATATATATATATATATATATACATATATATATATATATATATATATATATATATATATATATATATATATATATATATATATATATATATATATATATATATATATATATATATATATATATATATATATATATATATACACATATATGGATCTAGAACAGAACATACTTTACCGAAAGCACTTTCACCAAAAAAGCACTTACGGTAAAGTATGTTAAAAAAAAAAAAACAACATTAAACCTACTTCTGTGCAGGGGGCAAGCCCCCCTGCACCCCCCACACACTCCCTACTTTAATATTCTCACTCCGAGGTCGCACTACAGTGGGGAAAAGGAAATTTTCCCTTATCCACACCGTAGTACGACCAGCACAACTAGCATACTTATCCGAAAGTACTGCTTCAGTGAACAGCACTTTCGGTTAAGTATGCTCGGTGATTTCTGCTTTGGTGGAAAGTGCATTCGGGGATCTGTACGGATCCCACACCTATATATATATATATATATATATATATATATATATGTATATATATATGTGTGTGTGTGTGTGTATAGGATGCCACATCAATAGGATGAGAAATGTTGTATGATCTGGGATGGTAAGTTGCCTAATCATTGTCATGGTAGCAGTTACAGGTCGACTCGGTAAAGAGATGCTCAAGAAGTGCATCTTTGAAGCTTTTAATGGCTTCTAGAATTTTGATGTCTGTAAGCAAATGGTTCCAGGTAGCAGATCTCAAGTCTAAAGGCTTTCTCACCTACAGCAGTTTTAAATGGAGTGAGTACTAGAGAAAATTGTTATCCTGTGTGCTGAGTACATAAGGGGTTGTTTTGTAAAGGTAGCTTTACATTTAAAGAAGGGCAGTGACTGTGTTTCAGAACCTTGTAAATAACAGCTCTTAGAAAAAAAGTGCCTTGTGATGTAGTGAAAGCTAATTGGAATTTTCTAACAAATTGCATTGGTGCATCTCATAGTTTGCTAATGTAATGAATCTGCAGATTTTATTCTCATCAGTCTGTATTCTGTGAGTATTGCGGTTTGAATATGTAATGAGAAAAAGAATGCAATATTCCAGTTTGGGTATTAAAATATTTTTAGCAATGGCCATGAGAACAATGGGTGAAAGGAGATGACTGATCTTGTTACAGTTTTAACTAAACAAGGACTTCATTAGTTACAAAAATTTGTATGTGTGAAAAGGAAAAGGTAAGATCAAGTTTTAGGCCTATGGACTTCTGTTCAGTGACTTTGGGTATTATGTTCCCATTAAGACCTGTTAAGAAATAAGAGGCATAGTGGGTAATTTCTTGGCTGAGGCAAAGACCATGACATTGGTTTTCTTAGGGTTAATTAATAGTTTGTTACGAGTGGACCATGTAAATGAAACTGTTCTGCAACTTAGTTTGCAGGTCAGAGTGGCTACTACTGGACTGCAGTTGCAGTTATCATCTGAATTCATTATCCATTTAAGATTTGGTAATTCTAGGGGAAATCATTAAAAAGAGAGACATAGAAAAGACAAGAATACTTAGCACAGATTCTTGCATTACACCAGTATTAAATTTACCAGCAGTAAAGGAGGAGGCATTGCTATGGACTTCAAAGATTCTGTCTTTTAGTTAGTTATGAAACCAGCAAGCAGTGTTATCTCCAAAATTGAGTATTTTGAGTTTGTTGAGAAGTGTGTAGTTGATAGCTGACTCTTTCCAAAGACATTGCCATGTCAACAAACAGACCTGCTCTGTAAAAAGTACCATATTTAGATTGCAATAAACATTATCAGTGGCCATTACCAGGGTAGTAAATATACTGAAGGCATTACAAAAGCCAAATTGTGTATTATATAACAGACCATAGTTGTTAAAGTGCTTGTAAAGAAGTTTTTCAAATATTTTGGTAATAGAGCATAGGGTAGAGATAGGTCTGTAATCATGTAGCCCATTAGGAGTATTGACTGAAAGCAGAGAGCATAACTGCTTGCTTGAATGCTGGTCGGACAGTACCCGAGGTGTGAGAGAATTTTAAGATATGAGTAAGGTGCACTTTTAGCTTCAGACACAGTTTAATTAAGAAATAGGGATTGATTGTTAAAATTTGCCAGAAATGTTAGGGTGAAGTCTAATTGCCTGTTGCAGAATGCTGCTGTCAGAGGACACTCCACTGTTTATATTGGCAGCTTTCACGCCTTGCTTCAAAATTATCTGTTTTGCACACATCTGTGTTGTGGCTTAGTTATTGATTAATTCCTTCACCAAGCATTATTGCTTGGACCATGATTCAAGAATCTGAGTCTCCTTTGGTAACCTGCTGCTTCAGGACTTGTCTTTTTGAACCTTTACCTTTAGGCCTTCCTCTAAATGTAGCATTTTGAGTAGTTTTAATTTTCACTGCCTGGGATTCTGTCCAACAGCTACCCACAACATAAGATGTTAAGTTGTCAATCTCGCCTTCATTCTTGCTGGATGGGAGGTTCGGCTCCGACTCGGCCTATACTAAAACTCGAGAGCTAATTTTACCGGCTCGAGGCAACCCTATATCCCATGATGCTAGGCGGTAACTACCCAGATCTCGTTTGCCGCTTTCGCTAGCGAGGTGCTCTTTTTACCGGCTCAC
Source organism: Protopterus annectens (assembly GCF_019279795.1). Lineage (NCBI taxonomy): Eukaryota > Metazoa > Chordata > Ceratodontiformes > Protopteridae > Protopterus > Protopterus annectens. The sequence continues at coordinate 181,439,029 of NC_056726.1, forward strand.
AGGTTAGTGACTAAAATTAAGAAGAATTCTAGTTTTTCTACTTAGTTTTCCCATTATATTTTCTAAATAGACTAGTTTTTCTGTTATTTCAAATTTTTAGTTCCTATTTTTATCCCTTATCCCAGTTATACTCCCCACCCTAGGTTAGGCCTTAGGCCCTTCTGTTTTTCTTAAGTTCCCTCACAGGGATTCTTAGTTGTGTGTGTGTGCCTTTAGTATCCCTGTCTGTTTGAGTGTGTGTGTTTCTAACTTTAGAATTTTGTTTGTTCTTTTCAACAGCAATATGTCAAAAGAGACAAAGGTCTCTGGCTTCAAGAAGTGTGACTCGTGCTGTCAGAAGATGTCACTGACAGACGGTCACACTTCTTGTGTTTATTGCCTGGGACCCCTGCACCTGCAGGACTCTTGCTCTGTGTGCCATGCATTCAGCCCAAGAGTCCTGCAGGAGCGCAGGAATAAGTTGATTCTGAGGGGCTTATTAAAGCCCGAAGGTTCCCCGGCTAAGTCCGTGCCGGGGAAGCCTTCGAAGCCACCCAAACCGTCGGCTCCGTGCTGTAAGCCTTCGGATGGTGGCTCACCTTCTGCGACACGGTCTGCTCCGGCTGGAGTCAACCTCTGTATCGCAGCTTCCTGCATTGGCTCCGGCCGGAGCCGATGCCTCTAAGACTCAATCTTCACAGTCGGCTTCGGCTGGAACCGACGTGTCTATGGCTCTATCGGCTCCACCAATCTCGATGCCCTCCACACGCAAGAGGTCCAGATCTCCATCTCTGGAATCTATCCATTCGGCTCCGAGGTCACCTTTACTCTTGGAGCAGAGCCATCTGAGCCATTCTTCTCGGTCTTCCAGGCTTTCCGACCATGACCTTGAGAGGGTGGTTAGCAGACTGTTAAAGTTTCAGGCACTGGCCCAAATGCTTCACAGCCTGTCTCGTCAGACAGCGGCTACGTCCATACAACCTACTATTCCTCCTTCGACTCTGCCCCAGTGTTCGGAGCCGGAGCTCCTCGGAGCCGTGACCGTTGTGACGTCGGAGCCGATACCTCCCCCTTCGGCTCCGTCGTCTGCTCCGATCTCGCCCATGGTGCCTTCCTTGGAGGGATCCGGGCGCTTGGACTCTCTCGCCGGCTCCGAGGGGGAGAGTGGCATCGGACCCTTGTCCGACCCCATTCTCCCTCTCGGAGCATCGGCGCTGGTGAGTTTGGCCCCGACATCGGCTTCGGAGCCGTCCCTGTCGGTGCCGGCTGGGGTTCCTAGTTCTTCGGAGCGGGAGCCCTCTGGCCTGCCTGATAGGGGCGCCTTCGAGGTCATGAGGAGCGTACTGGCCCCAGTGCCTGCTCTACGGTCAGCTCCATCAGCTCCTCCCACTGTAGTGCCTGCTGAGGTCTCTTCCCACTCTCTCGCCCCCGGCCGTAGAGATCCAACGCCACAGGTTTCCCCATTGGGAATATCCTCCTCTTCTGAGGTTTCTCCTGATCCGTCAGGTTAACCCCCGCATAAGAGGAAGCATGCGGACTCCCCTGAGTCCGTCACATCTGATACTGACTTGGATGAGTCGGAAGGATCCCCAAGGTCCCCCTCTGAGGATATCTCCTTCTCTGACATCCTTGAAATCCTTAAACAGAGGGGGAACTGGTCTTCCCTTAATCCTTCCGAGGACGAGTCGGTTTACCTGGAGGCTTTTGGTTCTCGACCCTCCACCTCCTGGGTATCTCCGCCCTTCGACCCCCTTATGGAAGTGGTGGCGCGGAAGGCGTGGACGGCCCCTGATTCGATGGAACCCACCCCACGGAGGCCTTCCAAATTTATAACAGCCCCTTCGGATAAGCAATTTTTATCTAAAGGTGTCCCAGTTGATGCCATGGTGGTGGCGGCAGCCACCAAGAAGGAACTGGCTGATCCTTCAGTGCCTATCCATCCGTCTAACAAGGAATGTAGGGCAATGGATAGGTACGGCAAGCGGATGTTCTCGTCAGCAACCTTTGCCATGCAGTCGCTGAATTACTTATGCCACTTCACCCGTCTTCAAAGAGACATTCTCAAAGAACTGGGTGAGGTTCTACAGGATCCTTCAGCTGCTGGGTCTCAGGACAAAATTAACTCACAGCTAGGAACCCTGAATTCCATTGTCAACTCCTCCATGCGGCTTATTTCCTATGCAGCCGATGGAGCGAGTAGGGCCGCAGGCACAGGTGTGGCTTTAAGGCGTCACGCCTGGATGCGGCTTTGCAACTTCACAGACCCCTTCAAGGCGTCCTTCACTAACTCCCCCTTTGATGGTTCAGTGTTGTTTGGACCTCAAGTGAAAGATACTTTGACCAGATGCAAACAAGATGGCAAGACTCTTTCTGCCGTAGGAGTCCGTTTTTCAACCCCATCTTGACCATATCCTAAGAGTCAAAAGGGTGGAAAAATGTGGTTCCGCAAATCACAAGGAGTCATGCCTGACGCAAGAGGTCAGTTCCCCCCTAGAGGCAGAGGGGGGAACAACAACAACAGATGCCATCCAAGAGGCAGAGGGGGTCCGCAGAATCAGGGTAGCAGAGAAACCCTCTCTGACAAACCCTTCCAGCATCCCTGAGGTGCTGCCTGACTGTCCACCTTCGGAGGCAGTCGGGGGAAGATTATCGCTGTACCCACAAGCCTGGCTCTCCCTCACTCAAGACAAATGGGTGCAGTCGATTATATCCGAGGGTTACAAAATCCCCTTTATCCAAACCCCAACGATTCAAATGGGGTCTCTTCCAGACGTTCCACCCAGTCTAAGGGAACAAGCAGCACTAGAAATATCAAAGCTGCTAAAAAAGAGAGCCATCCAGCTAGTCCCAGCAGACCAACTAGGATCCGGAGTCTACTCAAAGTTCTTTTTGGTACCAAAAAAAACAGGGGACTGGAGGCCAATATTGGATCTCAGCAAACTAAACAAGTTTGTAAAAAGAACGAGGTTCCGGATGGTCACGCTACAGTCCATTCTACCCCTTCTGGGCAAGGACAATTGGATGTGCTCAGTGGACCTTCAGGATGCGTATTATCACATCAAAATACACAGGTGCTCCAGAAGGTTTCTCCACTTCCAGCTGGGGGCCAGTCACTACCAGTTCAGAGCCCTGCCCTTTGGTCTTACTACAGCCCCCCGAGTGTTCACCAAATGTATGGCAGCGGTTACGGCTCACCTGAGACGTCAAGGATTCCAGGTGTTTCCATATCTAGATGACTGGCTCCTCACTGCCACCACCAGGCGTCAACTTCTTCTAGCCAGAGATTACACCATTCACATTTTCAAAGAGCTAGGTATCTCTCTAAATTTCGAAAAGTCTGCCTTGTCAGTCTATTACCTTCATAGGCACCACCTTGGACACCGTTCAGCTCTCAGCAAAGTTAACAGAGCAGAGGGTCTTAGATATTCAAAATCATGTTCACGTCCTCCTTCAGAGCAACAAAATTCAGGCCAGGTATGTTCTGAAAGTATTAGGTCTCATAGCGGCAGCCATCACGCTTCTTCCCCTTGCCCGCTTTTACATGCGGCTTCTTCAGTGGATGCTTTTCTCCCAGTGGTCCTTCCAACAGCTCCCTATGACACACAAGATCTTAATAACTCTATCTTGCAAAAAACATCTGTCTTGGTGGATGGTCTCCCCTCAAATCCATCAAGGCAGACCATTTACCCCCCCCCCCGGTCGCCACAGTCACATCGGACGCCTCCCTGATTGGGTGGGGGGGGACATTTTCAGGGCAGGACAGTCCATGGCACATGGCAACCTTTCGAATGCCACTTGCACATAAACATCCTGGAGATGAGAGCAGTGCTTTTGACGTTGCAAGCCCTCCAAGACTCTCTTCCCCTGGGGACTATTGCAATTCAAATGGACAATATGTCCGTAGTATGGTATATCAACAAGCAGGGCGGAACCAAGTCCTATCCCCTGTGTCGAGAAGCACTCCGACTCTGGCAATGGGCGATCTCTTCTCAGCGGTTTCTGATAGCAATGCTTATCCCCGGGAAGTCCAACGTCATAGCGGACAGGCTGAGCAGAGCTATTCTCATGCCCCACGAGTAGTTTCTCAAGCAATCGGTGACGGAGGAAATTTTTTGGAAGTGGGGGTTTCCTTGCTGCGATCTTTTTGCAACACCACAAAACAGCAAGTGCCTCGACTTCTTCACTCTCTTCCCCCTTCCAGGCCATCCCCCCAGAGACGCTCTAGTCCACGATTGGCCTCGGGGACTTCTATACGCTTTTCCCCCCTTTCCATTAATCACACAGATAATTCAGAAAGCTACCGCCTTGAGAGCCAAGATGATTCTCATTGCCCCTTATTGGCCTTGACAGATATGGTTCCCTTTCCTGCATCGTTATCTTTTGGAGCAGCCTTGGCATCTGGATCCAGTGCCAGATCTTTTGGCCCATCAGTCAGGGCAGCTGCGCCAATCCCTCCAATCTCTCAACCTCACAGCTTGGTTGCTCCACTTCCGTCCCTAGCCAGGCTTCCAATGATTTCAAATTCTGTCCGGGATACTATCATAGCTTCCCTTAAGTCTTCCACGAGAAGGATCTATGCTAGTAAATGGCAACATTTTTCCTTCTGGGCAAAGGCTAGGAATATAGATCCCTTCATTGCTCCAATACACTCAGTCTTGGATTTCCTAGCTGAAATTTTTAATTCAGGATCTTCTTCCTCCACAGTAAAAGTTCAGTTAGCAGCCATTTCAAATTTTCACATAGGCCTGTCGGACTCCAGTATCATGTCCCATAAGCTTTGCAAGGCATTCCTCAGAGGTATCTTTTTACTCAAGCCTCCGATCAAAGACCCCCCACCACAGTGGGATTTAAACTTAGTTTTAGCATCCTTGATTCTCCCTCCCTTTGAACCTGTGGCTTCCTGTTCATTGAAGTTACTTTCCTGGAAGACACTCTTCTTAGTCGCCATTACATCTGCTAGGAGAGTATCTGAACTTCATGCCCTTTGCATTCGTCCTCCTTATTTAGTGTTCCACAAAAACAGAGTTTCTCTAAGAACTAACCCGTCTTTTTTACCCAAGGTGGCTTCTCAGGCAAATTTGAATCAATCTATTGATCTTCCAGTTTTCTTCCCTAATCATTCAAACAGGGCGGAGCAAAAACTGCATTGCCTGGACATTCATCGTCAGCTCCGCTACTATCTGGACAGAACTAAACAAATCAGGAAATCTGATCAACTCTTTTTATCTTTGCAGAAAGTAGAAAGGGCCTTCCGATATCCAAAGTAACCCTGTCTAGGTGGCTGTCTTCTGTGATTACCTGTATTTATCAACTCAGAGGTAAAGAATTGCCTTCTAGGCCAAGAGCCCATTCAACCAGAGCGTTAGCTACATCAGCAGCCTTTCAAGCTAGATTGCCAATAGACACTATCTGTGCGGCAGCCACATGGGCCTCTCCTCATACCTTTGCTACACATTACAAATTGGACATGGCCTCCAGAAACAGGGCAAATTTTGGTTCCACCGTTCTCAAGAGTCTGTTCCAGTGAGCCACCCAGGATAAAGGTGCTAGGGACGCGGTCCCATCCAACAAGAATGAAGGCGAGATTGACAACTTAACATTGAGAAGTTATGTACCTACCATAACGTTCCATGTTAGTTGTCTTCTCTCGCCTTCTTTCTTGCGTCCCACCCACCATCCCCCTAGCCTGGACAGACCGAGAGGTTTTCCCCTTCTTCTAGGGGACCTTATCATGCACTATTCCAAGCCCAGACAGTTGGTCCTGGGGTAGCTACAGCTTCAGATAGTGATATTTGGGGAGTTCTCCTTTCTCCTCCTCCACCTCAGTGGGGAGACTGAATTGGCTATTGTTTCTCAGCTACCAAACGAGATCTGGGTAGTTACCGCCTAGCATCATGGGATATAGGGTTGCCTCGAGCCGGTAAAATTAGCTCTCGAGCTTTAGTATAGGCCGAGTCGGAGCCGAGGTTCGGCTCCGAACCCATCCAAAAGAAGGCGAGAGAAGACAACTAACATGGAACGTTATGGTAGGTACATAACTTCTCAGTTTCACTCATCATATATGATTATCTGCCAGTAAGTCTTATGCATTGGGTGTTTATTACTGTCCCACTGTTCTCCTCTTTCTGGACAGCCTCTCTGTCCTGTGTTGTTGAATGGATATCACTGGAAGCTGGACAAGTATATAATTTATTATACCAATGCATTTTTGCTCATTTTGTTTCTTGTATTGCAGGTTGTGTACATTCAGTAGATGGGGTCAGACTTAGTGGCATATGCGCTGGGTGTACTATCCTAAAATGAAGAGTGACATCATGGCATGCACTGGCAGTAGATGTAAAGGCCTCTGAGTGGGGAGATGAGAGAAAATTTAAAAATATCCCATGCCAGGGATGCCAAATTAGGAAATATCTACAGTTACCTATTACAGAAGGTCTTTTCAAGAACATTTGAGTATGGTGAATACATATTTATGGTTTCTGTTCCTAGAGAAGTCAAACTCTGGGAGCTAGACTGTATGGCAAAGCTCAAAAGACACATGGGTAGCATAACCTAAGGACTAGAACAACTCCCAGCTTTTTAATTTTTGTCAGCTACTAAGGATATTTGTTTCAAATGAGTTCTGCACTACCCTTGCACATCTATCTGCTGCCCTGTTTTTTTCACAGAGGACAGATGCTTAATGGTATTCCCTACCCTTTGTCCTCACAGGACACTTTGCACTTTTCAAATGGCGACAGTAGTTTTGGATTAGAATTCTACTATTTAGTTTAGTAACAGCCCCTAGAGAGCTTACCTATTGTCTAGTTGCTTTCATAGTGATATTTATGTTGATTTGTGTACATTTACAACTTTTTAAATGACCCTGTGATTCAGACACAGTGCATTCAGCAGTGAATAGACCATCCCAGTTTTGTGATTGCAATTCTTGACTCATTGGGTTCATAGTAAGAAAATCAGATCTGGCTGAAGTATAGACAAAGACCTTTGAATGGGTAGTCTTAGGACTGCCTTCCATAGAGACCTGTTGCAGTACTCCAAACTTTTGGGTTATCTCACCATATAACCTGGATGTCCAGCTGGTATATCAAAGCCAAACCTTGAATAGAGCAATACGTCTAATGTATGACCTAAGCCAACAGGCATAAGGGTACATAAGCAGACATATGAGCATGAAAACCTCAGGCTATCTCATCAGTGTGAACATAGGTCTCACATCAGTCGCTCTGTTCTACATGTGGCCATTGGTATCTTTTGCCTTCACTGGCTCAGATAAGTGCCCCTTTGGGGAACCTTCCTTGCTTTTTCTTAAAAGCGTTGGTGCATGCAATTCTATTAGATGTCAGTTACGAAGGGAAAAGTGCAGTTGTGGTAGGCAGATTCCCTACAAGGATCTCCACACCCAGTTCCTTTTCTATTTACGTGTAGAGCACAGTTACAAAAATTGCAGTATTTGCCATTCCTTTATACCTAAAACCAGAGACCCAGCTCCTTAAGCATCTTGTCCAAACAAAAATAGCAGATCCATCCACTCCTGATATCCTGCCTGTCCCGAAGAAATTCAAGAGGCCTAGGTTTGATATTGTGACTGCCCAGTCAGACTCAGACTTACCTACTGTGATTTTGGAACCCATGGTACACACAATGGTTTCTCAGACTTCCACTACCGTGACCCCACTGGAGGTCAGTATGGTGTCTGATCCATGCATGTCTGAAATGATCTTATTGATGCTGATAAGAAGGAGAAACCCTATCTAATCATTTCAGAAGGACCTGAAGGTATTCTGCAAATATTAGTAAGAGAAGAAATGCCAGGATCATTAATTGAGATACGTCAGGGGTTGATAATGTGTCTTGTTAAAGTGGACATCATGCCAAAGAAGAAAAAACAGAAAAACATAAATGTTTCCTGTCCTCAGATGACCGAAGAAAAGCAGTATATGTTTTTTCACAAAGCCTGTTTAAAGCCATCTTGATGCTCAAGCTTTCATATTTTGTTTCTACTGTCCCAACTTCTGCTACCACTCACAAGAGATATCTGGAATCATCCTCAGAGGATGATGAGACAGTATGGTTCAAATGAACATTCTCTGGCATATTCTTCCCAGATTCACTTCCCAGGCCAAGTGACTTCTGATGATGACTCCTTCTTATCCCCTGATTCCCCTGTAAAGTAACCTTATTTATTTATCCTTTTTGTTAACAAGGAGTCCCACTAGGCTAGTATCCTCTTTTCAGGGAGACCTGAGGTGGTATTTATACTGCTAGGGGAAATTTGGGCAGGGTATTGGTGAACTTCCCTTCATCTTTTCGATAGGTTCTGTGGGATCATTTACATCTACCAGAGCTACCAACTACTCAAGCAGTTGGGGCCTTGATTTAACATAAAACAAATCAGGATCACTGGGATGAGCTAAAATTGTAATATTTTAATGCAGATTGTAATATAATATAATAGAAAAATGACCTAAATTGCACACTTTCTTCCAATAAAATTCATAAGGGACTTCATCAGACTAATTATCTCATTACAATCTTCTTCTTCTTCTTTCAGCTGCTCCCGTTAGGGATCGCCACAGCAGATCAACTGTTTCCATTTCTTCCTGTCCTCTGCATCTTGCTCTGTCACACCAACCGCCTACATGTCCTCTCTCACCACATCCATAAACCTTATCTTAGGTCTTCCTCTTTTCCTGTTACCTGGCAGCTTCATCCTTAGCATATTTTTCCCAATATACTCTGCATCCCTCCCCAGCACATGTGCAAACCAATGTAATCTTGCCTCTCTGGCTTTGTCTCCAAACCTTCCAACCTGGGCTGACCCTCAAATATACTTATTCCTAATCCTGTCCATCCTCGTCACACCCAGTGCAAATCTTAACATCTTCAGCTCTGCCACATCAAGCTCTAACTCGTGCCTTTTTGTCAATGCCACTGTCTCCAACCCGTATAACATAGCTGGTCTCACTACCCTCTTGTAGACCTTCCCTTTCACTTTTACTGGTACTTGTCTGTCACAAATCACTCCTGACACTCTTCTCCACCCACTCTATCCTGCCTGTACTCTCTTCTTCACCTCTCTTCCACACTCACCATTATGCTGAACTGTTGATCCCAAGTACTTAAACTCATTCACCTTTGCCACCTCTACTCCCTGCATCCTCACCATTCCTCTGTCCTCCCTCTCATTCACACACATATATTCTGTCTTAGTCCTGCTGACCTTCATTCCTCTTCTCTCTAGAGCATATCTCCACCTCTCCAGGGTCTCCTCCACCTGTTCCCTACTCTCACTACAGATCACAATGTCATCTGCAAACATCATAGTCCACGGGGACTCCTGTCTGATCTCGTCTGTCAACCTGTCCATCACCATTGCAAATAAGAAAGGGCTCAAAGCTGATCCTTGATGTAATCCCACCTCCACCTTAAACGCATCTGTCACTCCCACCGCAGACCTCACCGCTGTCACACTGCCCTCGTACATATCCTGTACCACTCTTACATACTTCTCTGACACTCCCGACTTCCTCATACAATACCACAACTCCTCTCTAGGCACCCTGTCATATGCTTTCTCTAAATCCACAAAGACACAGTGCAACTCCTTCTGACCTTCTCTGTACTTCTCCATCAACACTCTCAGAGCAAACATTGCATCTGTAGTGCTCTTTCCTGGCATGAAACCATACTGCTGATCACTAATCATCACCTCCCTTCTTAACATAGCTTCCACTACTCTTTCCCATAACTTCATGCTGTGACTGATCAGTTTAATTCCTCTGTAGTTACTACAGCTCTGCACATCACCCTTATTCTTAAAAATCGGTACCAAAACACTTTTTCTCCATTCCTCAGGCATCCTCTCACTTTCCAAGATTTCATTAAACAATCTAGTTAAAAACTCCACTGCCATTTCACCTAAACACCTCTTCCACAGGTATGTCATCTGGACCAACAGCCTTTCCGTTCTTCATCCTCTTCATAGCTTTCCTTACTTCCTCCTTGCTAATCCACTGCACTTCATGATTCATTATCCGCACATCATCCAACCTTCTCTCCCTCTCATTCTCTTCATTCATCAACCCCTCAAAGTACTCTTTCCATCTGCTCAACACACTCTCCTCGCTTGTGAGTACGTTTCCCTCATTATCCTTTATCACCCTTACCTGCTGCACATCTTTACTAGCTCGGTCCCTCTGTCTAGCCAATCAGTACAGGTCCTTTTCTCCCTCCTTAGTGTCCAACGTTTTATACAACTCTTCATACGCCTTAGCCTTTGCCACCTCTCTCTTTGCCATGCACCTCATCTCCTTATACTCTTGTCTACTTTCTTCATCTCTTTGACAATCTCACTTCTTCTTCGTCAACCTCTTTCTCTGTATACTCTCCTGTACTTCTTCATTCCACCCTGAGTAGGCAAGCTATTAACTCATTACAATGCATTTAACTATTTAAAGTCACAATTAAAACCAATATATTTCAGTATCAATACAGCAAATCAATTCAACATCCAGCATGTAGAACATGTAAAAATATACGTATTCATTGCTAAATTCAATTTTTGAGTACTGTCTACTAAATAAAAAGTATTCAAAGACATTGTTTTACTATGCCTGTAGCAAAAACTATAAGGAATAGAATTTTTATAAAATGTTAACCTATGCTTCAGTACATTGGTGATAGAAATAAAATCATTTATGCCAGGTTTTACACAGACATTCAACTTCAGCTGCCAAATAAATTCTTTAAATTCCAGTAAGGTTTCAGTGTCATCCCCCCTCTCTCTTGTTGATTTAACTTATCAATTATAAAGAAAATAAATTTATTAAAAGTGGAGCAGTTAATAGCTTCCCTACTCAGGGCATTAGTAGCTCTCTTCTTTTTAATATTGTATACTTGTTCCTTTATCCTGTCTTTCAAACTCCTGTTGATCTTACCCACATAAAAGGCTAAACAGGAGGTACAAGTAGCTAAATAAACGACTCTTGTCTTACCACAATTACATGCTCCAGGACATGCTATAGATTTACCACAATAAATGACACATATGGACAATCATCATCTTTCCATTTCTTGTTATAATTAATTCAGTTTTTGATGCAGTCTCTAACCATTTTTAATATTTATACCTCTTATAAACACTATAGTGGGATCTTCACCTATATTTTCCTTTAAATGTTGTATAAAGACCATATCGCAGGTAGTCTTAACTGCATTTCTGTATTTGTGGTTGTCATTACCAAATGGCAAAACTAAAGCCGAGTTTTTATCCCCTGAAGCATTGCATACTAAATTGTTGTTCCCTATTCCTTGGGCTTGTAGCAGGGGTTCAAATCTACCACTTCTACCTTCAATAACTTTGTCTTTAACCACATAAAAAAAGGTGTAGTGGATGCCTTCTTTCTTTAAACATCACCAACAAATATTCTACCTGTGCAAAAAATTAGCTGTCCTCACTAATAAGCCTGGAGGCTTGCACCAGTTGTCCTTTAGCAATTGCTCGTTATGGTATGTTGGGCGACAACTTTAATAATGCAAATATGCATTGAAAAGGTATTCTTTTGGAATAAATTAGATATGAATCACCTATTCATAAAATCCTTCAGTAATGTTATATCTAAATAATTAATGTCAGTAGGGGAGGGCTGGAAAGTGAAACCCAGAAAATAATTGCTGCTTTCCAAGTAACTAATAAAGGTACTCAACTGACCAAAACTACCTTTGCATAGAATGAAAATGTCATTCCAAAACCTAAAATAAGCATGCACATTAACAAAATAATCAGATGGAGTTATGTACTTTTTTCCCAAGCTGCAAGCACCACATTAGCACAAGCGGCCCCCATAGCCAACAAATGTTTAACATGCATGTCAATATAAATGCCTAAATCCTCCATCTTGGAGAATTTGGTAGCAATAATTGGTCTCTGAGGGGAAGTCCATTAAAATTTTATGAATCTTGGGTATCCGAAAACTAACAGGGATCACACTGCTCTTGATAGTTACAAAATCAAACACCTCACAACCAATATAACTCTGCAACAGCATATCTTACAAACAATAGTCAGTTTTCTGGTATGCAATGTTAATCTCATTTTTAACAACCAACAATAATTGTAGCACTAAGGATAAATTATTCACTTAAAACCAAGAAATATGTCCAAAAAACCATAAAAGTGAATCAAGCAATGAGGTGGTATAATAAACTTTTATTAAAATTACCACATACGCGCTTTCACAGTTGAGACACTGCTTTATCAGGTGTTCAAAGTTTTTAACTCTTACATATGCTTTAAATAATACAAAGCATCAGACCAACAACCAATCAGAAAAATTCCTTCCAAATACATTATTCTCTCCATTGGCATTTAAAGTGATAGCACAAGATATTCCATATATATATATATATATATATATATATATATATATATATATATATATATAGTGTCAAGTCATACAATCTTATTTATACAAAGGTCTATCTTTCAAGATAGGTTTAAGCGGTACCAGCCCGCAGTCTGATTATCCATTTTGCTTCAGATACCTCAGTTTTATTCTTTATACCCCCCCCCCTTATAACCAGCTGTTACTCTCTCCATAACTAAAAACTTGAATGTATGTTTGTGCCCAGAGATATGTATGTGCTTGGCTAATGCATTATTAATATGTCCTTTCTTTATACCATATATATGCTCTCTTATTCTATCTCTGAAATGTCTGTTGGTCTTGCCTACATAAAACATTCTACAAGAACAAGCCACTAAATAAACCACATCAGATGTGCACAACTAGCTGCTGTGTTAAATTTAAAAACTTTATTAAAACCTGGGTGTATAAATTCCCCAGTGGAATCAATATATTTGCAAAAGCTGTGTTTCCTGCAAGGAACTGTAACCCCCTTCTGTTGATCTGTGTTCAGATCTTTAGGATAGCAAAGCATACATTTCAAATTTCTCTTATTCTTAAAAGAGAATTTAGGTTTGTCTCCTACAGTATTCTTAATGATCAAGTCACTAGTTTATGTAGGCCAGTTATTCTTTACATCATCTGTTATAATATTAGTGTTCTTCCCAAAACACATGGGCATGCGTACCATATCACAGGTGGGCTTGACAGAAATGTTTGTGGGTGACACCTCTTGGGAGAAGTATGGTCTTACTGTACTGTCTGTCGACATTAATATCTGAAAGTGACCCTTCTATATCTTGGTTCTTATAGCCCCTTTCCCTCAATCTAACTTTTAAGTCATTTAAATCAGCCTCATATTTTCCATCATCAGGATTCAGCCTCGACATCCTGAACCCTTGCCCTTTCACTATATTCTTAAAGATGTGATTGGGATGCTTGCTGGTGCTGTACAATAATTTTTTCTGTGACATCCTTTCCTATAAGTTGTAGTGCAAACTGTGTTTTCAGCTTTCTTGTAAACTTTCACATCAAGAAAATGAATTTCACTCCATGAGGTATTCATATCAAACCTCAAGAAGGATGTACTTCCATTTAGGTGGTCAAAAATAAAGATAATTCATGTTCAGAGCCATCCCATAATAGAAACAAGTCATCTACAAAGTGCCTGTAAAAAATAACTTATTTAAATCTATAGGTCCCTAAAAACATGTCATTTTTCCATTTAGCAAAAACTAAATTTGCATAACTATTTGCTGTGGGCATACCCATCACAACACTTTCCTTTTGCAAATATAATTTCTGATCAAATACAAACACATTGTTTTCAAGTATTAGTTCCATCAGCAAACATACTAATCTATAGAACTGTGAGTTAAAGATCCTTGCTGTACTAAATAACATCTCAGCATATCAGTGCCCTTCACATTAGGTATCATAGTGAACAGGGAGTGTACGTCAAGTGTGACATATAAATTTCTAGCATCCAGAGATATCTCATTTAAGAATTTAAATAAATCATTTAAGAACTGTTTCATGTCCCTTAGAATATATTCATTTTTGTCTAGTATCGGTCTTAACATTTTCTCTGTATAGATAGAGGTTCAGTGCACCATCCCCGGCCTGAAACTATAGGCCTGAATGGTGGACATAATGGATCTTTGTGTATTTTGGGAAGCTCATGAATCACTGAATGATGAGATCATGTACCAAAAAATACCTGAACATATCATAATCAATACATCTGCAAAGTAAACATTCATATAATGCATTGTAAATCCTAGAGGAGATAACATTTATATAAGATTCAGATACCTTTTCATATACCTTATCATCACGTAACATATTTTTCGTAGAATCAAAATAATAGTCACGGTCCATAATAACAACTGGACCACCCTTGTCAGCAGCTTTAATAACAATGGATTGATCACTCTTAAGATGCTGCAGAGCTTCCCATTCATTGCTTTTCAAATTCACATATTTCTTATTCTTTTGATTCATTACAGTATGCACCTCAGATTTGCATATCTTACTAAAAGTCTCTAAAATCGGGTGACTGAAAGGAATGAAAGTGCAGGGTTTTCTAAAGTTACTTACTGAATTACTATTATCAAATAGTAATTTAAACCAACAGTCCTAACAAACATTTTTAAGTCCACAATGACTTCACTTAGCCCCTGCTGCTTGTGAGGGTACAAACGACAAGCTTTTATTTAATAAAGAACACTCACTGTGATTAAGTGGCTTTGATGAAATGTTCCATACTAATAACTATTTCCACATTTTCTTTATAGTCCACATCTCTTTTTGCTGTTGTTGTATCTTCCTTTTCACTCTCCCCTGGTGTATCATACGATCTCTTGGAGTTTGAGAAAGCCAATTTGCATCTTTGTTGAGACTTGTAGGAAAAAACTGGTAGTTCAAGTCATCTTTAGGTGCACTTGTTACACTGGAATCGGCATCAGATGATATACTAGTCTCCCTAACAGCTTCTCTGCTCTCATAGTGTTGTACTATAATGACCTCTATCACTGGAGGTGCATTATCTTTGCTTTTAGCTCCACTGTTCTTTCCCGGTAACGAGTGAGCTTCACTAGTGACAGATAAGCTCAAACATTTCATAACGGCTCTGACATCTTGATTACTTTTCTGGTTGTCAGTAGATACAAGTGCCTCACAACCAATATAACTTTGCAACAGTATATCATACGAACAATAGTCAATTTTCATGTATGCAATGTTAATCTCATTTTTAGACACACTAGAATATTTGGTTTTATCCAATAGCAATTCCATCATCTTTACAGAATGTCAGCCTGAGGGTTTTCACTTTATTCTTTGTGAGTTCACTATAGTACATTAAGGTAGAATACTAGGCCTGAAAATATAGAGTCAGACTTGTGTTTTCATGTATGTATTCAGTTTCATAGAAAGACAGTTCAGTAGAAAGGAAAAGATAATCTTGCTGGCTAAGCTTGAGATGTGCAGAAATAACAGTTCTCAGGGAAAGCTACAGATTGTTCCTTTCTCAAGAGAAAGATATGTGTACTTGCAGTGGAATGCTAGATAAAGAATAGACAGGCACTGTGAGGCACATGCAAGACAAGGCTTGAAAACCAAGGCTAAAGAGGCTTGTAGAACATTACAGGGTGTTGGTATTATTAGGAAATACTTCAGACACAGTCAGTTGAGTCTGTTAACTTTTTAACTGATATGCAAAAGTCCTTTGCAGTATAGACACTTGAGTCTGAGTACAGAAGTCAGGTCAAATAGCCATACTATTCTGGAGGAAAAGACTGTTTCAGTTGATATTATTCAAGAGAGTCAAGTGTGCAGAAACTTTGGATATATTTATCAGCAATGTTACTGTTATCCAGCATTCCAGAATTTCTACAACCTGTTATTGTTTATCAGCACTGTTACTGGAGACAGTTTTCAGATATTGATAACATCTAATAAAGCATTCTTAACTGAACTACAGTGTGGGTAGAATTCATTCTGAAAAGTACAAAAAGACTCAGCCCATAAAGGAGAGACTGGAGTTGTTAAAGCACAAGTTTGATAAAAGATAAAAAATAGAAAAAAATAAAAGATAAAAGATGTTCATTCCAGTCTCATTTCAGTTGTTTCCAGTTGATTCCAGTATATTACACACTTATCAACTCTTTCAGTGGCGAGACTACCATCGATTGGGAGGGGGGGCAACAATTAAAGTAAGTCCCAAAACCCCATAGCAACCTTATCAGCAGTGAGGTTATGTGTATTCTCCAAAATGGACTTCATGGCAAAGCAAAAACAGTCTTTGACACTAACAGTTTTTTTTTCCAGTCTTTTTTTCAGTCTATCAGTAACTACAGCACAAGTGTGTCATAACAGACTTTTCAGCAGCACACCAGTTTTTTTCCAGATGGGAGTCTGTGAACTCCATACAGAATAAGGCCACTACTGACAACACTAGAGTTACACCTTACAGAGCAGACTTTTCGGTAAGACACCACTGATATTCCAGATGTAAAGTTCATACAGAAAGTAGCCAGAGCAGATGACTTACAGTAATTATGGCTGTTAGACAGATTGCAGAGCACTGGTGTTTATTCAAAACACTACTTCAGGAAAAGCCTCAAAGAACATCTGCAGACCAGCAGTTCTTCAGAAAACCTACAAACATCAACAGTGTTCCTTCAGAACATAAAAAGACATTATCCAGTTAACAGCAATGTACTGCACCAGCTCCACAAACTTTCAAGTTTCGAATGTGATATCACATAGCCAAAAAGCAAGAAAAAGTTTAAAAAGCTGCAGACAGCTACACATTAATCATAAAGTAACATAAGAATTCATACACTTTTTTTAACTAAGTTACATCAGAAAAGTTTAAATACATCAGAAAAGGTCACTGGTAAAAACATGTCAACCAATACTTTTACATTAAAGATACTAGTCAATGTTTGGTTTAAAGTTAAAAATTGGGTAAAGCAGTCTAAAAACTGTGTTTCAGAAAAAGCTTATTAGTTCAGGAATGTTGCATGTTTCCAGACACAAAAGGGTTAAATCACAGAAATACACTGCAGCAGATACACTATCTCATGATTCACAGAATGAGTCAGCTTCTATCAGTATGGTTTCAGACTTAAATAACACAAATTCATATTTGCAGTCTTCAAAAATCAGTGTAAATGCTACGTCACATGTAATTCAAAATACAGAGTAAAGTTGCAGTGCAGTTTCAAATACAAATGTTCAGAAAGTAATAAAGTCTAATTTACATGTAATTCACGGTACCAAGTTAAGTCACAGTATGGTAAAAACAGATGTAAATACGGTCAGTGTACGTAATGTACAGATTTCCAGACCAAACAGAAAGAAAACATTTGCTGTGTCTCAAGTTCACGTTATTTCAAAAACAGATGTCCAGAATGTAATAAATTCTAGTTTGTTTTCAGACGCCAGTGCAAATATTGCACTGAGGGGGAATAAGAGGGATCAGAGTGCAGATTTTGATCAGTCTGATAAAGTAAATACCAGCATAAATAATATACAGATTTCAGAGCAAAGTAAAGAAAAACTGCATACCTTACATCAAGTCAATGTTATTACTAGTGTTTCATGGAAAAAATAAAGAATGGCATTCCATAGCTCAAATCAGTATTGTTGCTAGTTCTATAAAAAATTCAGTTTATCTATAAAGTGTGTGGCAGTCCAGCACCAAACCAGATTATTTATCTGTCATTGTTTAAGGTTGAAAGAAATTACAATATTTCATTGTTTACAGAAAAAAATATGGAATAATGTACTAATTAATACAGAGAAATCAACTTCAGTTAAAAATAGACCTTTATTAGGGGACACAAATGCATTTTTGTAAAAATGTAAAGGGTCAAATAATACAGCAGCTAACAGCTCAAAGTGTAACAGTTCTGTACTAGGTATGGACGTGTCATCAGAGTTATATGTTGTTTTATGCTTCAGTAACAACATTTTATAGAAAAATAAAAATGCTACAGAATGTACAGTAGTCCACACAGGTGACACAATTGAAGTGCTCATAAAGGCTTACTGGAAGTGGTCAGTGAAAAAAAATCAACAGTATTCATTTTTGCTGTGCAGGGTATACCAGAAATGACAGTCAAGTTAATTCATATAATAAAGGGTTTACAGTTACAGATTTGGCAAATGAAGTTTTTTTGTGTTTTGTTTAGCAGACATTGTTAAGACCTTCATATTATGGTAGTATGCTGCAATTCATAAATATCTTGATGCAGACAGAGACAAAAAAGCATTCACAGATATTAAATGATATTTTGCTAGCTTACAGAATGCATAATTTAAAAAGTCAGTGCTACATTTTAAAAGTGACAGTACAGTCGAAGTTCAGATCCTATGCAAGAAAAGAGTGCATTATAAATATTGTGTGTCACAAATGTGACGCCAGTGCCCTGGCCCAGCAATCGTGGAGCCTCAATCCTCACCACTAACACCAGAGAGGTTGTCTTATATATGAGGAAAGGATAACAAATACACACAGTAAAGTACAGTTTCCCTTAGGAGCCACAGAGATCACAGTCAGTCTGGGGCTGGTCGCTCCCTTGCTCCTCAGGTCCCCAGTAAGACTCCCTACTGGCACAGCTGTAGGGTCCAGATCTCAGCCTAGCTGAGCAAGCTAAAATCTTCAGCACCCTCTCTGTCCAACCAGTGCTTCGTGTCCCTGCCCAAGTAGCTGACACACACACACACACACACACACACACACACACACACTTTGAGATAAGAGTTTACACAACCACACAGACACTTCTGGGGAGAGCTGGCACAGGTTCTCCATCTGTGCCCCTTTTACCCAGACTATATGGTAGTACCCTGCCACCATCCAACTAATAATTATCAGCTACTCAAAGGCCCT
This sequence comes from Protopterus annectens, assembly GCF_019279795.1. Taxonomy (NCBI): domain Eukaryota; kingdom Metazoa; phylum Chordata; order Ceratodontiformes; family Protopteridae; genus Protopterus; species Protopterus annectens. The sequence goes on from NC_056726.1 coordinate 181,457,818, forward strand.
TAAAAGAGTGTCCAATTATTACTGTGCAGTATTATTATCCAATTGGTAGATGTGATTAAACAGTCAAGGCTTATTAGAGTGACTTGGTACAATAATCACTATAAATATGCAATTTACTCTAGAGCTTAAATTATCTCTACACAAACCAACCACAGTTAAAAGGTTTTAAAATAGTTAATAATAAATAATTAAAACCACAAAACAGTACTTTCTACTACACAGTCAGTGCTAGTCAAGAGTTCAGAGATCACACAGAAATACTTAAAATAATTCAGTAGTACAGTTCTGACATCACAGAAAAACACTTAGTCTAATCCCTAAAAGAAAACACAAGTCTAAGATAACTTACATAAGACAACAGACAGTGCTGTGAGTTGGATGATCAAGATAAAAATGTTCAGTAATCTCTGGTTCTCTCTGTTTAAATTGAAGTTGCAGTTCTGATAAACATTACATCATTCATTTACACTTTCCTGGAGTTCCCAAGCTATACATTAACTGCATTTACATTCTTAACATCTCCCTTTTGTTATCTTGCAGCTGGTCAGGAAAGAGAACAATAAAAATACATTTGCATGTTTAAATCCAGCAATTTAACTCTTGGTTAAAACAATAGAAAGAATTTCTTCATCTAGACTTTTCGGCACCACTGTCTACTTCAAAGGGTCACCACATACTTTACTTTGGTTAATAGAGTGCACTGTTGTCACATTTATTTCCAGTTCCACATGTAATAGTATTTCTTTACATTTAAGACAACAAGCTCATAGTTTACATTCATATTTACAAATGATAGAAGTATGTATAAAATTATATCTGGCTAGGCTGGCAGCCTTCACCCTTCTCTACCAGTCTTCACAGTGTCATTAAAGCCACAGGTTCATTTCCTATGTTATACTTGTATAAAGGGCAGGCAAGTAAAGTTCCAAAATTAGATCAGTTCAACTTAAGAAATAAATGTGTATAATATATGAAGAAATTTCACATAACATGTATGAAGAACAGACAAGTAAACTTCCAGAATCAGATCAGTTCAGCTGTAGTAATAAATGTGTGTATGTAAATGGTTTATGATTGCTTATAATTAATGCAGGAATTGCAGTTTATTAGATTACAGGCCAGCACAATGAGCTGAATTAAATACAGTACTGTATGCCATAAAATGGTGTGGTAAAGATCAAGTTAATGTTCTTAGTGACAGTTTAAGCAGTTCTTATTATTTAACATAGGATCATAAGATCATAGGAAGTTACTAGGCTAATGGCCCTGGTGCCTTTACAAGCCTAGCCAAGAGTTTATCCCAAAAAAAGAAACCCCAGTCAGCACCTGTCACTCCGAAAAAATAGACAGTAATGATAAATCCTTGCAGCATTCGGTAGTACTGAAAAAAATTAAATGATGCCAGCTAAATGAACAGCTATGTTAAGACAGTGGGTGGAGATTTACACACAACAGTATGTTAGGACCTGAGGGTCACAGAGTAAATGCAGAAAGCTCAACAGTTAATATTAATTTTATAGAGGTGCAAAAATGCTAAAAATGTTGAAATATGAATACAGTATTAGATTACTGCTTTAGTTTCATTTGAGGTTATGACAGGAAAAACAATGCCACTGAGGTTTCTGTTTGATTTAATAATAAAGCTGCATCCTTTCCATTTCACTGTAGTACATGATCAGTTCAGTTACAGACTTGCAAGAATGTATTTATTAGTAACATTAGATCTGAAGTAGGAACTTCATTTGTCAGCAACCTGTGGGATACGGATCCGATCTCGGATCCGAGCCGGCAACTTCTAACATAGCATAGATCCGAGCTCCTAGCTCCTCCCCCTTACCCATAATCCCCTGCCTGCCCTAACTGACCTCAGATCTAGTTTGCCGCTCTTCAAGCAACAGCTAGGTTCAGAGCTCTTGGCGTTTTGTGAGGAAAAAAGTTTTTATATTTTTTCTTCTGAGTGACTGGTTGTGTGTGTGATAGGTTTACCCTTTCTCCTTTTATATATATAACTTATTTGTTTTATTTTAAGTATAATTCTCCCTCCCCCGCTGGTCGTAGCGTGTGTGTGTGACTGAATTAGGGGCCTAGTGAGTGTGCTTCCTTCAGTATGTCGGAGGCCCCTAAGGCAATTTTTTCGAAATGCACCGAGTGTGGTCACAAGCTTTCACCGGCTGATGGCCACACTCGGTGAGTTAGGTGCCTTGGGGTTGAACACCTCTCTTCGGGTTGCGCGATTTGCGCGGCGTTCAACCTCAGGGCACTCAAGGATCGAAGGTTGAAGCTAGTTCTGGCGGGCCTTCTACCCCCAGACTCTGCTTTGGCCTCCGGTGCTTCGGTGCCCACTACCCCCTCGGTAGCGGTCACCCCTGCCTCCCTTCCTCCGACCGGGACTCAACCTCCCGCTTTGGCTCCGGAGGATAGGGAGGCCAGGAAAGAGAAGAGGACTCTTCATCGGCCCCGCCCGCCAAGAGGGCTTCCCCGTCCAAGTCTTCTCGATCTCCTCCTCCTCGGATCCGATCCCCTTGTTTCTCCCCGGGTCCCGAGGAAGAGGTGATCCGGTCTCTGTTGAGGTCATCGAGGCAACACTCCAGGTCTGCCTCGGTGGCCTCGTCGAGGTCCACTTTTAGCATGTCTGATGCGGATATGGACCAGATGATGAGGAGATTCATCCAGGCCCAGATGCAGATGAGAGTGCTCTTGCCTCCCCCCCCCCCCCTCTGGGGGAGAGCTCGACCCCTTTTTTCGCTCCTATAGCTCCTTCTCCGACCCACATTCCGGGCTCGGAGCCGAGCCACGTTGGATCCGGGGGTAGGTCGGAGCCGACCGGGCTGGGCACGTTGGCTCCGACTATTCCCTCGAGTCTGTCGGATCCGACCTCTCGGAGCCGTGGGCCGAGCTTCGGATCCGAGGGATTCGGTGTGCTTTCGGCTCCGTCCCGGACGGAGCACACTGGTCCTTCGGATCCGATGTTCTCGGCACCGGGTCCGATCCCCGCTTCGGATCCGAGTGGGAGTCGGATCTCGGATCCGTCTGAGAGCAGCTCCCCCTCTGCTTTCGCTGCGGTGGAGAGGGCACTGTCGAGTGCTTCCAGGCCTCCGGTCCTGGCTTCGGCTCCCTCCTGCACTCCTTCTCATCTGATCCTAGCTCCCCTCATCTGGACCTCTGGGCAGCCTGCCTCAGCGCCTTTAGGAGTTCCAGTGGAACAGGTTACAGCCCGTGATGACTCCTCGGACAGCCCCCCCGAGGAGATTCCCCACAAGGCAAAGTGCAAAAGGAGGCACATAGACTCCCCTGAGAGTCTCACAGAAGATATGGACTTGGATGAAGGGGAAGGCTCCCCGAGATCACCCCCTGAGGATGTCTCCTTTGGAGACATCATGGAAATGCTCAAAATCAGAGGTGGGTGGTCTGTCCCCAAGGCTTCCTCTGATGAGTCCGTATTCCTTGAGGCATTCGAGGCAGGACCATCTACCTCTTGGGTGTCCCCTCCACCCGACCCCCTGGTGGATCTCATATCCTCTAGGGCTTGGAAGGAACCGGACACCATAGAGCCGATCCCCAAGCGCCCAGACAAAATTTTGAGCCCCCCTGCAGGAAGATCACATTGGAGCAGAGGTCCCCCTGTGGATGCCATGTTGGTGGCTGCAGCCACTAAGAAAGAGTTGGCTCAAGAGAGCCCCACGGTTCATCCTCCGAGCAAGGAGTCTCGCGCGATGGACCGTCTTGGGAAGCGGGCCTTCAGTTCAGCAACCTTCTCTATGAGGGCCTTGAACTATATGGCACACATTATTAGGATGCAGCAGGACCTAATTAAGGAATACGCTGCTTCCCCCCCGGGGTCCATGTCGGAGGGAGACAAGGATTTGTACTCTTCCCGAATGGCCACCCTCCGCTCTATCTCTAATACCTCTATGCGGCTATTGTCTCATGCTACAGAGGGAGCCGCTAGAGCAGGCGGAGTCGGGCTTGTCATGAGGAGACAGGCCTGGCTCCGTCACTGTGACTTCTTGGAACCCTTTAAGGCGTCATTCGCGAATGCCCCTTTTGATGGTTCTGCACTGTTCGGCAAAACCATTCGCGACACTCTTGTCCAGAGCAAGAAAGACGGGAAGACCTTGTCTGCCATCGGAGTCCGCTTCTCTGCGCCCCAGAGGTCCTTTTCCAAGAACCAAAAGGGTCAGAAGAAGATGTGGTTCCGAAAATCGCATCAATCTCAGTCTGCTCAGGACAACCAGTCCTCTCGTGGCAGAGGAGGACAGGGAGGACGCCCCAGAGGCAGAGGGGTCCGAGGAATTTTGGGTCCAGAGAACCTTTCTCTGAGAGGCCCACGCAGAACCCCTGAGGGTTTCCGACTGCTCCACTCTGGAGGCAGTCGGGCGTTCCAAGCACCTGGCAAAATGGGAGTCCATAACAACAGATCGCTGGGTGCTTCGCATTATATCCAGAGGTTACCTAATTCCCTTCATAGCCAACCCCAGAATCAGAAGCCTTCCCGTCGTCCCACCCAGTCAAAAGAAGGCGGCCGCTGCAGAAATCCAGCAGCTTCTACAAAAAAGAGCCATCCAGCCCATCCCCCCAGATCAAGTCGGGTCAGGGTTTTACTCCAGGTTCTTTCTGGTGCCAAAAAAGACGGGGGACTTGAGGTCCATCCTCGACCTCTCTTTCCTAAACCTGGTGGTACCCAAACAAAAGTTCCGAATGGTCACGTTGCAATCCGTCCTCCCCTTATTGCGGGAGGGCGACTGGATGTGCTCTATAGACCTCAAGGATGCGTACTATCACGTTCTAGTGGACAGGCATCCCAGGAGGTTCCTCCGCTTCCGGCTGGGAGCCAGTCACTTTCAATTCAGGGTCCTCCCCTTCGGTCTCACCTCAGCCCCCAGGGTGTTCACCAAGGTCCTAGTGGTAGCAGCGGCCCACCTGAGACTCCAGGAAATTCAGGTCTTTCCATACCTGGACGACTGGCTCCTCACAGCCCCAACAAGGCATCTACTTTGCTCAGGCAGGGACTATTTTCTCGGTCTGGCTCCACTATTAGGATTAACCATCAACATGACCAAATCCTCTCTCATCCCTACACAGATGCTAGATTTTATAGGGGCAAGACTGGATTCCAAACAGATGCTTGCGTTCTTGACTCCAGATCGACTTCGGAACCTGATGTTACACGTGCAGGCCATTCTTCATCTGCAAACTCCTTCGGCGGAATTGATTCTGAGGGCCCTAGGATCTATGGTGGCTGCAATCCCTCTGCTACCATTGGCCTGGTTGAACATGAGGGTTCTACAGTGGACCCTCCAGGTACAATGGTCCCTGTCTTGCAACCCTCTGTCTCACCCCGTTTCCTTAAGCAAGGTTTGCAGAAAATCGCTCCTGTGGTGGCTCCAGTCTCCCAACCTCCACACGGGCCGTCCCTTCTCACTACCTCCACCAGTCGACACAGTGACCACGGACGCTTCTCGCCTGGGGTGGGGGGGGCATTTTTCAGGCAGAACAGTCCAAGGCACTTGGAACGACGTAGAGACCTCTTTGCATATCAACGTCCTAGAGATGAGAGTGGTGCTTTTGACGTTGCAAGCACTACACAACTCTCTTCCGGTAGGGACAATTGCAGTACAGACAGACAACATGTCGGTAATCTGGTACATCAACAAACAGGGGGGAACCAGGTCTTACCCCCTTTGCCGCGAGGCCATGAGAGTGTGGGAATGGGCGATTTCCACCAACCGCTTTCTCATAGCAACGCACATTCCGGGACGGTCCAACATTTTAGCGGACAGGCTCAGTCGTACTATCCTGACTCCTTACGAGTGGTCTCTCAACCACTGAGTGGCAGAGCAAGTATTTGCCCGATGGGGGCGACCTTGTTGCGATCTTTTTGCCTCTCCTTCAAACACGAAATGCAACGATTACTTCGCTCTGATCCCCTCCGGGAAGTCCCGAGACTCTCTAGTTCATGCTTGGCCTCCCGGTCTGCTTTATGCTTACCCTCCTCTACCCCTGATGTTGAAATTGTTACAGAAAGCCAGGCAGCTGGGGAGCAGAATGATCCTCATTGCCCCATTCTGGCCTCGTCAGACGTGGTTCCCTTACCTATGGTCTCACCTAGTGTATCCACCATGGATTCTGGATCCCATTCCGGATCTCATCTCCCATCCTCTCGGTCTTCCAACTCCGAACCTGGTCAACCTCAAGCTGACGGCTTGGTTGCTCCAGTTCCACTCCTCATAAGGACTCCCGGGATCTCATCACCGGTTAAAGCCATTCTTGTAGCAGCTCACAAGCCTTCCACCAGGAAGGTTTATCGGAGTAAGTGGAAACGCTTCACCATTTGGGCAAAACACCGTCGTTTAGACCCGTTTACAGCCCCGATATCGTCGGTTCTAGATTTTCTAACCTCTCTCTTTCACCAGGGGGCTAGTTCTTCCACAGTCAAGGTACAACTGGTAGCAATCTCATACTTTCACGTGGGGGCAAGAGTCTGGCCCTCTTATCACTTCCAAACTGTGTAAGACCTTCCTCAAGGGTACCTTCCTCCTTAGGCCTCCAGTTAAAGAGGTGGTACCTCCATGGGATTTATCCTTAGTCTTGCAGGCCTTGACTGGTCCCCCATTCGAACCGGCTGCCACGGTTGATCTCAAATTTCTCTCTTGGAAGACAGCCTTTTTGGTGGCCATATCTTCAGCCAAAAGGGTATCGGAATTGCAAGCCCTTTGCGTCAAACCACCATATTTGGTTTTTCACCCGGATAGGGTTTACCTCAGAATCAACCCGTCCTTTCTACCTAAGGTATCTTCAGAAGCGAACATCAATCAATCCATCAATCTCCCAGTGTTTTTCCCCAACTTTCATAACAAAGGAGAGTACAAGCTTTATTCCTTGGACGTACACAGACAATTACGTTTTTATATCCACAGAACTGCTGGTCATAGGCAATCCGATCAGTTGTTTATCTCCTTTGCCAAAAGTAATTTCGGAAAATCAGTTTCTAAGGTTTCTCTCTCTAGATGGATCTCGAGTTGTATTCTGTTAGCATATCAGAGTTCGGGAAGGCCTACACCTCAAGGAGTCCATGCTCATTCTACTAGGGCCGTTGCCACTTCTGCAGCCTTTCAGGCTAGGGTTCCACTGGATGACATTTGTTCCGCAGCCATTTGGGCTTCATCTCACACCTTTATCAACCATTATAAAATAGATGTCGTTTCCCGAGGTAGAGCGTCCTTTGGCTCTGCGGTGCTCCGGAATATCCTTCCATGAAGGCCACCCAAGACTTAGGTAGCTGGGGACTCTGTCCCACAGGTTGCTGACAAATGAAGTTCCTACTTCAGATTAAGAAGTTATGTACTCACCATAACGTTCCATCTGAGTAGGTATATTCATTTGTCTGCAACCATTCCCCCCCTCCTTCCCCCTGACCGATTGGATCGCTCTTGTGTTATTAGCATATGTTCCCATTGGGACACCTGTTATCTGTTGTGCTATGGGGCAAACTTGATCTGAGATCAGTTAGGGCAGGCAGGGGATTATGGATAAGGGGGAGGAGCTAGGAGCTCGGATCTATGCTATGTTAGAAGTTGCCGGCTCGGATCCGAGATCGGATCCGTATCCCACAGGTTGCAGACAAATGAAGATACCTACTCAGATGGAACGTTATGGTGAGTACATAACTTCTTATTTAATTCACTATAGTACATTATCAGTTTGCTTACAGATTAACAAAATTAAGTTTATTTCATGCAGAAAAATGTACCTAAAGTCAGGGCAGCAAGCAATGTATTTATTAGTAATATTGGTTTAGTTCACTGTAGTATATTATCAGTTTGCTTACAGACTTACAAGAATTTATTAGCAACACAAGTTTATTTCATGCAGAAAAATGTAAATAAACTCAGCACAACAAGCAGAGTTATCAGTTTATAATTGTTAAAGCTGCAAATGTTAATTTAAGGACCCAGTACTGTTTTTGCAGGGTTTTTTGTGCTTTCCAGAAATAAATTCCAGGTTAATTTTCAGTGCAGTCAAAAACATCAGTCACCCAACCATGCACAAGAGATGGATGGGGGGGGGGGGTGTTGGAAGGCCTAAGCAAAGAAGGGACACAAAAAAGGAGACTTGGACAATAAAACAGCCTCTGATACTTCAGCAGTGACTGGGACAATGCAGAGTAAGGCCTATACTTGGGATGAGCTATGGTGCAAAAGTTGACTATCTACAGAAAAACTGTGTACAACAGATGTGCATTTATGTAAATTAGAGTTAAAGCAAGTAAGTAAATGTTCTCATGTTTTCAAGCAGTTGTATAATAGTACTAGTTTTAGTTTATATTTTTATCTATGGTCAGACAATACTGACAGTAAATGTACTAATAGTTTAGTTTCCAGAATATAACATTTACAAGTTTCAGTTATACTTTTATTTATGTTCAGGTAACACTGGCAGAATATATTTTTTTATTATTAGTTTAGTTACTTTCCAGAACATACGCTATCACTTTAATGTAAGTTTCAGTCAAGGTTTAGAATATGACATTCATACTCATTTATGAGTTTAGTATTGTACATTTCAGTCTGTTTTCAGAATATAACATTCATACTCAGTTACAACATGCAATTACATCGCACTTCACATGATTCAGTCATTACTTTAAGGGTAAAGTGACATCATTATTTGTAACAGGTTTATTAAAATAAGTTATCTAAAGAATAGGGAGTAATAGTTGTTTAATATACTCAAGGCATAACAGAGCAGGCTTAATTTGTTAATTTACAGGTTACAGTGTGCTTTACATAATTAGTGTACATTAAACAGAAAGTTAAAAGGACACCAATAGAGTATGCAAAGATGTAGATCTGAAATACAGAAAGCATAGCTTTTTAGTAAACTATTATAGCTCATAAATATTTTCAGGATATTTTAAGACACAAATTTAGAAGGCAGACATCTATTGCAGCGCATATAAATTAAAAAAGTAAATAGAATTAGTAATGAATCTAAGTGAACATTTACAGACACAAGTTAATACAGTATATGATAATTATGCTTTAAGATCAGTTATAAAGGTGTCCCTCTAGTGCTGATTTCAGTTAGTCTTCAAAAAATAGTCATCCTGCTCGATAGGCTATAATTATAATTAAAAAGAAAATGGACTAAACAGTACAATGTGTGAGGATTTAAATCTATGGACAACAGGGAAAGGTTTCATTTGCTACAAGTGAGAGACATCATGGTACAATAAGGCACCAGTCCATAAGGTAGAAAACATAGGCAATAGACAGTGTAATTTTACCATTACAGCATACAGAGATAAGAAAGAAAAATAGACAGAGTTAACAGTTCATACTCTGTCTAACTTAACTGAAGACTCACAGAGACAGGTTGAGGAGGTTTGTGACATTTTCTTCATGCAGTTTCAGGAACAGCAGGGTTGAAAGAATTACCTGGCCTAGTCAGTTTTAGAAATGACTGAATTAAAAGACACTGATTTTCAAAATAATGTGCAGGTTTTAGATGCATCACAGATACATCAGAACTTAGACTTAAAGACTCTAACGACTATTCATCTAGGTAATGGGATAATTGCTAGAGCAGGTATATTTCCTGCATATGGAGCTGTTAAAGCTATTAGGAAATTACGTAAATTAGCCAAGTTGCTGAGGTATTAGCTAATAGTACCTTTGAGACTATAAAAGACATCACTGTGTGTCAGGACACATCTGCAGATTATGAGTGAGGTGGCAGAAAGCCCATATATTCCAACCAGATTACAGTAGATAGTAATACAGATATGAGGTAACTACAAAAGAAGGTCCCTGTAAGCTTTCGTCAGGGACCTGAGGGGGAGCTGTTAGGCTGAGGGTTTTCACCTAATTCTTAGTCAGTTCAGCTTTGTACAGGCTGATTTAATCCTAAACGTTGATTATAAAGTGTAGTGGCTAAAAGAATGGCAAAGGCGATGCCAAAACTGATTAATATGGATCAGTGTGGTTTTGTGGAGGGGAGGCAAACATTTGACAACTTTAACAGAACAATAATGATCCAGAGGGAAGCTGAATGTAAGCAAATACCACTGTAGTTGGTGGGTCTTGATGCAGAGAAAGTATTTGAAAGAGTAAGCTGGGAGGTTATGAGTAGGACAGTGAAAGTATTTGCATTCCCTGATACAATTATAAGGTTGATTAGGAGGATAAATGAGGGATCGGAGGCGAAGACTGAAGTGGGTAGGTTCCTCTCTGATAATTCCAGTTTGAGCTGAGCAACCAGGCAAAGGTGTCCTCTTTCCCCTTTGTTATTTGTACCATATTTAGAACGATTGGCAAATAAAATAAGAGACTCAGAAATTCAAGGATATAACTGGTATGATAGTCCCCCTATTGTGCAGTACATAACATTTGTCAGTCCCTCTAAATAATTCTTCTTCCTTTTTAAGCATATCTCTCTCTTTTATTTCCACACTATTTGTAAACTTCAATTTAATTTATCCAACTCCCTCGCTGTATTTTCAGAAGAAATTTCTGTCTTCTCTAATAACTCCTGAATAAGTTCCACTATGCAATCCTTAAATTCCTCTGTTTTCAACAGATAGGTGGGACAGTGCCAGTGTCTCATTTTTATTTCAGTTATCATTAGTGCATGATCTGAAATAGTTATTTCCTATGTATCAAAACTTTCAATTAAATGTACATGCTCCTATGAAATGTAAGTTCTGTCTAGCCTAGCCCAATTTTTATATTTTGGGGAATAATATGTAAATTCACTCCTTACTCCTACCACTGAATTCACATCTTCCATGCCAAATATTTTCATAACTTTCTTCAAAAATCTACCTTCCTTTGTTATATTTTCTCTTCTGGGTCCCCCAGACACATCTTCTCTGCTGCAAATCAAATTCTAGTCCCCTCCTGTAAGTAGTATTCCCTGCTGAAAACTGATTATTTCTCCCAGAATTTTCTTAAGCTCTATTATAGCAGTTTTAGGTGGAATATAAATATATGCTGTTGTATTCCTCCCCCCTTGCCAGAAGCCCCTTAGTACTACATATCTACCATTATTTTTTTATCCTCTTCTATCACTATTGGAGCTCCTTTTACAATTAGTATAAGTATTCTTGTTTTCATTTGTCCCAGGCATTCATCGATCCATAGGTTCATAGGTTGGTACTAGGCTATCGGCCCTAGGGCCAATACAAGCCTAGCCATAACAATTCCCTGGATATTTCTTCCCACAATATTTACTTCCCTGGACCCCTGTCTAGCAGGGTGACTGACGTGATCCCCGGGATGAATTTCCTATCTCCCATCCAATCGTCAAGGTTCATTTTGAAGAGGGCTAAGGAGGCGCTCTGCTTGACATGTATGGGCAGTCTATTCCAGAGTATGGGAGTCTCTGGATCAGGAACCTATCCCTCCAGCATGTTTTGTTCATTGTGATGACAAGGTTTAGATCCCTGGAGTGTGTGGCTCTGAAAGATTGTGATTTCTTTAAGTGGAGCATGTCCAACAGCTCAGTGTTTGACATGGCCTTGTATGTTAAGCAGAGACCGCCTCTGAGTAGACGATATGCCACAGAGTATAGCTGGAGTTTTTTAGACAGTCAGCATAGGGCATCTGCTTTAGGTCTGTGATTTTTTTAGTGAGGTATTTCTGCGGCCTTTCCAGCTGTTGCAGATGTCTTGTGAGGTACATACCAAATGGGGCGTTATACTCTATAGTGGGTTTAATGAGGGATGAGTATAGTGGGACAATGACCTCCTTTTTTCTGGATGAAAAGCCCTTAGTGATGAGATGTGCCACATAGTAGGATTTCCTGACTGTTGTGGCAATGTGGTTATTGAAGATTAGACCACTGTCCACCTGTGTCCCTAAGTCTCTCATCACATGTTCGGTGTTTAGTGTACTGCCACCTACGTGGTAATTCATGGGTACATGTTTTTTTCCCAGAGGGGATAACTATACATTTCTTGGCATTAAACTTGAGCTCATGTCTCTGACACCAAGCATCTGTTTCTGTAAGGCACTTTTGTAGAATACCCACATCATTTGGGGATTCGGTAATGGCTCCCAGTTTGCAGTCATCTGCAAACTTTGTTAGCCAGAGTCCCTGATGCCAAATGAGCGGTCCCAGGACTGAACCCTGAGGTACTCCACTTGTCACTCGTCTGGAGCTGGATTTGGAGTTGGCTACTTTTACAGTCTGGGTTCTGTCATTAAGCCAGTTGGCAACCCATCAAGTGATGTAGGGATTTATGCCCAGCTTAGTAAGTTTATCTATGATTCCAGAGTGAGGGATGGTGTCGAAAGCCTTGGCAAGGTCCAGATAGGCTGTGTGGACCGCCTTACCCTTGACCACAGCTCTGGAGACTGATTCGAAGAAGTCAGTCAGGTTCAGGAGACAAGATCATCCCTTCACGAACCCAAACTGGGTGGGGTCCAGTGTTTGAAGGTTGCCAATGTCTTTGTTTATAAGTTCCATGATAATGCGTTCCATGCCCTTGCAGATCAGGCTCATCAGACTGATGGGACGGTAGTTCCCGGGATCCAGAGTGGATCCCCCTTGTGGTGTGGGATAACTGTAGCTGTGTGCCACTCAGTGGTCACGAAGCCTGAGGTGAGGCTATGATTAAACATGACACTTAGGTGAGGTGCCAGTTCATTTTGTAGTTCATGTAGTACGCAGCTCGGATGTCATGTGGTCCCATGGATGCTGTATTCTTAGCTTTTGAGAGTGCGGTTTCTACCTGTGTGGCTGTGACTACCGGAATTTGGCAATCTTTTGGTATTGAGATGGGCCCTTTAGGGGGTGAGAGGGGGGGTGAAGTTGGCACTAAATCGATCTGCCAGGATATTGGCAATATCCTTGGGATCAGTATATTTCATGCCATTCTGTTGTAGCTCAGAGCATATCTGAGCATTGCCATTTAGATTCTTGACATAACTATAGAATGCCATGTGGTTGTCTTTGGAATCTTTGGCAATTTTATTTTCGTACCTAGCTTTGGAGGATTTTATGAGGGATCTCAGCTTCTTACTGAGGCTGGTAAGAGAGTTTTTTGCATCCTGGGATTTTCCTTTTTTCTGCAACAGTTTCTTTGTTCTGTTGTATAGTTTGTTTATGGCTGGGAACCACCAGATAGGCTTCCTTTTTTTGGAGGAGAGCATCTTGGTTCTATTTGGGATGGCACGATTCATGCACGAGTGGATGTGCTTGTACAGTGCCTTAGTGTAGGATTCAGCAGTCGAACTTTCAGCTCTCATCTGCATGGGTGCCATGAAGTTTGTCACTTCTGACTTGAATAGCATAAAGTTGGCTTTGGAGAAGTTTTTTACCAAGATTTCCTTACTGGGGGGGGGGGTGGATGTCAAGGGTGATTTGCTTATGGTCAGACCTGACCAGTGAGGGGGTGGCCACTGGTGTGGAGCATCTATCTCCCATGTTGGTAATGACCAGGTCTAGGATATTGGAGCCCCTGGTGGGACAATGGATTAGTTGATCTGGGCGTTAGAATTTATGAATTCCAAGAACCGTTGGGAAAAGGTGTTGGTACCCAAGTAGTTTTCCCAGTTAATGGCAGGGTAGTGGAAATCACCTAGTATTAGGGTGTTTGGTTGTATCTTAATATTTTCCAGTATGTTTAGAAAGGTATAGTGAGGGCATGGTGGGGGATCTGTTGCAAGCTACAGTTTGGATTGCAGTCTTACATAGTGTTAGTTCCACCTGGAGAATTTCGGATGTATTGTGATGGGCAACTAGCCTGAAGGTGTGAATATCCTTGGTGAATATGGACACTCCTCCACCTTTAGTGTTTCAGTCTTGGTTTGGTGGCCAAAAAGTGTGGTAAGAGTTGTAGCCTGGTATTGCAGGGGTGCTGTCTGGAGCCTTGAACCAGGTCTCAGTTACTGCACAGATATCGATGTTCTCCATTTTTAGGAGTGCCTCGAGAGAGTGCATTTTGAGGTTTAGACTTTTAGCATTGAGTAGCTTTACTTTCAGATTTTGCATGCTTGTATCTGTTACGGTGGTGGTTTTGTCCTTTGAACCTTGCCTAAAAAAGGCACTATAGGGGCAGCAAGAGTTTTAGCCAGTAACCTGAATCCCAGGGGTGACAGGTGCAGACCATCTCTGGCAAAGCATTGTTGTTTGTCGATCATGTCATCCCAGGCAGACAGATACTGGATCCCCTTTGAATGACACCAGAAGCCTAGCCAATTGTTGAAGTCAATCATTTTGTCCTTGTACTGTAGTATCATTCTGGGCAAAGGCAGGATGCTACTCAGGGCAAGGTCATACCTGCCTGAGCCACATGATCCAAGAGCTCTTCCATGTCTCTTTTCATGTAGTCCAGGGAGGTACGTCTCAAGTCATTCACCCCAACATGGACAATGACAGAGTCGTGTTTGTACTTGTTGTGGAGTGACTTGAGTGCATGCATTATGTGGTGGATCCTGGCACCCGACAAGCACCTGACTGTAATTTTCTCCTTGTTCAGCCTGGTGAGTGGGACATCAGTGTGCCTGACTCATAATGAGTCACCTATGACTAAAGTGTCCACTATGTTGTCCTGCTTTAGGGGTTGTTGTTGGGTGGCACACTGGTGTTGTGAGCTATGTGTCACTTTGGTTGTGACTGGTGTTTGTTTGCATTTCAGCTTCGGAGGTCTTTGTTACTTGGGCAGGTTAATGTTAAGGGCCTCCGCATATGTGGGTTTAGTGTTGCTGTGTGTGGGTTTTGAAGGGCTATGTGTTGCTTGAGGTGTAGTGCAGGTGTTGACCTTCTTCTCTTGACTGTCTAGCACAATCTTGGCTGGAGATGGCTTTGCTTCCAGTTTGGCTATGTAAGTGCATCTCTTGCAGGTTATTGTGTTGGGTGGTAGGAGCAGAGGGTTGCCCAGATTCACCAGGTGGACAGGAGAAATCACTGAAAGCTGACCCTGAAGCTGAATAACCATCCTGAAAACCTTTCTTTACCAAAGTTCATAGGTTCATAGGTTCATAGGTTCATACTAGGCTATCTGGGCATTTGGGAACTATACCCATTATTTTGCTGTGCCTCTGTTGAGCAGTGACACTGAGGTAATCCCTGGGGTATATCTGCGATCTCCCATCCATTGGTCAAGATTTCTCTTGAACAAGGCCAGCAGTGCTCTGCCTCACATATAGTCTTTGGGTGATGAATCTATCCCTCCAGCGCGTCCTATTAATAGCCGTGTCGGTTTAAGTCTCGCCCTTGTGGCTCTGCGGATCTAGATTTTTGAGGTGAAGCATATTCATCAAATCTGGGTTTGACATGGCCTTGTATGTTAGGCAAAGGTCACCTCTGAGCAAGCGGTAGACTGAATAGAGCTGGAGTTCTTTCAGTCAGGCAGCATAGGACAGATGTTTGAGACCCTTTATCCTTTTGGTGAGGAACTTTTGTGGCCTCTCCAGCTGCTGCAAGTGTCGGGTCAGATACATTCCGAATGGGGCATTGTACTCAATCATTGGTCTGATGAGTGATGAGTATAGGAGACTATGACCTCCCTTGATCTAGATGAGAATCCCTTCATGATAAGGTGGGCAATGTAGAAGGTCTTCCTAACTACTTTAGCTACATGGGTGTCGAATGACAGACTACTATCAACCTGGGTCCCCAGGTCCCTGATAACTTCTTCTATGCTCAGTGGATTGCCACCTATTTGGTAGCTAGGGGTAACCTTGTTTTTCCATGACTATGCATTTTTGGCATTTAACTTTAGGCCATGGCTCTGGCACCAGTTATCCGTTTCTGTGAGACCCTTCTGAAGGATATCTGTGTCAGATGTGTTTTCTACATGTAGCCCTTTGCAGTCATCTGCAAACTTTGTCAATAACCCTCCTGTGTTTGCTTGTACTGAAAAGTAGATGCCAGGACTGAGCCCTGTGGTACACCACTTGTGACAGGCTTTGAGTCTGACATCAACTCTGACCCTGTGGGTTCTGTCACTCAGCCAGTTTGCAACCCATCTTGTGATGTATGGGTTAACATTTAAGCTGATGAGTTTTCAATGATACCCGAGTGGGTATGTAATCGAGGCCTTCGCCAGATCGACCCGGTAGGCTGTATGGACTGCCTTTCCCTCATCAATGGCTTTGGTGACCGAAAGTCAACCAAGTTTAGAAGGCATGATCTGCCTTTGACAAAGCCAAACTGGGATGGATCCAAAGTCTGCAAATTCCCTATGTCTTTATTTATGAGGTCCATTATGATCCTCTCCATGGCGTCACATCTTTAGTTCTTTTCAAATTTGTTTCCTGTAGCTATAGCTATTTGCACTCTACATTTCTTAATGTAGTTCACTACTGCTTCTATTTTGTGTATATCTGTAAGACTATTAACATTTAAAGATAATATTGAAAGGCTCCTAATGTGAAAAAGTTATTATTCCCACCTTTTATTTGTAACATTTTTTGTTAAGTATCTTGTTTCAGCTTTTGTGTTACATGCACACACTAATGTTTGACAGGCTGACATTTTTATACAGTTATTTCTTGTCATATCCATTTGAGCCCATGTCACATCTTGCAAAACTTTTTGTTTATTGAAAGCCCTCAAAAAAAACACACAAATACACCCCAATACATCCCCAAAACCTATTAATTTAATATTAACACACAAAACCATGTACATCTTTAAATATTGAAGTTTTACCTTCCTAACAGGAATAATTTTCTCAAACTAACAGCCACACTCATAGACTTGGGTTAAACTAAAAGGAGGTTATCCATGCTAAGATGCATGGTACAGCCCTTATTTCTACTAAGTGCTGTCTGGTCTTATCTTTATTGCTCTCTCAAAATAAGAAAACACTTGAATGCTTTCAGAAAACATTATCTCCTAGCCATTGAAAGGGGTCTATATCAGAACATCGAAGTATTAAAACTTCGAATGTTCTGATATCAGACACTATTTAGTGAACACTAAGAATAGCGAAGCTGCAGATCAGCGAATTCTTTCCTCGGGAAAGAATTTGGTTGGCCGTTTCTGTGGCTTCGCAATTCTTAGCAGTGTGGTGGAAAGTTACGAGTTGTGTTCAGTTAAGTGTGCAATTGTTTGTACATTAGGTTAGGGGCGGGTTAAGGTGCGGGTTAGGCGTGTGTGCAGTAGTGACAGACTTTAGGGTTGGGGCGGTTTAAGTGAGTTAGGGTGAGTGTGCGATAGTGACGGACCTTAGGGTTAAGGTTTGGGTTAAGGTAAGTGGGTAGATAGTAGTGTATGTTTAGTTTAGTGTAGCATTAGATGTAGGAATTTAAGTATATGTGTGTGGTTGCTGTTTGTTTGATGTGCTTGTGTTGTGTGTATGCGTTTCGGAGCAGCAAATTTTTTCCATGGGAAAAAATTTGCTGTTCTGAATGTTCGATATTTTCATGTTTAGATGTTTTGGGGCCGATGAAATAGCGTTCGCTATTTTCATCTTTCGATAAAGTGATATAAACACATTGAAAGAATGCTATTAAAAGAAAAAAGGTATTCTGTTTTTATTTCTCTTTATCAGATTGTCTCCATGGAGACATGAGAACCAGAAACAGGGTTGCTACTACAAGTATTTATTTATTTATTTGGTAGGGGAGAGCATTATTATATTCAGTATTTTTTATTTATTTTCTTTCTCTTAAAACTTGTTACTAGATAAAGCCAAGAGACTTAATCCAGGCATTCCCCTATGCAAGAATGAGAAAAAGCACATCATATCTTGTATCATACTCCTTTGAACAGACTTTTTTTTTTTTTTTTTTTTACAGTGCAGAGACTACATTTCTTGAAACAAAACAAGGACAAAGAGAAAAGAAGGAAATAAGAGGAACACCTGTTTACTTTAGTATCCCCATTGCACTTGAAAATAACTGAGAAACCTTTACAGCATGCAGACATCATGCACGTTACAAATATTACTGTTGAAAACAAAAGTTTATTTTACTTACAGTTAACTCTGTCCTTCCTCTTCTCCTCTCCTAAGTGTTCCTCCAAACATTAATGACATGATATAGGGCAAATGCTTTAGAGTCCCCTGCAAGTTTAACAAAGTCCAATATTTCCTGTTTTCTTGTATTGTCATGTTCCACAAATGTGAATAATGCTTTATAATCTCACATTTATTTTTTTATTTGTGAGTTGCTGGTTTTATTCCTGTTTATCTCCATCTCCCAAATCCAGTCTCTGCTTTCTTTCCAACGTACTCTCAGTACTTCTAGTTAACTCTTGTGCTTTTTTCTCTCTCGCAAGCATTTTCTGTTGAAAGACTGGAAAAGGTGTCACTGGCACAGTCTCCTTGTGATCTTTATTACTAGAAGAACAAGAAGCAGAATCTTCTGTTTCACAACACACTTTTTTTTGGACAAACTTTTGTATTTTCCTCCTTAGCATGTTCTACATCAAAAATGATTTTGTCCCTCTAAGAAAGAATATTCTGAAGAAAGCTGGACACAGCAGTTTGAATCTCATGCTTGCTTCTCCACATTCTCTAAATAGTGAAATAAATTTACTCCTCTTCTGCCTGTTGTACATGAGTAATCATTTTCCACAAACATTCTACTGTCTCCCACTTTTAGTACTTTGTCCTTCTGCAACAGTTTTGTCAGAATCAACTCCTTCTGCTGGTAGGATTGCATCTTTAATTTTAAAGGTCTCTGTTGCTTTCTCATGGCCAGGTTTGGAGCATACACGATATGCGCTTTCAGTTAACAACTCCTGCTGTGGAATACCAGTCCAGTTACATATTTATGCTTTCATAAAATTAATACAGTCTGCTTCTTTCAGCTTCTCTTGTGCAGCAGAAAGTCTCAGGTTTTCTCTACATGCTGTGTCCTCTAATTCTGTTATTTTTTTAACTATTTCTTCTTGAGCAGTCTCATATTCAGCTAGCCTTTTCTTCATTTCAACCTCTGACTTTTGCAGTTTTATCACCTCATCTGAATATCTGTTTAAAACTTCTTCCATTTTATCTAGCCTTTAGTTATTTGGCTTGATATACTCCATCAGCTTTTTGTTTATTTTAATCAGCTCTGAGTACATTGACATGTTTTCCTCTAGATTACTGGAAGTCATGTATTGCACCAGATTTGGAGCTTGCACTGCTTTTTGCTGAACAGCTACATAATTTTTCCCAGACAGTGTTTTTTTCCTCACCTTTTGTGGTTGATTTTCTTTCAGTTCTCTGAATTTATTTTTTGCTGGCATCCAGGTATTGTACTTACTAGCCAGTTACTGAAATTTACTTCACAAATGAGTTCACTGGCTCTCTTTTCTGAGTTTCTGTCTTCACACTGGGAGAGCTGAAATTAAGCTGTTACTCAATGCGCAGCCATCTTGGAAGTCTAGCTGATCTGGATATTGATCTTATATGTGATATTCTGAGAGGTATGTACATTCAAAGTGCTGACAGTACAATTTAGACTGTGCTACAAACAAAGATGCATATTAACAAGAAGGACATTTTAGTGCTTCTCTTTAAGGGCACTCAAAATTGTCTTCTGATGTTCTAAAGATAAACAAGTTCAGATTAGTTAAAGCAGAACACTACTTATCAAACTTCCCTGTGTTATTATGAACTCAGTTTGGTCTTAAATTTGAAAGCAGTGATAAGATATTCTTTAATTACATCAGAATATTGAAAGGGAGAAATTGTGAATGTAATCTGTTATCAATAAACAATGAAGTGATCACCCAGTTAGAGGTCATAAAAAATGTGCTTGCATAAAAACTATCCAGACTTTACAATAAGTAAAGAAACATGTCACATTGTTGTAGAGATAAGAGCATAGAAGGGAGAGTGGAAGAGAATGTAATTTATAAGTGGCCATAAGTAAAATTAAAAATTCAAGTTCCTTGGGACAGGACATCATACCTGCTGGGTATTTTACACACACAAAAAAAATCTAACTAAACCTTTAGTGGTTATGTTAAACAACATGTTGCTTGTGAGACCATCCTTGACTTATGATGGCAGGCTGTAAGCTAGCAACTCACAAAAGAGAAGGGAGTTACATTAGCCACGAACAATTTTAGATCGGTTCGCTTGATCAGTACTCTTAGGGCTGAAAGTCATAATGAAGCTTATCCAAAATGAAACAGGAGACCTGCTTCTCTTAGTCATTTGCTTAGATGACCCAAGACTGAGTCACAGTTGCTCAAGCATAATAGGTTGAGGCTGCATTTGATCAGGTTTAGTTGCTCACTTCTAAGTAGAATGAGATTGCAAATACTCACTTCATAGTAAGTTGTGGATGGATCGAGTTTGGTGCATTTGGGAGAAAGAGTGAGAGATGTGTTATATTTCCTGTTAGTGATCACACTTTCTCCAAGATGCCACAATCTCTGAGTGAGAATAATAAAATAAAGAGGTGCAGAGGAGTTTTCAAAACATGTATGTTATTACTGTCACATCAACTGGTAAAATGATGAGTTTCAGTACACGTTATGAGAATGTGTGCACTTGGGTTGTCTTTTTGCAATTTCTTTTGACTAAGCTGCTGTGATGTTAGCTCAGTTGACTCATAGAAGTGTAGTGGATCTGGAACAGCATGTTTTTGATAGAAATGTAGTGGATCCGGAACAGTATGGTTTTGTTAAGTGGAGATCTTTCTTTGAAGAGGTAACAGCAGTAGGGAAAAAAGATTTTAGTCGCAGTACACAAGGTTATTTAATAAGCTTCGTATTACAATCAGAAATCATTCATTAACTTCCTTCAAAAATAAGCTTGATGGAACTTCTGTTAATGCTGTCTTTCAGTTAGCAGAAGGGAGACAGAACTTTGCTTTGCTTCATGTTTTGACCGTGAACTTTGATGCCTTTTGTGAGAGAATTGGTTGACATTTCCTAAAAGTACTAGTGGTGTTATGGTATCTGAATAAAGATGATCAGAAGAAAGACACTGAGAAGCAGTTCAGCAAAAAAGGATGACATAAGGGTGCATGAGCCAGCCATTAACTTCTTGTAATGACATCTTGCAGACAGCAGCAGGGAGTCAGAGCTCTTCTGTGCTTCAGTACACTTAGTGCATAAACATGCTGCCTTATGTCACAGAACTGGTTACCATTTCCTAAATGCATGATGATGTTGCATTGTTTGAATGAAGAACCTCAGAAGAAAGAAACCAAGAGGTTATTCTGCAAAAAAGGAGTGATATAAGAGTAGATAAAACTGTGCTTCCTGCAATGGCTAAGTCATTCATGAGAGTCAGTGGGAGCAAGACTACACCAGCTTTTATTTATTTTTATTTATCCTTTGTTGACTGGGTTATGTCCAGTTAGTTAGTGGCCTCTTTTCAGGGTAAACCCACAGTGGTATTTATATTAACAGGGGAATTTGGGCCAGGGCATTGGAAACTTCCCCTTTTCAATAGGTGCCAAGGATCTTTTACCTCCGTGTAAACTGCCACCAAGTCAAGTAGATAAACCAGTTTTATGTCTGTTATCAAGAAGGAGTGCAGTTCTCCCACTAATGCTGCACCTCACTGTCAGCAATTCAGTCCCCTGGAGTGGGAATAGAACCAACAACCTTCTGTTCCTTCCAGAACCAAAGGTGAGTGTGCTACCTGTTTCACCACTCACACTTTTATGAAATTATCTGAAATAGAAATAATCCTGACTTCAGTATTTGGACCATTGTCAAATTGAGTGATTGACTAGAGGAATTTATGGACAGGATGATTCTAGACGTAAAGAACAAAGATTGTGTTAATTCACCACTCTGATTTTCTCCACATACTTCAAGTAGAAATGAAAGAATTTTAGCAAAGTATCTGTACTGATGGCTAAAGTGAGCTCTTAGAAGTGACACTAATTAAAGTGGAAGATTAGAACAAGATGGAAAATGTATGCTCACCTGACATACATGAAATGGCTGAAGGTGCAAGATGTATAAAGTCTATGTGTACTTGGTGAGAAGGACAGGCCTACAAGAAGAGATCATACAAGTCAAAAGAGTCCCTCAGTTTTTTTTTTCAGCTACATCAGCTTCTGAAAGGTAATTTAGAACAATTATTATGTGGTATGCAAATTTTATTCAAAATGAAGAAGCTTTGTAACATTCTGACCACCAGCTAAGGCTCTTAGATTTGGGGAATCATGATCATTTTGTGAAGAGGACTTTTTAGTCCAAACAAGAAGGAAATTAAAGTATGCAAAGTGAAGAGACTGACATTTTAAAATGTTATACCTTGCTTAATTAAAAATTATAATTATTTTTCTGCAAGGTTCAAAGTCTTTTTTTGCAGTCACATGAAACAGTGGAATAATTGCAAAGATTTGTGTCTGATTATCAGGTGGAACCTCTAGAGATCCACGTAGACTAGTGCAACTCAGTCACAACAATTTTTCAGTTTATCATTGCAAAGGAGAAAAGCTATACAGCTATTCACATTATTTAGAAGGAAAATGGCGCAAAGAGTGAAAGGTGCTTTGTCGCCACTCTTGATTAGTTCATAGGACTGGTATTGCTCACCTACTAGCATGTAAAATTGGGATACTTTCAGTATGTTGAATGCTCTGAGTGTCGACTACCAAAAAGGTTGAAACTCACTATTGTGAACCTGTGTGCTACCAACTTTTGTAGGAGTTTGAAAAAAGACAGTAGCTTGTTGTACGAGATTGTGGTACAGCTGGGACTTTTTTTTTCTTTTCTCCACTGTTGATATAGATAAATAGCAAGGAGTGTTTGGGGGGGTGAAGCCCACATAGAAGATGCAGGGGGAGCTTGCCACCTCCCTAATCCCCCCCATAAGCACTTCTTAGGTTATTTGGTGTATACTAACATCCTCGTAAGCCTAGCCATGCAACCCAAATGTGACCCACAAATTCGATTTATATAGGGTGATTTACTGACTCCCTCTGTCCATCAGAGATGTAGGTGCCAGACCAGTGGTGAATTTCCAATTACCCATCCATTGGAACAAGTTGCACTTAAATAGGGATAAGGAGGAACTCTGCTTGCATGGATAGGGACCCAGTTCTAGAGAATGAATATTCTCTGAGAACCCTGTGTGTCTATCCAATGTGTCCTGTTTGTCACAAGAAAAATTTAGGTATTTTAATCTAGTAGTTCTGATGCTTTTTGTTTTGTGGATATGCTAAAGGTTAATCAAAAGAGGGTCCAGGGATGCCTTGTATGCCAAATAAAGATCACCCCTCAAAGTCTGTGTGATACTGAGTAAAGAGACAGGGCTTTGAGGTGATCAGCATAGGACATTGTGTTTATTCCCTGCATTATTTTGGAAGGAACCTTTGTGGACATTCCAGATGCTGCATGTGTCTGGTCAGGTACATACCGAAGGGGGCAGTTTACTCTATGATAGATCGGAAGAGGGCCAAGTACAGTGGTATGATGACCTCTCTGGACCTAGACGCTATGCCCTTGCTTATAATTAGAGCAATACAGAAGGAGTTTCTTACTACCTTGGACAGGTTACTGTCTACATGAGTTCCCAGGTCCTCAACTAGTGAATCAACTTTTAGGGGTGATTTATTGATGACGTAGTTATCCATCGTGGCCAACTTCCCAAAAGGTACTATAATTCATTTCTTGATATTGAGTTTTAAGCCATGGTTTTGGCACCAAGCATTTGTCTGTGTTAGACCTTCCATACTACTATTTTGTGTTTTTTTTGGTAGTCATTATTCAGTGTGGTTGACGTACTGAATATATTTCATAAAATCAGTGTGTTTCAATGATTCAAAAAGGTCACATTGTGTTAAAATTTACTCTGCCACTTTTTGTGCAGTATGCCAAGACAAAAAAGTGCTATGTATTATTTTACAGTAATTCTTCCTTCTGATATGCTTGGCTAGAGTATGACTCATAAATTATATGTGATTGAATATATGGGTAGAAATTGAATTTTGTGTGGGTATATTTCATTTTACATTGCCATCCACTACATTATTTATCTATCTGTCAATCTATCGTTGTTTAACAGGGAATGTCCGACTAATATCCTTTTTTTAGCAGAGGCACGGTGAGAAAAGCTCATCATTTAACACCAATTTTATTTTGCTCAAACTTATTTAACACCATTTTTGATATTAATTTGTCACGGGATGCAGGTGTGAGGTTAGTATATATAAATATTATTTCAATTTTACCCTAAAAGATAATATTACTAGTACTTTAAATGTAAGATTACAGTCTGCAGAAGTTAGGGAAGAAGAAGAGAGTGCTGTAACTTGTCCTGTGGGCTAATATCTATGTAGTAATGCATAGTCAATTTCTTGTGCATTAGAAAATAATCATAAGAATTACTGCCTTGGTTTTTATTACACACACACACACACACACACACACACACACACACACACACACACACACGCACACACACATGCTGGTGCACAAATACAGCTTAGGTACTGTTAGATTCATTTCAACAATTTATATTTATGGTGTGAGATGGACTTCCCATTATTTGTAGGCAGTGTTGAATTATTTAATGGGGAATAACCTGCTTTGTCCACTTAGTAATGTTCATCTGGTAGTATGCTCCTTTAGGATTTTGGTTGGTTGATGGGGAAATACGTTATGTTATAGTACATGTTTTGTATCTTTTAGCATTAAATGTAGCAAAGCAATGACTGATATGAGCTACCTGATATTAATTTTGTTTTCTGCCATATGCTTGATTACAGAAATAGAGTATCTCATTTGTTAATTACCGTCTTAATAAATGTGTGGTATGGTCTGTATTGTTTAAAGGCATGGTGCCTTCTGTGTGACCAGAAATGCTGTTCCTTAGTCACTATATTGAAATATTCTAAATTTGTTCCAAAGTTGATTTTATTAGCTGGTAATATATGGGTAAACCTCATGTATTTTTAGTAAATTTTCATTAGTCAATTGTACTGATTGTGTGAAAGGTGGTGGTGTTCACTGCTACAAGTTTTTTGTATTTTAGGTAATATGGGATCATGCTTATTTAATAATTTGAAAACTTTGGAGAAAAGGACACATCTGCTTGCAGAAAATGGCTTGAGTGGGATTTTGGAGTGCTCAGAATAATTGCTGGCACAGGGCATTGCTCATTTGTCAGTCAACTGACTATTGTGAGGTTTTTGGATAGTTTACTGTAATGTTAAGTTGTCTATCTCACCTTCGTTCTTGCTGTTTGGGATCAGAGCCGATCCTCTGCTCCGACTCGGCCATCTTCAATAGCTCGAGAGCTGCTTACTGGCTCGAGGCTACCCCTTATCCCATGATGCCTAGTGAAAGCTACCCAGATCTCGTTTGCCGCTTCAGCTACGAGGTGTGTCATTTTTGGCTCAGGCTTGTATACTTTTGTATATTTATATAATTATATTTCTTTAAACTTCTTAAAACTAGTGTATACTTCCCCTTATAGTTTTATTCTCTGTGGGTGTTGTTTGTGGACGTCACTTCTTTCCGCAGTCCCTTTTTTTTCTTAAGAACTCGTTTAAATTAGAGAGTTCTCTCTCCCCCCCCCCCCCCCCCGCCTTAGGGACAGCCGTTTAACTTAGAGGCTCTCCTTCTCTTCCTTTTTACTGTATAATAAAAAAAAAAAACTGTTGTGTTCGTTTCGTAGCGTAGAGATTTTTTGTCTGTCTGTATTGTGGTACTTGGATTGTGTGTAGTGGTAGAGTTATGTCCAAGGATACGAAAGTTTCTGGCTTCAAAAAGTGTGACTCATGCTGTCAGAAAATGTCTCTGGCAGATGGGCACACTAGTTGCGTTTATTGTTTGGGCGCTGTTCACCTGCAGGACTCTTGTTCTATTTGCCACATCTTTAGTCCAAGGGTCCTGCAGGAGCGCAAAAACAAATTAATCCTTCGGGGTTTATTGAAGCCTCAGGATTCACCAGCAAAGAGTTCTCAGCCAGTGAAATCCCCTAAATCTGTCAAACCATCGGCTCCACCTTCGGAGCCGACTCCTGTACTGAAACAACCGAGTATGTCGGCTCCAGCTTGCACCGACAAGACAACTTCTCTGTCGGCTCCATCAGCTGTTTCGGAGCCATCATGGAGCCATAAGAGACTGAGGTCCCCTTCTTTAGACTCCATCCACTCGGCACTTCGGTCACCATTATTACAAAGTGAACGTAGCCACCATTCTTCACACTCCTCTCGATCCTCTAGGCTTTCGGATCATGATGTGGAGAGAGTGGTAAGTAGGTTGCGTAAGTCACAGGCACTAGCTAAATTACTATCCAGCCCACCTCAACAGGTATCGGCTCCAACCGCCTCTATTTCCATTCCTCCTCCAACTCCATTGAGTTCAGAGCCGGAGGTCATTGGTGTGCGATTAGTGGAACTCTCAGCTCCAATCACCATCTCTCCTTCGGCTCCGATTACCTAGATTGTTCCTTCTATCGCGGAATCTAGATGCCAGGGCTCTCTCGTTGGTTCCGAGGGGGGAGTGGCACCGGACCCTTGTCCGACCCCATTCTCCCCCTTGGAGCTTCGGCGCAAGTGAGCTTGGCTCCAACATCGGCCTCGGAGCTATCACCCTCGGTGCGGCGAAAGATTCCTATTTCTTCTGAACTGGAGCTTTCTCTGCCTCGAGGTCGAGACGCCTTCAAGGTCATGCGGAGTGTGCTGTCCCCTGAAACAGCTCCACTACCAGCTCCATCGGCTCCTTCCCCCATAGTGTCTGTGCCAGCCTCTGCTCCTCCTCCAGACCCCAAGCGTAGGGAACCGATGCTCCAGGACACCCCATTGGGTGTTCACTCTTCTTCTGAGGCCTCCCCTGATCACTCAGAGGAGCCCCCTCAGAAGAAGAAGTGCAAGAAGAAGCACATTGACTCCCCTGAGTCTGTCATTTCAGATACAGACTTAGATGAATTGGAAGGGTCCCCGAGGTCCCCCTCTGAAGATATTTCCTTTTTGGACATCCTTGAAATGCTTAGGCAGAGGGGGAACTGGACTTCCCTAGCCCCTACCGAGGATGAATCTGTATTCCTGGATGCATTTGGTTCCTGACCTTCCACCTCCTGGGTTTCTCCTCCTTTCGACCCACTCATGTCTGTGTTGGCTCGAAAGGCTTGGTCAGCTCCAGACACTGTGGAACCAACTCCGAGGAGACCTAACAAGTTTATTACAGCCCCCCAGGATAAGCAATTCCTTTCCAAAGGTGTGCCCGTTGATGCCATGGTGGTAGCCGCATCCACCAAGAAAGAGTTAGCAGAAACCTCTTCATCTGTTCATCCCCCTAACAAAGAGTCTTGGATGATGGACAGATACGGAAAGTGAATGTTTGCTTCAGTGACCTTCTCGATGATGTCCCAGAACTATCTATGTCATTTTACTTGTCTTCAATGGGATCTCCTGAAAGAGCTTGGAAATGCCCTTCAAGATCCTACAGCTGAGGGAGTACAAGCCAAAGTAGCTTCCCAGCTGGTGGCTCTTAATTCCATAGTCAACTCCTCCATGAGGCTAATTTCTTATGCAGCCAATGGAGCGAGCAGAGCCGCTGGCACAGGTGTGGCCCTCAGGAGACATGCTTGGATGCGGCTGTGTCAGTTTGCGGAACCCTTTCAAGCGTCCTTCACCAATACTCCCTTTGATGGCTCCTTTCTCTTTGGGCCTCAGGTGAAAGTCACGCTGACCAGGTGTGAGCAAGAAGACAATACTCTCTCTGCTGTGGGAGTCTGTTTTTCCACTCCCTCTAGACCTTACCCCAAGGGTCAGAAGAGTGGAAAATGTGGTTCCAGAAATCCTAGGTATCCTTGCCTGACACACGTGGTCATTTTTCCTCCAGAGGTAGAGGGGAAAACAACAATAACAGATGCCGCCCTCGTGGCAGAGGTGGTCTGCAGAACCAGGGTGACAGAGAATCCTTCTCTGGAAAACCCTTCCAGCATCCCTGAAGGGTTGCCTGGCTGCTCACCTCTGGAGGCAGTCGGGAGAAGACTTTCGTTGTACCCAAAAGCCTGGCAAAATTTAACAAGAGACAGATGGGTACTATCCATTATATCCGGAGGTTACAAAATTCCCTTCCATCAATCCCCCTTACAGTCAAAAAAAGCCCTTCCAGATGTTCCACCAAATCTGAGGGAGCAGGCAGTCATAGAAGTTTCAAAACTGCTAGAAAAAAGAGCCATTCAGGAAGTCCCCGCAGACCAGCTTGGATCCGGAACTTACTCAAGATTCTTTTTGGTACCAAAAAAGACAGGGGACTGGAGACTGATTCTGGATCTCAGCAGACTAAACAAATCTGTACAAAAAGAAAAGTTTCGGATGGTCATCCTACAGTCCATTCTACCCTTTCTGGGTCAATATAATTGGATGTGCTCGATAGATCTTCGGGACGCGTACTACCATATCAAGATGGACAGATGCTCCAGGAGATTTCTTTGCTTCCAGGTAGGGGCCAGTCATTACCAGTTCAGAGCTCTGCCCTTTGGTCTCACCTCAGCCCCCAGGGTGTTCACCAAGTGTATGGCAGTAGTCATGGCTCACCTGAGGCATCAAGGATTCCAGGTGTTTCCATATCTAGACGACTGGCTCTTCACTGCTACCACCAGGCATCAACTCTTACAAGCGCGGGATTATACAGTCACATCATGCATTCAACTAGGCATCACAATAAATTTCGAAAAATCTGACTTGTTGCCCTGTCAGTCTATCACTTACATAGGAGCAGAATTAAACACAAGGGAAATGTTTTCAAGATTACCACTGGAAAGAGTTTCCACAGTTCGTCAACAAGTGTTAATCCTAATGTAGAGCAAAAGGATTCAAGTCAGATATGCCCTTCAAGCTCTGGGCTCCATGGCAGCTGCCATTCTTCTAGTTCCACTAGCACGTTTCCACATGATAATTCTTCAGTGGCTTCTTTTCGTGCAGTGATCCTTTCAGGAGCTTCCCATGTTTCACATGATCCTGATTACAGAAACATGCAAAAGGCACCTGTCTTGGTGGATGGACTCCCTACTAGTGTCTCAGGGAAGACCTTTCACACAGCCTGCACCAGTAGCCACAGTAACCACGAACGCCTCCCTGATAGGGTGTGGGGGCATTATCTGGGCAGGACAGTCCAAGGCACTTGGCAACCTCACAAGTACCATCTGCACATCAATGTCCTATAAATGAGAGCCGTGCTTCTGGCATTACAAGCCCTTTAAGACTCTCTTCCTTCTGGGACCATTGCAATTCAAACAGACAACATGTCAGTGGTGTGGTACATCAACAAACAGGGCGGAATCAGGTCCTACCCCCTGTGTCGAGGGGCACTCAGACTGTGGCAATGGGCGATTTCCTCCCAACGTTTTCTGATTGCGACGCACATCCCTGAGGGATTTAACGTTATAGTGGACAGGCTCAGCAGAGCTATTCTCATGCCTTACGAGTGGTCTCTGAATCACAAAGGTGCGGATGTTCTCTTCCGCAAATGGGGACAGCCTTGCTGCGATCTGTTTGCCACCCCTCTCAACAGCAAATGCAGCAACTACTTCTCCCTTCTTCCACTTCCAGGTCACATACCCAGAGATGCTCTAGTCCACGATTGGCCTCAGGGACTCCTTTATGCTTTTCCCCCCATTTCCCCCAATACCAAAACTCATACAGAAAGCAAAATCTTTGGGTTGCAAAATGATCCTCATTGCCCCTTATTGGCCTCGACAGATATGGTTTTCGTTCCTGCACCCCTACCTTGTCGATCAGCCCTGGATTCTGGACCCGATTCCAGATCTTCTGATTCATCAATCAGGCGGGTTGCATTAATCCCTCCAAACACTCCAGCTTACAGCTTGGTTACTCCACTTCCAACCTTAGCCAGGCTTCCCGGTATCTCCCCAGCAGTCTGTGATATTATTGTTTCCTCACATAAGTCTACTACGAGAAAAATGTATGCTAGTAAATGGAAACAGTTTTCTTACTGGGCAGAGTCTAGAAATGTGGATCCTTTCTCAGCCCCAGTCCATGAAATTCTTGAATGTCTAGCACAACTTTTTCAGTCAGGTGCCGCTTCCGCTACTATTAGAGTACAGTTAGTGGTCATTTCAAATTTTCATATCGGATTGTTGAATTCTAACATCATGTCTCATAAGCTCTGTAAGGCTTTTTAAAGAGGAACATCTCTTCTTAGACCTCCAGTGAGAGATCCCCCTCCTCCTTGGGATCTTAATTTAGTCTTAACTTCCTTAATTTTGCCTCCTTTTGAACCAGCAGCATCATCCCTTAAGTTTCTGTCTTGGAAGACACTTTCTTTGGTTGCTATCACTTCAGCTAGGCGTGTCTCAGAACTTCAAGCACTATGTGTTCGCCCTCCTTACCTAGTGTTTCACAAGGACAGAGTTTCTCTGAGGACCAATCCATCCCTTCTTCCTAAAGTCTGCTCAGAGAACAATTTAAATCAATCCATAGATCTCCCAGTGTTCTTTTCCAATAACAGCAACAAGGCAGAATACAAACTCCGCCAACTGGATGTTCACAGACAATTGCGTTTTTACCTTCATAGAACTAAAAAACTAAGAAAGTCAGACCAGTTATTTCTCTCTTATGCCTTCAACAAACAAGGCCTCCCAGTTTCCAAGGTGACCTTATCCAGATGGTTATCTAATACTATTACCTTTATTTACCAGTTATGGAATAAAGAGTTACCAGCTAAACCAAAAGGTCATTCTACCAGGGCATTAGCCACCCCCATAGCCTTTCAGTCTAGGTTGCCCATAGATTCAATCTGTGCAGCTGCCACGTGGGCAAACCCTCATACCTTTATCTCTCATTGCAAAGTGGATATGGTCTCCCGGAGCAGAGCTGACTTTGGTTCCACTGTTCTGAAGAATCTGTTCCAATGAGCCACCTGGGATGTTAGGTGCTAGGGAAGCTGTCCCAAACAGCAAGAACGAAGGCGAGATAGACAACTTAACATAAAGAAGTTATGTACCTACCATAACGTTCCATGTTAGTTGTCTTCATCTCGCCTTCCTTCTTGCGTCCCTCCCTCCTTCCCCTGTCCTAGTGGACTGAGAAGAGTTCTTGTTTTCACTGGCTGAGTATTTTTTCCTTATTGTTCTTCTGGCCAGGTTTTTCATAACCTATTCTATAATTAGATGTATTGAACAACCAGTTTTTAGATAACTGGTTTTCTCAACTTATGTCTGGGATTAGCTATTACAAATGAGATCTGGTAGCTTTCGCTAGGCATCATGGGATAAGGGGTAGCCTCGAGCCAGTAAACAGCTCTCAAGCTATTGAAGATGGCCGAGTCGGAGCCGAGGATCGGCTCCGATCCCAAACAGCAAGAAGGAAGGCGAGATGAAGACAACTAACATGGAACGTTATGGTAGGTACATAACTTCTTTTTAGGGATCATGTTATGTACAAGGGACCAGGGGACAAAATAGGGACTCTTTCTAGGTGGGGAAGGTCGTCTCCCTTCCCTCTTAATTTTCCTACTGGAATTGAACTTTGGTAGTGAAGCTAAGTCTTCATCAATCTTCCTTGTATGTTGACTCTTAACTACCCATGTTTTGTTTGCAGGAGTAGACTGTAACCATGACTTTGAGGAATTTTGAAATGAGAAGGTCTGAGGTTTTGCCGTGTTCTGTGACTCCAGTATATTGTATTCAGTAATTATTTACAGGTTATTTCTGATGTTCTTTGTGTTTCACTGTTGCAGTCATCACATTTGGGTTATCTGCTTGCAGTAGCCCTCAGTCGGCCTGATTATCAAAGTCTTGGGTCCTGCGTCGGTTGCTGTCTCATCTTCCGTGACGTCAGGTAGTCAGGGGTAAAAAGCATGCAGCCGACGCCATTACATCAGTCTTTCTTGCCGTGCGGTGCCTGAAGCAGAAGCAGTTCGCAAGTCCCAATCGTCCAACTCCTGAAATTTTCGTTTTCGAGTTTCAGAACCGAAGTCTTCAACTAAAGCTAAGTACCCCATTGGGGAAACCTTTTCTTGCTCTAAACTGATGTCAGTAAAAGTCAATAATTGTATTTTTTGTGGAAAGCAAATACCTCATAAAAATTTTCATTCGTACTGTATTCCTTGCCTAGGCCCTGACCACAACGTACCTCGCTGTCGGTTTTGTGCCTTATTTAAACCACGAACTATTCGTCGTCGGTACATTTATGCTTCTAAATATTTTGATACTTGGTTCAATTATCCAGATATGTCTTCGGCAAGTCACCCAACTACCGACATTCCGAAAAAATGCAAAGATAAAGACAAGACACAGGCCGCCTAGGTCCAAAGCTGCCGACGACACTTCTCCGAAGCTAGTCGCCAGTTTGCCGGTACTCAGTGAGGTGCCTTCGCAGCCCCTGATACCCACTACTTCAGATTTGCAGGCCTCTACTGAGACCCATTCGGACTCCGGTATGCCGCGAGATGCTTCAACTGTGGAACCTGCGGATGTCTCTACCTTGGATGGGTCCAGAGCCGCTGTGCAGGCACCGGCTTCTGAGGGTGTATTCAGGCCTACTGACTTGCATATTAAACCGATGCCATCTTCTTCTTCTTCAAGGCCTAAAACTCGAACCATGCCTAGAAAACCAACGCCCAGACCGCATGGTCAGGCCTCTATGCCTAAAAAACAAATGATAAGAATGGCTGAAGACCGTATTACTTTAATCAGGGGAAGCCAAACTTCCCCCTCTAAGAGACCTAGGACTGAATTTGCTTATGATACTTCTGTCCAGGATTCTGAAATTTCTGTTTCCTCTGATGACCAGGATTTACCCTTATCTACCTATGAGGATTCTGATGCAGAGGACTCTATTCCCTGTGCTTCCCCCAAGAGGATTTTTCCTTTGGTGAAACCTTGCATACTCTTAGGGAGCATTTTCACTGGGAAAGCCAGGATTACTCTGATTCTAAAAAGAGGCTTAGGGATTTTTTACTCCTGCCCCAACACAGGCCTTTAGCTATCCCTCCTGTACTAGACATTGTTGATGATGTCTTTTCGGAATCTAGCTTGGCCCCTGACTTTTCTCCTCCTGCTCCCAGAAAACCTGATAGATATTACAGTGCTCCTGACTCTCACAAGTTCCTTTTTAAAAATCCTACTGCGGATCCTGAGACCATTTCACGGGGACCCAAGGGCATTAAGGCTACTACTGCCAAGAATCCTACCCCTTCTGATAGAGATTCCAGGGCCCTGGACAGATGGGGTAAGAAGGTATACACCTCTGCAACCTTGGCCATTAGGGTCTTAAACTGCCAGTTTCATATGTTAAAGTATCAGCAGCATATTATTGGACTGCTTAAACAGAAAATGTTGTTGATTCCTGACTGTGCTGAGAATAAGGATTTACAGGATTTAATGCATTCTGCTCAACAGGTTGGAAAACATACTTTGCAATGCGGTTTTGATTCACTAGAGGCATCTTGCAGGGCTGCTGTCACTGGGTCTGTACTTAGAAGGCATGCTTGGCTTAAGGAGCCATCTTTGCCAAATCATGTTAAAACTAAATTGCGGGATGCTCCCTTAAATCAGGGCCACCTGTTTGGCAACAAAGCAGAAGAAGTTCTTAAAAAGATGGAGGAAAAAGCTAAATCTATGCAAACTGTTAAAGATTTCCTATAAGTACAGCCTCCAAGATTTAGTAGGCATTGGCCCTCTAAGAATTGGTCCTTTCCTGCCTCTTCCAAGCCTCCTCAGTCCAGACCCAGAACCAGCAGAACACCCAGGCTTCAGTCCCAGGGTATGCACAGGGCTAAGCAGTGGGGGGCTCCCACTTCCAAATCAGGAAATAGTAAGACTCCCCCCTATGGTAAGCTGTCTCAATGACTTAACTTTAAAACTTCCAATCACTTCTCAGCTGACTACTCCTGTAGGGGGAAAGATTGCTCTGCAAGCAAAAACCTGGGAACTCATTACCCAGGACAATTGGGTTTTAAATATAGTTTCCCAAGGATACAGTTTTCACTTCCACATTACCAACCCCAAATGGTTGGCCAGTTCTACCCCCAGATCAGTGGGCAAAGGCTCAAAAGCAAGTACTCTTTCTCTTAAGCTTAAAGGCTATGCAAACTGTACCAGAAGAGGAAAAGGGACAAGGTTTCTACTCAAGACTTTTCCTGGTACCCAGAAAAGACAATTCATGGCGTCCTATCCTGGACCTGTCTACTCCAAACACCTTTTTGGTGATTCCAATATTCAAGATGCTAACTCTTCACCAGTTGCTCCCTATGCTAGGCAAGGATGCCTGGTTGGACACTGGATTTAAAGGAAGCCTACCTGCACATCCCAATCAGGGAATCTTGCAGAAGATGCTTATGCTTCAAAGCAGGCTACATGCAGTATCAGTTCTCTGCACTGCCCTTTGGCTTATCTATTGCGCACAGGGTATTCACAAAGTGCCTAGCTCCAGTCATTGCATTTTGCAGGCAAAGAAATATTCAAATATACCCATACCTGGACAATTGTCTAATTCAGGCAGAAAGCCAGGACATACTTTTGAATCATCTGGCATTTGTACAAAAGGTGCTAACTTGTCTGGGGTACACCAAAAATGAAAAGAAATCAAATCTTGTACCCTGTCAGCAAATTATATTCCTGGGAGCAAGCTTGAACACAACTTCCCAGATGGCTTTCCTCACGTCAGAGAAACAAATTAATTTGACAACTTACTTCAAACTAATGGCCACAAAAACCCTGCTATCTGCAAGGCAAATACTGCAAGCCTTGGGGTTCATGGCCTCCTGCATTCTACTAATTCCATATGCAAGACTGCTTATGAGGAAACTACAATGGTATCTAAAAAGCCTATGGTGTCAAAATTCTCAGGATCTAGAAGCAATGATTCCTATCATACCTTGCCTACAGTTAGAGTTCCTTTGCTGGGCAGAGGCCTGTTACCAAAACAAGGGACTACTATTCACTCTACCCTCTTCCACCCAAAC
The DNA here is from genome assembly GCF_019279795.1 of Protopterus annectens. Taxonomy (NCBI): domain Eukaryota; kingdom Metazoa; phylum Chordata; order Ceratodontiformes; family Protopteridae; genus Protopterus; species Protopterus annectens. The sequence goes on from NC_056726.1 coordinate 181,492,615, forward strand.
CCTAACAACAGACGCATCAGATTTTGCATGGGGGGCTCACATCCTTCAAGGACCACATTCTTCCAGGACAATTAATGGTAAAGGCAGACAACACCACAGTTATGTGGTACATAAACAAGCAGGGGGGTACCCATTCATACCCCCTCTGCAGAATAGCCATGGCTTTGTGGAACACAGCCTTGAGCTACCAAGTGCATCTACAGGCTCAATTCCTGCCAGGAAAACTAAATACATTGGCAGACGAACTAAGCAGAAATCTCATGGTCCCATACAAGTGGAAACTGGAACCAAAGACTTTCAACATGTTGATAAACAAATGGGGGAGCCCCGATATAGACCTGTTTGCCTCCCCCCAGAACTACCAATTGGACAAATTCTGCACAAGTACTCCCCACAAACAAACTTGGCAAGTGGATGCTCTGTCCTTCAGCTGGAAAAATCTATCAGTTTATGCCCTTCCTCCTCTGCCTCTCCTCTCCAAAGTACTACTAAAGATTAAACAGGACAAACCAAGGACGATACTGATTGCACCAGACTGGCCATGCCAACACTGGTACCCCCTCTTGTGCAGTGTGTCACTTCTGGCTCCATGGCAACTGCCTCAGACCCCTACCCTGCTGTCACAGCAGGAGAGCTAGATTCTGCACCCTCAGCTTCAAACACTGAACCTGGCAGCCTGGCTAATTACCTAATTTATCCGTTACCATCTTTCAGTAAACAAGTGTTGGATGTCATTTTGGAGGCAAGGAGGCCTACTACTAGAAAATCTTATTCTGAAAAATGGAAAAGACTCTGTGCCTGGAACCAAACTCAAGAGATGGGCACAGCAGCACCCAGATTCTTCAATATTTAACTGAGATGCTTCACAAGGGTTTTTCTTTTTCCTCCATCAAAATTCATGCCTTAGCCATTTCAGCTCATTACAACACTGAACCACCCCTCTTTTCTCATCCACTGCTCAAGCAGTTCCTCAGAGGGACCAAAAACTTAAAGACCACCCAGGAGAGCCCCAACTCCAGCCTGGGACCTTAACTTTGTATTGGAAAGACTCACTCTTCCTCCTTTTGAGCCAGCTGCAAGTGCAGAGTTAAAATTCTTTTCTTGGAAAACAGCCTTCCTTTTAGCAATCACTTCAGCAAGAAGGGTATCTGAATTACAAGCCCTTATGGCAGTGGAGCCTTTCATCATCTTTCATGCGGACAGGGTGTCCTGCAGGACCAATCCCTCCTTCATGCCCAAGGTAGTATCCAGTGTGGCTCTTAATCAGTCCATTCATTTGCCAACCTTCTTTTCTAATCCACAGAACAAAGGGAAATGGATACTGCACTCCTTAGATGTGCACAGACAACTTAGATTTTACTTGGACAGGACTAAACCTTTAAGGAAATCTGAACAACTGCTGGTGGCATTTGCTTCTGGGGCAGAGGGGAAGGCTGTTTCATAGCAAACCATTTCCAAGTGGATAGGCCATTGCATTCATTTTTGCTATACGCACCATGGAAAACTTATCCCACAGGGGATTAGACCACATTCAACCAGGGATGCATCTACCTCTACAGCCTTTCTCAGAGGTGTCCCTACCAGGGAAATCCTAGAAGCTGCTACCTGGAGTTCTGTACATACCTTCACCAAGCATTACCATTTGCCACTTTTCTCTAAATCCAGAGCTGGCTTTGCCACTGCAGTCTTGCAGGACTTTATAGCTGATCCTAATGCTATCTAAATTCCTCCTCCCATCCTTAGCTTTGGGAATCTACCCAAATGTGATGACTGCAATAGTGAAACACAAAGAACATAGTACAGTTGTGTACACTTACCATAAATGTAGATGTTCGAGTGTATTTACTGTTGCAGTCCTGGTTACCCTCCCTCCAGCCCCCTGACCCTCCCTCCAGCCCCCTGACTTCTTTTGGCTATACCTCTGTTCTCCTTTACTATGTTTAAAAGCTTTTTGGTGTATTTGCTTTTTTGTTGGAGGTATAACCTTGTATATATACATTTAATTGCTTCTCATTAGGGGGCACCTGACATCTGGGGCAAGAAAAACTGATGTAATGGCGTCGGCTGCATGCTTTATACCCCTGACTACCTGACGTCACAGAAAATGAGACAGCAACCGACGCAGGACCCAAGACTATGGTAATCAGGCCAACTGAGGGCTACTGCAAGCAGATAACCCAAATGTGATGACTGCAACAGTGAATACACTCAAACATCTACATTTATGGTAAGTGTACACAACTATACTTTTCTTCTTAAGTGACAATAGAGTCTTATTTGGCTTTTTGCAGTGAAACAGATATGTTTAACATTAGATCGCTGTGGCAGTAGCCTAAACTGTTTGGGGTGCCATCCCTGCCATCCAGCCAGCTTTACAAATTTTAAGGTCTCCTTCCACATGTCCTAACTGTCAGGAGGATGAGCAGAGCTCTATGCAAAGATGACATGCTAAACACTTCAGAGATTTCTTGATGCCAGGAAAACCTTTATCTTTGTGAAAATATAGTTACTGTTGCATTACATTTCCTAGCATTTTATTCCTTTCAGGGCTATTGTTTTTCTTCTTTGGGCAAGAAAACTCTGAAGTGCTTGGTGCTGTAACTGTCTTTATATGAAGGTCTGCCCGAACCCTAGACAGAAAATGTGGAGGGTGCCCTTAAAGTTTGAAAAGCTGATCAGTTGATGGGGACTGACCTCCAAATAGTTTAAGCCACTACAACAGTGATTGATTAGAACATCTACTGATATGGTAAGTTTACTTATACAACTGTACTTTATTTAGCAAACAAAAAATCCAAACCAGCCCAGAAGTTGGCGCCCAATTGGAAGGTAGCTGGAATAAAGAAGCTGAACCACGACAGAGTAAAATCTTCTTTTTTAATACAAAATGTTGAGCACTTTCGCAATGGTAACCATTGGTTCATCAGACCAGTTTTACTTTATTTAGCTTTATGTAATATATTTCCAGCTGGATTTCTGTCATAAACCCTGTTATCATTGTGGTTAGATGTCTTAAAGGTGTAACACCAGGTCTAGAGTAAGTTGTTTTTTATCCTGTAAGGAATGGCATACATAGATGTTAGTGGCCATGTAGGTCTGCAACACTAAAAATGTAGTTGTGCCCTTTCAGACTGTATTTATGCTGACTGAATCCCACCATGTCCTTTTCAGTGAGTTCACTTAAACTGCTATGGAAAGTTATCATGGAGTAATTTTGATTTTTTTCTATTTTTTCCTCAAATGTAATAGACAAATCATTGCAATATTAGTGGAAGTTGCTGTAAAGCTAATTTATTGCAGCACCCAGTCAGGTATATGTTTGTTTATTCTGTACATTGTGTACATCTGGTTCTGTTTTATGTCGTTTATTAATTAGCATACTATACTGCATTCTGAGGCATGGTGGCATCAGCTTTTGGTGACACAGTAAAGCCTGCTGCATAGAAGCATATTATTTTATTTGTAGGAGCATTGTTTATGATATTCTTTCAGTTATTTCTTTGTTCTGAAGTTCTTAGATTTCTAAGTTGTTTACATATGGGTACTTTTTATGTTATCACTTGTGTGAGATATATATTTTTCATTATGATTCAGCATTATTCTTTTAAAGTTGTATTACTGACTACAGTTTTAGATATGGTCTTGCAAAGGTCATTTGTTAGCTATGCTCTTATTTGGGGCATAAAAGTAGTATTTCTGTGTAGGTGGTAGGTATTGTCTTGGAAGCTTCTAGTCTTCTAGAACTAGTGGGAAATTTTTTCATCATGAGTGCCAGTGCACAGTTGTAGTTTGATTATCTTAGATGATCTAGTATCTCCACTTTAAAGATAGAACTGGTGCCTGTACATGGTATGTCTTTTGGCACCCTCAGGACTTTACCAGACCTTTAGTCTCCTCACTTTCATAAGGCACCACTCTTCCCCATATCTCATTTGCTGTGGACTGTAGCAACAGAGTGATCCTATGTGTGAGCATCACTTTTGGATAAAGTTGACCTTTTAAGGTAATAAGTACCCTTTTCTTTATTGACATTCTTAATAAAAGTACCTGAAGGGTGTTTTTTCTTTAGGGGTTTGCAGGCTAGTGTTTGCAGGTTAATGTTGTGAGGTTATTTTTGTGTACTTTGGTCAGCTTTTCTCTCCCACTTCTGCCTAAGTTGTCTGACATGCATCCATTTTTGGCTTACTTGTTTATTTTTTTTAGGTGCTGTACACATACCATTCAGTGGTTCCCAGCCCTGGCACTAACACTAGGCCAGAAATCAAGGATGGTTTCTGTACTGACATCTCTCCGAGATTTATATATGTTTGTGTAATGCCTTATTAAACACTGATAAAGATAAATCCTTAGGATTTAAAAATTTGTAAAGTGTGTGCATGGGATCACACTCCAAGTATACACGTGACTTTTATATTGTCTGTCTGGTGTGGCTGATTTGAAGGAGCCTTGTGAAATATGTAAAAACAAGTAACTGGATATTACAAGAACATAGGTATAAACTTATCCTGAAAGGGGTCCTTCCTTCACATGGAAAAGAAAATATAAATGAAGGGCTGAGGATAACAGGGGTCATAAAGAAAAGGGCAGGCCCTCTCCATCCCCTGAGATATCCAGGAATTAAATGTCAGCCACTGGAGTAGCTCAGCCTCCACCTTATGTGTACCAATCATCCCTCACTGGGAATTCCCAGCTTAAGGTATCAGTAATACCAAACCCCACAGTGAAGAGAAGACTTGGTAGCTTCTCAGAGAAAGAATTATCTAGGTGCATGTAACTGAGGCCCTCCTCCATTTAGGTTGGCTAGGTCTGTGCAGAGTCCCTCTTTGCACTTTCATTGCTACTGAATAGTGAAGGTCTTGATCAAGGCTCATATTAAAATGGGTGTCTTCTCTTACCCCTCTGTTTCTAGCATGGCAGTAGAAGGGTCCCATCCCTTCCATTTCTTGAGTTTCTTCCCTGAGCAAACCAGGAAAAACAGAGCTGTTTTCCTGATGCCTTCTATGTTAGCACCAGTGAGTCTTCTTCCATTGGAGCCAATTCCTTCATTATCACTAATGGCTTTGACACTGACTCCATTGATTCCAACTTCTGCTAGGCTGAGGTCATCAACTTTGAAGGTTCATTGCTGACTTTGGCATCTATCTCATCTCTGCCATTCATGGCACTTGCATTATTTACATTTTTGCCATCAGTACAGAAACCATTTGTGACTTCAGGCCAAGTGTCAGTGCCAGGGCTTGAAACCAATGACTAGGCATCAGCATCTCGGGAGTCGGTCTCGACACCAGGTCAGCAATTTTGATATTGACCATCTCAACACTGTTAGCCAAAAGTTTGGATACAGCGTCATTCCAATTAGTTAGGCTGTTAGACCCTAGAGAGGAGAGACACCTCCAGTATCAGCTCTGCCTTGAGACATCTCCCAGTTAGGAACTTTGGGACTTACATTTTCTTCCCAGTAGAGGACAGAAGCAAAAAGTCAACACAAATCTAGGATGTCTGAAGGTGAATCATCTTCTGAATACTCAAACAAGCACATTCTGCATGTTGTCGGGAAGATGAAGTGCAAGAGGAGTCACCTAGACTTTTCTGTGGAATATCCCATCCCAGACACTGATTTCGATAAAAGCTTCCCACCAGTCCCCACTGAATGACTGTATATTTGGGGAGATCCTTAAAACTCACAAGACATAAGGGCTCTTGGCCAGTAGAACCTACCTACTCTGTGGAAGAAATTCTACAACAGGCTTTTTGCACCACCACGCCTACATCTTAGGTGATTCATCTCCCTGATCACATAATTAGTTTGGTTGTAGATAGGACATGGTGAGAGTCAGATGTGGTTGAGCCTATCCCAGGGAAAGTCGATAAGATCAGAACTTGTCAGAGATTTGAGACACATGGCTAGGCTTAAAAAGACCCTTGTGGTCGTTAGCCTAGTAAACACCTATATACCTGTAAGATTCCCCAACTTCCCAAGAACAGACAAGCATGGATTAAGGCCCATCTTGCAGATTCCATTGTGGAGGTAGGAATCACCAAGAGAGAGTCCCCTAAAGAAAGACCTTCATTCTATCCCCAGGATAGGAATTCTCAAGCCACGGATTGAACATGGAAGCTCATATGTACTTTCAGTACCTTCAGCATGAGGGCATTGAATTACCTGTTGTACAGGGTATATTTTCAGTGGGATCTATCAAAGAAGATGCTAGACATATTGAAACGTTGCCACAGAGTGACGTACACTGCAGGCCAAAGTGTCAGGTGATAACAGTGTTTAGTATATCATTGCTGTCCATGAGGCTTGCTCACAGTGCAGTATGGTGTTTGGATCAGGTATAACTATGATGAGTCTTGCCTAGCTCAGATTGGGTGGCTTTGTGAAAAACTTCTAGACATCCGTCACCAGTGCACCATGTGATGGGTCCCCTCTATTCAAATCCCAGGTGAAAGAAAAATTGCTCAAGATTGAACAAAAGGAGAAGCTGCTCACAGCTATTGTGGTAAAATTCTCCATGCTGGGATAAAATTCTCCACTCCATGATAGGCATTCACTGGGTACCAGAAGAATGCAAATAATTTGTGCATCCATAAGACCCAACAACTATCTTATGAATAGCATTTAGATAAAAGTTCACAAGGTTGTGAGACCTTCTGGAATGGTTGTAATCATAGATGCAGAGATAGTCTGCAAAATCGAGGCTGCTGCAGCCTTCCGTCTGGGAATCAGCACGGAATCCATGCAGACATGCCCAACTGTCCATCTGTGAAAGCAGTCAGTGGTCCAACTTCCTCCATCTCATTGGCAGGACAGTCATGCAGTGTAGATGGAATAGGATAATGATAGCCAGAGGCTATACATTTCCATTCGTATGCCCTACACATTTGGCCTCCATCACTCTATCAAATGTTCCACTCCATCAGGAGGAGGTGAACAAACAAGAAGTTGCAAATTTCCTCAAAAAAAAGAGCTAACCAAGAGCAGGATGTAACAGCCTTCCATCTTTTAAAGGTCCAGGGCACCTTCAACATGCCCAAACTGTCAGGCAGCTCAAGCTGAGTTGACTAAAAGATAAGATAAGTTTTTGCGTGAAGCCCGTCAGAGCTGTACTGCCACTTAAGAGTATAATCATCTCAAGCTTTCAAGGATTGATGGTTGGCTTGTGCTTTCCTTTGCTAGACAGACAGGTTCCGTTTGGGGATATATTTGTTGATGTTTTTATTACTTTCCTTTTCAGGAAAGTTATTTTAAAGCTTGGAGTGTTTTGTTTTAACAGACTGTCTTGAGACTGTAACATACTTTTAAAAGCGCGCTCATTTTTTATCAATTTAAAAGTAGTGTAAAGTAACTGAAAAAAAATTTGTGTAGAAATTGATTATTTTTTTTTTGTGGGCTAGCATGGTCTTTTAAATAGATTTTACTGTGCTTTTCTGTCAGAACAGAAACTTTTGTGGATTTGTAGTGTTTACTGGCAATTGCTACTTGGCTTCCCTGAGAAAGAGGCACAACTTTCAGCTTGAGCATGGAACAGACTATCTGTCCCATGGTTGGTCTTCTTTCAGTCACAAATAGAAAATGTTAAACAAACAGCCTTTGCCACCACAGCAGGCTAGCAATTTGCCTCAGTCGCAGGTAGGTGACTCTGCTGTAGCCGTTTGTTGTACCTCAGACCACTCAGCTTTTACCCTGGATCCCTCTGGTGTAGAACCTACAACCACTATGAACCATGTTAGCCACATTCTCTGCAGCTGTTGGGGTCCCCTGACTGTGCAAGGGAGATACACTCTTGTCAGTCCTGGTAGAGGAAACAGTAAAAGTTTCCCTATTTGGTCAGAATGCAGTGCCCATCCCTGGGGAAGCTGCTGCCATTAGTAAACATGGTTGGTCCCATTTTTCCTGCGTCTACTCCTCCTCAAATTTCTTTGGATAGGAGTGGTTAGCTGGGTCTGGCTCAGGGTTTAATTCTGGTTATTGATCCTTCTTTTCTTTCTAGCAAAGTCAATGTTCAGTAAACTTATCTGCTTGCTGGGCAGCGGCTCCCATTATTTTTGGAACATTATGTATTGCATTTAAAATTGGGTTATCTTCTCTATTTAAAAGTCCTTGTAAAGAGCAGGTTCTAGGCACTTGTTCTGATTTTCTTCATGCTGTTTCCATGCTGCTGGCCATGCTTCTAGATGATTAAAGTATTACCACACCCACAACACTGCCAAAATTCAGAAACTTAAGACCAAAGGCTGATGTAGTGATAAACCAGAAGTTAGAAAATAAAAGCTGAACAACAGAAAAATTCCAACTACAAGAACATCAATACTTTATTACATCAAAGCTTTCAATACAAATCCTTCTTCAGTGCAATATACAATCTGTAACATTCTTTCAGTTTTTGTAAAACAAGAGTAAAATAATGTGAGCACGGCCAGCTAATTGCATCATTTCTACAATAATTCAATTAACATTTCAGCTTAGAGATATAGCAGTTCCTTAAAAAGTTTCCTTAAAAAGTACTCAGACATACTTTCAACTCAATTTATAAATGCATATTAGAACTATATACTTAAATAATTCTATCTAATAAAATATTTATTATAAAATGGGGTAATGTTACTAACCTTCTGGAGAATAAAGAATATGCATGGATCTTAAGACTGCAAGCAGATGTATTACCAGGGTTGAATAACATGGTTAGTATTAAGCCAGTATTAGCAACTAGACAAATGCAAGGTAACTTAAATGTGTATGTATATACATATATATGTATTCTTTTTTGTATATGTGCAAATAATTTGAATATGTACAACATTTTTTGTAAGAAATATTTTATTAGATAGAATTATTTAAGTATATAGGTCTAGTATGTATTTATAAATTGAGTTGAAAGTGTGAGTACTTTTTAAGGAAACATTTTAAGGAACTGCTATATCTGTAAGCTGAAATGTTAATTGAATTATGGTAGAAATTATGTGATTAGCTGGCCGTGCTCACATGATTTTACTCTTGTTTTACAAAAGTTAAAAGAATGTTACAGATTGTATATTGCACTGAAGAAGGATTTATATCCAACAGCTTTGCTGTAATAAAGTATTGACGTTCTTGGAGTTGGAATTTTTCTGTTAGGTTCCTTTGGAGCAACCAGCTTCCTGGGTATTCTGTCATGATTCCTCCTAGGTTGGTTAGCTGAAGACTCTGCCCTACTTTTGAAATTGATAGACATGGATCATGAAGATATCTAATAGTATTAAACTGAAAAAACGAACTTTAGAAATACACAAAAAGAGAGCTCAACCACCAAAATAGTCAAAAGCCTTAACGCAGTTTTATTAAAGCAAAAAATAAATGGCGTTTTCGCTACCACATAAATGTAGCTTCCTCAGAGGCTAAACACACAAAAAAGGCGCCAAGCAGATTTTATACTACTGGCAGCCTTGTTAAAAATCAGCTGTTATACGTAATACATCACTTCCTTTAAACAAAAAAATAAATAAAAAATATATATATATATATATATATATATATATATATATATATATATATTTATTTATACACACAGACCAATATTTGTTAAAAACATATTAATCACTCATCTATCGGATCTCCCAACTTTCAAATAGAAATAAATACATTAAAATAAATACATTTAAAGTACAATAATCCACATATGTATACATACAAATACATATACATACACATGTACATACATACATGTGCATGTGTATACACACACAATATATATGCCCCACAAATACCCACTAATGCATATATAAGAATAAAATTATGTGTGTGTACTTATAAATGCAATTGTGCACACATAAATATGGAACACATATAAAAAATATGTAAAAAAATTTATATATAAATATAACACATATATATAGTTATATGTGTAACTCTAATAACCATATTATGTGCAAAAACATTGTACTACATGTTAAACTATTTGATTTAATTTCTACTAAATAGAATAAATCTGATTAGGTCACATTTATGAGCAAGTTAATGTTATAAATATAATTATAATAAGTATAATTATGATAAATAATAAATCATAATAAATCAGCGTAGGTAAGATCTGTACTTCAACACAGGGGCTATATTGCAACTTTCATTTAAGCCTGGCCTATTAAAGGCATACAACTTTCTGACAGTTGACGTAGTCGATCTATACACTTCAATACCACATTTGGAGGTCATTGAGTGGTTAGAGTTGTTGCTGTCTGAACTAAAAGCACCAAGGGATGAGATCAATAACATTACAGAACTTTTAGATATAGTTCTGTCTTCTAACTTTTTTGTTTTTGGAAATGATTATTATATCCAGAAACAGGGTGTTGCCATGGGCTCCCCATGTGGTGCCATAGTAGCCAACTTGTTTATGGCACATTGGGAGAGGAAATTTGTTTTGGGTCATCCATTATGGAAAGATAAAATTTGTCATTATACCAGATTCCTTGATGACATTTTTATTTTGTTCAAGGGCAATGAAGATGAGGCACGGTCATTGATTGATTATTTCAATAACACTACATCATTCCTTAGGTTTACTTCTAAATTTGATACTTGTGAGATGGATTACTTAGATGTGAAACTGAAAAAGGATACAAACAGTCTTAAATTTACTTCATCTATTTATCGTAAGGATACTTACATCAACTCATTCTTACACTACACAAGTGCCCACCCACACAAACTAAAAAAAGCAGTTATTAAAGGACAACTAGTTAGGGCCGCTAGAATGTGCAGTGAGTTTGAAGAATTTGAGAAAGAATGTACTGTCCTTACTGAATTTTTCTTGAACAGAGGTTATCCATCTTCAGTTATTGAAGAAATAACATTAGAAGTTAATAACAAAAGAAGTTATGGGACCATTTGTCCCATAATACTTGACCGAGGAATTGAAAACCCAAGTGAAGAAGGCACTATAATGGAGGTTACAGAAATAGGGTTTAGTCCTGTTACTATTACAGATGAACCTAGAAGTGATTTTACACTTTCATTTTCTACGGTCTTTAATCTGAACTCAAAAGAAATATCTGATATTGTCTTTAAGAATTGGTATTTCATTACTAACAATTCATTGTTAGTTGAGAAACTTGGTGCTAAACCAATGATTACATTTAGGAGAGGTAATAACATTAAAGAATTATTACAATCAAATGCACCAAGCCAGGCTCTCCAAAAAACAAAAGGTTGTTTTATTTGTGGGTCCTGCAACTGGTGCCATGTTTTGCGAACTGGTAGTTCATTTAGTATTGGTCACAATAAATATTGGATAAATTGCAGAATAAATTGTGACACAAAATCAGTTGTATATGTTGCTCTCTGTGTATGTTGTCCGGCATTCTATGTCGGGAAAACTGATAGAAAATTCAGAGAGCGCATATATCAACACATATATGCCATTAGAAATAAAAAAAGTGAGAACGCACTGGCTAAACATGTGGAGTCTAATCATGGACACAGCTTTGTGTTTATGGGTATTGACTGTAAACAGAAGTCTATTAGGGGAGGGCCTATTTCTTTATTAGAAATTTTGGAACTACAATGGCAGCTTAAATTGGATGCCTTTAATAGGCCAGGCTTAAATGAAAGTTGCAATATAGCCCCTGTGTTGAAGTACAGATCTTACCTACGCTGATTTATTATGATTTATTATTTATCATAATTATACTTATTATAATTATATTTATAACATTAACTTGCTCATAAATGTGACCTAATCAGATTTATTCTATTTAGTAGAAATTAAATCAAATAGTTTAACATGTAGTACAATGTTTTTGCACATAATATGGTTATTAGAGTTACACATATAACTATATATATGTGTTATATTTATATATAAATTTTTTTACATATTTTTTATATGTGTTTCATATTTATGTGTGCACAATTGCATTTATAAGTACACACACATAATTTTATTCTTATATATGCATTAGTGGGTATTTGTGGGGCATATATATTGTGTGTGTATACACATGCACATGTATGTATGTACATGTGTATGTATATGTATTTGTATGTATACATATGTGGATTATTGTACTTTAAATGTATTTATTTTAATGTATTTATTTCTATTTGAAAGTTGGGAGATCCGATAGATGAGTGATTAATATGTTTTTAACAAATATTGGTCTGTGTGTATAAATATATATATATATATATATATATATATATATATATATATATATATTTTTTTTATTTATTTTTTTGTTTAAAGGAAGTGATGTATTACGTATAACAGCTGATTTTTAACAAGGCTGCCAGTAGTATAAAATCTGCTTGGCACCTTTTTTGTGTGTTTAGCCTCTGAGGAAGCTACATTTATGTGGTAGCGAAAACGCCATTTATTTTTTGCTTTAATAAAACTGCGTTAAGGCTTTTGACTATTTTGGTGGTTGAGCTCTCTTTTTGTGTATATCTAATAGTATGGTAAGTACATATCTTTCATATTTTAATGATCCATGTCCATCCACTTCAACATACTATCCCACCTTCTCCTTCTTGCAATTAAAATACATTTTGTCAATGCGCAGGGGAGGCACAGTGGTTAGCATTGTCACCTCACAACAAGAGGTTCTCGGGTTCAATTCTCAGCTGGAGTACCTTCTCTGCCGAATCTGCATGCCCTCCCTGTGTTCACATGGGTTTCCACCTGGTGCTCCGTTTTCCTCCCACATTCCAAAGACATGCATCTGTGCATCTGAAGCATTTCTCCCCAGGCCTCCATTGAAAATGGTCTCTGTCCCAGTCGGACTTTCCCAGTAAACAAATGTTAAATAAAATAAATAAATACAGCAATCTCATACCCATAAAGTATAACATGAACTGGTTTCAGGGAAATGTGAGGAACATAAGTCAGGAAGCTAGAGCCCAAGTATCAGACATAGTTGTAAGGCTAAGGTTATGAGAGAAATCTGAAGTACTGTAAACACTTTGATACTTTAGAGATACAAAATCTTAACAACTGTAAAATATTGTTCTGTGTAATATTTGTATTTTTAAAGTCCCCATGATTTTGTATTGTCCAACATTATAGTGGAAAGGAAAATTCTGTATTTCACTGATAAGAAGAGGAAAACAGAGCTCAGATCATACTCGGGTTGTTTATAAAAACAAGCCATTGCTTCTTTTATTATTGCAATAGAAACTTATGGAGTGTTATCAGTCATAAAAAACTCTGTATAACACAGTGTCCCATGGCTTTAAGTAACACTGCTCATGGCTTAACTACCTACATGTCAAACTTTTAACAGTTTATTCCTGCACTACAGTGATATATCACACTTCTTTTGACAACTCGCGTTGAAATTGTACAAAAATATGGTCATCTTTGATTAAAACAGCTCTCCATTCACTCCCTAGGTATTCCTGATGATTCAAAGTGAAAAGATAAAAAATGATTATACATACCTGAGCTGGTTGGCACGCTGTTGTAAGTAAACTCACTGTATGGAATGAGAGATTTATTTTATACCATTATAAGTGTTTTAATTATTTAATTCAGATAACACATTTAAGTAATTTGTAAACATGTTTACCGCATCAAATTCACACTTGAAAATTGTACTGTTCTATGTTTGTATTCTTCTTTTCATTGCTGATCATAGAAGAGAGTTCTGTGATCAAAGTTTAATTTTCTGTTAGAAAATAGATATTGTAAATAATTGTGGCAAGTCATCAATACATCTTATATGCAGTATTAGAAACTAGAGGCTATACAAATGTATTTTAATGCTTTTAGAATCTTCCCTTAATTCTTAAAAAAATATTTTTAGTTCTCTACCACAGCTGTCTGCCATCAACAATATCCCAGAGCCCCATTCTTGATCTCCCACTCCAGTATCCCTGGCATATGTCTTGCTTCACCCTTTACACAGCAGGACCCTGCAAGAAAGAATCATTTAGTGAAAGTAGCTGGAAAACAGGTGCAGAGATCAAGACATCCGAGTATGGTGCCATTCTCTCATCTATATCAGGCTTTTTGCTATGTCTTCCCCACTGCCCCACCCAGTACCCAGTGTGCTTTACATAATATACATGCCACTATACTAGACTCTTTAGTCACCACTGAGAATTGTTATCCCTAGCCTGGAAATTCCAACCCTACTTGAGGGATAAATGAGCCAGCACAGTCAGTCCCCCTCCCTGGCTAACTACCATTGATTGGGTTTGCTGTTCAAACCCAGGTCAACTGTGTGACAGTCAGTGCACATCCCTCTGCCTCATAAAACCAGCTTATGATAAACAATGTTTTAAAACAACAGTGCAGTCACATCTTGTGACTTTCTTGTGTCACTGATAACTAACCCATTCCTTCTAGCCTAGTGTCCGGGTCAATGGGCCACATGTGCCTTCTCATGGTAACTCAGGGACCACAAACTATGGCACTATACCTCATCTACCCGCACCCAAACAAGCACCCTACAAAAATGATAGGAGACTTCAATATAATGTGAAAACACGTTACTATTGTTTATAGTCATACGTTTCCAAATAGAAACGGAAAACATAAGCATTCAGATAACTATAATAGCTTACAATACTAGGTAACTGGTTTAGCTCACTTCAAGTTTTAGGTTTAAGCTAGGTAGATTGGCTGTAGTCTGTCAACCTCAAGCACACCACAGTCCAGAACCGATTTCTGTCAGGAAGTTTGTTCCAAATCTTTTTGTGCATCTCCCACTCCCAAAAAGGTTTTCTTACTTGTATAGGTAGATCCAAAAAATGCTAGCTGTTATGCACTGCTTAACCAACAAATCCATAAAATTTGTCCATAAAATCCCTATCATCCTGTTCTTCTTCACCGTGACCCCTTCGTCTTTGTGTAAAGCATGGGCCTCAGTCATACCAAAACCATGTGCCTTAATTTGAGTGGAGATGCTTTGCAGTTTTAACTTAATGTTTGGACTGTGACCACTGGATTAGACAAATGATTTTTTTTTCACTGCAGGGATAAATTAAGCTCATTAAAGTGACTTCCAAAATGGCTGCAGACTGATCAACAGCTCAGTTTCATCTCTCCCAGCGTGAAAAAAGAAACTGGGAAATAAAAGCTAGTATTTTTGCCAGCATGAATAAAATTCAGTTACTGGCTAGTAAGTACAGTACCTGGATGCCAGCAAAGGAGACATTTAAAAAACCTGAAAGGAAATCAACTGGAAAAGGTGAAGAGAAAACACTGACTGGGAATAATCCTGCAACTGTTCAGTAAAAAGCATTTCAAGCTCCAGCTTTGGTTTAAGAGATGGCTTCCTGAAATTTAGAGGGAAAATATATCAAATGTACTCCGAAATGATTGAAATAAATGAAACATTTGAAGGAGTATATCAACTCAAATAACAAAAGGCTGAAAAATAGAAGAAGCTTTAACTTTCTATTCAGACAAATTGATAAAATTGCAAAAAACAGAGGTTGAAATGAAGAAAAGGCTGGTTGAGTATGAAACTTTTCAAAAGTAGCTGTTTCAAAATGGTAAAATTAGAAAACAGAGCATGGAGAGAAAACCTACGATTTTCTGCTTTACCACAGAAACTTAGGTTTTCTCTGCATGCTCTGTTTTCTCATTTTTGTTCTTGTGGTCAGGTTGGGAGCATACATTCCGTGTGCCCTTTCAATTAAACAAACCCTGTAATTTTGTGAAAGCACAGATGAGCAACTGGACTAGTATTCCACAGCAGGGTTTGTTTAATTGAAAGGGCACATTGAATGTATGCTCCAAACGTGGCCACAAGAAAGTAGCCAAGACCTGTTTTAGTAAAGATGCAATCAAGCCAGCAGAAAGAGTTGAGCTTGACAAAACTGTAGCAGAAGGGCAAAGTATTAAAAACTGGAGACAATAAAGTATTTGTGGAAAATGATTGTTCACTGTACTCCAGGCAGAAGAGAAGCAAATTTATCCCAGCCAGCAGAGAATGAGAGGCAGGTAGAGATTTAAGCTAATGTATCTGGTTGTCTTCAGAATATTTTTTCCTGGAGGATCAAAGACATTTTTTGATGCAGAAAAGGCTATGGAGGAAATACAAAAGTTTATCCAACAAAAAGTGAGCCATCAAACAGGAGACTCTGCTGCAAATTCTTCTGACAGTAAAGCTCATAGAGTGACTTTACCAGTGAAGTCTTTTCCAGTGTCCCAAAGAAAAATGCTTGAAAGACAAAAAAAAAAGCAAACGATTAGAAGAATTGAAAATATCTTGGACTTGAGCCAGAATCTGGTGTTGGGAAATGAAAATGAACCTGAAGAAGACCAGCAACACTGAAATTAGTGAATAAATGTTAGATTTGGGATTCTTGGGGTTACTGTAAATGAACACCTGAAATTCGATACACATATTCAACTAAACATTAAAAAAACACAACAGAAACTTGGCATGCTATATAGACGCTCCCACTTCCTCTCTCTTTCTACTAGACAAATTCTCACCACTACCTACTTAGTACCATCACAACTCCATGGTGCACCCCTACTAACCAACCTATCTTCCACCATCTCTTCAAAACTAGAAACCTGTTACAACAAAATGTCTAAGTTCGCAACTAAATCTAACTACTCCTCTCACCACTGTACGTCTCTCCACCTGCTAAAGTGGCTAGAACTTCCCTATCTTCCACCATCTCTTCAAAACTAGAAACCTGTTACAACAAAATGTCTAAGTTCGCAACTAAATCTAACTACTCCTCTCACCACTGTACGTCTCTCCACCTGCTAAAGTGGCTAGAACTTCCCAACCACCTTGACTACCTCCAACTCACTACTGCCCACAAATTAATTTTCAAACCAACTTCATGCCCTGCTCTAACAAATATCTTACCATTTTGCACCCCTCACAGAGCCCTAAGAGCTGCCCACCAAAATATCTCTGTATACAAACCAAAGCTTCCTGCTGGTCAGCTTCTCCTATCCTCTTCCTTAGCCAAAGAATGGAACTCTCTCCCATCCTCAAGACTCTCTGAAAACTATGAATACTTTAAAAACCAGCATCTGAAGTAGGATTGTTCATTTGTCAGCAACCTGTGGGTTACGGATCCGATATCTGATCCGAGCCGGCAACTTGTTTCAAGCTAATGGATCCGAGCTCCTAGCTCCTCCCTTCACCCATAATCCCCTGCTAACCCTCCATGACCCCAGATCTAGTTTGCCGCGCTTGTGATGGCTGGATCCTTTTCTTGAGCTCCGCAGATAAGTGAAAAAAAACGTTAACTTTTTTCGTCAGGAATTTCTGTTTTAGTTTAAATTAATATTTGTAAAGTGTGTCTGAGTTAGGTTCCCTATTTTTTAATTGATACCCTCCCTTCGCTGGTCGCTAGTGTGTGAGTGTTTGTTGAGTGTCTTTTGGGGCCTGTGTGTGCGTGTAGTTGTCCTTTTCTTTTCCTTTTTAGTAAAAAAAAAAAAAAAAAAAAAAAGGGAATGGCTGAGGCCCCAAAAGCCATATTTTCTAAATGTACCGAGTGTGGCCATAAGCTCTCCCCGGCTGATGGCCACACTCAGTGCGTTTGGTGCCTTGGGGTTGAACACCTCACCTCGGGCTGTACTATCTGTGCAGCGTTCAACCCCAGGGCACTGAAAGAACGGAGGTCGAAGCTGGTCCTGGCAGGACTTCTACCCCCGGATTCAGCTTTGGCCTCTGCTATCTCTGCTACTCCCGTGGCTCCATCACAGCCTGTGGTGGTTGCCACTCCTGCCCCCCTGCCTCCGACTGGGACTCAAACTCCCGCTAAAGTGTCGGAGGACAGGGAGGCCAGGAGGGAGAAACGGAGGGAGAAGCACCACAAGCGGCGGGCCGAGACCTCCGTTTCGGCCCTGCCAGCTAAGCGGGCTTCTCCCTCCATTGCTTCTAGGTCTCCTCCTCCTCGGCTCCGATCCCCTTCTTTCTCCCCGGGGCCCGAGGAGGAGGAGACCCGATCTCCGTCGAGGTCATCGAGGCGGCATTCCAGGCCTGCCTCGGTGGCCTCTTCAAGATCCACTTTCAGCTTATCAGATGCAGACTTGGACCGGATGATGCGAAGGTTCATCCAGGCCCAGCTGCAGATGGGAGTGCTCTTGCCTCCCCCCTCTCAGGGGGGGAGCTCGACACCTTTTTTCCACCCAATTGCTCCTTCTCCGACCCGCTACCCAGGTTCGGAGCACTCGGAGCCGAGCAGCCTTGGAGCCGGGGGTGGGTCGGCGCCGACAGTACTTGGTACTTCGGATCCGACCCTACCCTCGAGTCTGTCGGATCCGACCTCTCGGAGCCGTGGTCCGAGCTTCGGATCCGGGGGATTCAGTGTGCCTTCGGCTCTGTCCAGGTCGGAGCACACTGGTCCCTCGGATCCGACGGTCTCGGCGCCGGCTCCGATCCCTTCATCGGATCCGAGTGGGAGCCGACTTTCGGATCCATTGGAGAGTGGCTCTCCCTCGGCATTCGATGTTGTGGAGAGGGCTCTGTTGAGAGCATCCGGACCCCCGGTCCTTGCATCAACTCCTCCCTGCACTCCCTCTCTGCTGGGCCAGGCTTCCATCACCTGGCCAAAGGGACAGCCTGCTTCGATGTCACAGACAGTTCCATTAGAACAAGATGTTGCTGGCAAGGTCTCCTCGGACAGTCCCCCCGAGGAAGCTCCCTGCAAGCATAAGTGCAAAAGGAGGCACGTGGACTCCCCTGAGTCCTTAACCGAGGACACGGACTTGGAGGAAGGGGAAGGCTCCCCAAGATCACCCCCTGAGGATGTCTCCTTTGGAGACATCATGGAGATGCTGAGAATCAGAGGTGGGTGGTCTGCCCCCAAGTCTTCCTCTGACGAGTCCGTGTTTCTGGAGGCATTCGAGGCAGGCCCTTCTACCTCCTGGGTGTCCCTCCAGCTGATCCCCTGGTGGACCTTATTACCACCAGGGCATGGAAGGATCTGGACACCGTGGAGCCAATACCGAAGCGACCGGATAGGATTCTTAGCCCCTCCTCAGACCGGTCACATTGGAGTAAGGGCCCCCCTGTAGATGCCATGTTGACGGCGGCAGCCACAAAGAGGGAATTGGCTCAGGAGAGTCCCTCAGTCCATCCACCGAGCAAAGAGTCCCGTTTGATGGATCGCTTAGGGAAGCGAGTCTTTAGTTCAGCGACCTTCTCAGTAAGGTCTCTGAACTATATGGCACATGTCATCAGGATGCAGCGGGATCTTATCAAAGAATATGCTGCATCCCCCCCGAGTCCATGTCGGAGGAGGATAAACATTTGTACTCCACCCGAATGGCCACTCTGAGATCTATTTCAAACACCTCTATGCGGCTGTTGTCCCACGCCACAGAGGGAGCCGCTAGGGCCAGCGGAGCAGGCCTAGTCATGAGACATCAGGCCTGGCTCCATCATTGCGACTTTACGGAGCCCTTTAAAGCATCCTTCGCGAACGCCCCCTTTGATGGTTCTGCCCTTTTTGGCAAAACATTTCGCGAGATGCTTGTCCAGAGTGAGAAGGACGTGAAGACATTGTTTGCCGTCTGAGTCCGCTTCTCTGCTCCCCAGCAGTCCTTTTCAAGGAACCAAAAGGGTCAGAAGAAGATGTGGTTCCGGAAATCACAACATTCCCAACCAGCTCCGGACAACCAGTCCTACCGTGGCAGAGGTGGACAGGGAGGACGTCGCCCCAGGGGCAGAGGGGCTCCGAGAAACTTCGGGTCCAGAGAACCTTTCTCTGAGCGGCCCGCGCAGCAGCCCTGAGGGGTTGCCCGGCTGCTCCACTCTGGAGGCAGTCGGGGGGCGTTTTTCGAAACATCTAGCGGCATGGGAGTCCATCACAACAGACCGCTGGGTGCTTTGCATCATATCCAGAGGGTACAAAATACCAATTCTCCATGTCCTCCAATCCAAGAACCTCCCCGATGTACCACCCGATCACAGGGAGGCCGCAGCCGCAGAAATACAGCAGCTGCTAAGAAAAAGAGCTATCCAGCCCGTCCCCCAAGACCAGCTCAGATTAGGGTTCTACTCCAGGTTCTTTTTGGTGCCAAAAAAGACGGGGGACCTGAGACCCATCCTAGACCTTTCCCGCTTGAACCTGTCAGTAACCAAGGAAAAATTCCAAATGGTCACTCTTCAATCTATCCTCCCCCTTTTGAGGAGGACGATTGGATGTGCTCTATAGACCTCAAGGATGCGTATTACCACATCTTAATGGACAAATGATCCAGGAGGTTCCTTCGCTTCCGGCTGGGAGCCAGTCACTACCAGTTCAGGGTCCTTCCCTTTGGCCTCACCACAGCCCCCAGGGTGTTCACCAAAGTGTTAGCAGTGATTGCAGCCCACCTGAGACTCCAGGGAATTCAGGTCTTCCCGTACCTGGACGACTGGCTCCTGACCGCACCAACAAGGCATCTACTTTGCTCGGCCAGAGACTTCTTTCTCCATCTAGCCCCACAACTAGGCATTACTATCAATGTCGGCAAATCTCTACTGGCTCCAACACAGATCATAGAATTCATAGGTGCCAGAATAAACACCAGAGATTTGCGAGCCTTCCTAACTGCCGAGAGAATCAGAAATCTACAACTTCATGTGCGGGCTATCCTTCATTCAGAGGCTTCACCAGCGGAATTGATCCTGAGGGCACTAGACTCCATGGCAGCAGCGATTACACTCCTTCCATGCGCCCGTTTGAACATGCGAGTCCTGCAATGGACTCTGTTAGTGCAATGGTCCTTCCTATCCCTTCCTCTCCACCATCCCATTGCTATCAGCAAGGCTTGCAGAAGGGCGCTACTATGGTGGCTCCAAGCATTGAACTTCCATACGGGCCGTCCCTTCTGCACCTCTCCCCCTATCGCCACTGTGACCATGGACGCTTCCCGCCTCGGGTGGGGGGGGCATTACTCAGGCAGGACAGTTCAAGGCACGTGGAACGATACAGAGACTTCCCTGCATATCAACGTTCTGGAGATGAGAGCGGTGCTGTTGGCGTTGCAAGCACTTCAGAGCTTCCTCCCTGCAGGAACGATTGCAATTCATTCGGACAACATGTCAGTGGTCTGGTATATCAACAAACAGGGGGAACCAGATCTTATCCTCTTTGCCGCGAAGCCATGAGAGTGTGGGAATGGGCGATATCCACCAACCGCTTTCTGATTGCAACGTACATTCCGGGGAGGACCAACATCCTAGTGGACAAGCTCAGCCACACCCTTCTTACCCCTTACGAGTGGTCTCTCAATCCTCTAGTAGCGAAGCAGATATTCGCAACATGGGGGTGACCCTGCTGCGATCTTTTTGCATCTCCCTCAAACGCCAAATGCGAAAATTTCTTCGCTCTAATCCCCCCACCAGGGGAATCTCCAAGAGACGCTCTGGTGCATGCTTGGCCACCCGGTCTACTCTATGCCTATCCTCCTCTTCCAATGATGATACAACTCTTACAGAAAGCCTCGCGGTTGGGGAGCAAGATGATTCTCATTGCCCCATTCTGGCCTCGACAAATTTGGTTCCCTTACCTGTTGTCTCACCTTGTGAATCACCCTTGGATTCTAGATCCCATTCCGGATCTCATCTCCCATCCATTGGACTTGCCAACTCCAAACCTGGACAATCTGAAACTGACAGCTTGGTTGCTCCAGTTCCACTCCTAGTTAGGACTCCCGGTATCTCTTCACCAGTCAAAGCCATCCTCGTGGCAGCACATAAGCCCTCCACCAGGAAAGTGTATCACAGCAAATGGAAACGTTTTTCCATATGGGCGGAGCGCCGCGATCTAGATCCCTTTACGGCTCCTCTTCCATCCATTTTAGATTTCCTAACTGAACTCTTTCAAGAAGGCGCTAGTTGTTCAACTGTCAAAGTGCAATTGACAGCCATTTCTCATTATCATGTGGGACATGATACAGGACCCTTGATGTCAGCCAAATTGTGTAAAACCTTTCTCAAGGGTACCTTTTTACTTAGACCTCCTGTAAAAGAAGCCGTACCCCATGGGATCTTACTTTAGTTCTTCAAGCCTTGACTGCTCCACCCTTTGAACCCGCTGCTTCAGTGGATCTCAAATTCTTGTCATGGAAAACAGCATTCCTTGTAGCCATTACTTCAGCGAAAAGAGTGTCGGAACTTCAGGCTCTTTCTGTAAAGCCTCCATACCTGATTTTTCACCCTGATAGAGTGTACCTCAGGATCATTCCCTCCTTTCTTCCCAAGATAGCATCAGAAACCAACATAAACCAATCCATAAATTTACCGGTTTTCTTCCCTAAATATCAAAATAAGGGTGAATACAAGCTGCACTCATTGGATGTTCATAGGCAGCTTCGTTTTTATACTCATAGGACGGCTGGCCATAGACAATCCGACCAGCTGTTCGTTTGCCAAATTTAACTTGGGGAAAGCTATCTCTAAAGTATCTTTATCTCGCTGGATTTCCCAATGTATCCTACTAGCTCATCAAGCCTCGGGTAGACCCGCACCAGAAGGAGTTCGTGCTCATTCCACTCGCTCCATTTCTACTTCTGCGGCTTTCAAGTCTAGAGTTCCTTTGGATGATATTTGTTCTGCAACCACTTGGGCTTCATCTCATACCTTTATCAACCACTACAAGCTAGACCTGCTTTCTAGAGGGAGAGCATCCTTTGGCTCCGCGGTGCTTCGTAATATCCTTCCATGATGGCCACCCAGGGTGCAGGTAGCTGGGGACTCTGTCCCACAGGTTGCTGACAAATGAACAATCCTACTTCAGATTTAGAAGTTATGTACTCACTATAACGTTCCATCTGAGTAGGTAGTTCATATGTCTGCAACCATCCCCCCCCACTTCCCCCTGACCTTCTTTGGATCTATTAGTTTTTAGATATCCTTTGTTGGATATATATGGAGAGGCAAACTTGATCTGAGGTCATGGAGGGTTAGCAGGGGATTATGGGTGAAGGGAGTTGCTAGGAGCTCGGATCCATTAGCTTGAAACAAGTTGCCGGCTGAGATCCGATATCGGATCCGTAACCCACAGGTTGCAGACAAATGAACTACCTACTCAGATGGAACGTTATGGTGAGTACATAACTTCTAATTCATTCCTACCTCTCCCATAATTGGAAATGTAATTGTTCTCTACCTACTTAACCTGCTAAGACTCATCTACTTGTACTTCTACATGTACCTCCTCTACATGTAGCTGTACTCCAGGCTGTTCTCCTAAACAGCTGCCTCACTCTAAATCTAACGTCATCCTAAATAGCTGCCTCTCTCTGAATCTAATGTAATATTACATTAATACCTTAAATATATATTGTAAATACTATACTTAGTCTTCTATCTCCTCCCCTCCCAACTGGGAATGATTTTCTTTACTACCTACATATAAAAGTTGATGCTGTTTAACTATTGACAATCAAATATGCCATGTTTGCACTCCACTTTTACTACTGTTCAACTACCTCTCTCTGAATACTCCAGAAACTTTAATGTATGCACAACTAAGTGTACTTTCCACCTTTATTTCTCCCTATTCTACTAAACTTATATTTAGTACAAACCTTCAAATATTAGTTTATAACTATTTACAGTTTATCTACAATTGTTAACTATGTAAACATTATCTATTACCTCTGCCAACTTAAATGTTGTACAAATAGCTCTCCAATTAACTATGTAAATATGTAACAAATTTTCTTCTATTTTGCATTTGTACTTTACCACATTACATTGTATAATTCTACTTTTGTTTACTAGTATGTAATATGGAGTTTTTCTCCCCAGGCCTCCACTGAAAATGGGCTCCTTGAGCCCAGTGGACCTCCCCGGTAATCAAACTGGAAATAAATAAAATTGTAAAACATCAATCATACTTGAGAAATATGGCTTTGCAAGAAAAAGTGACAGAAGGCCTGGACTTTTGCTGACTTTGTTAATCATGTGGGTGGACTGTAAAGCATATAATCGACTTTGTCATTAAAGTAAAACATTTTATGTTCTCAATAGTCTTCTTCTTCTTTCGGCTTTTCCCAGTTAGGGGTCGCCACAGCGGAGCACCTGTCCGCTCATGATTGGCAGTGGAGTTTTATAGTGTCGAGTTGCCAGCCCGGCGCCCAGCCTTCCACAGAAGGCACACACATGCACACACTCACACCTAGGGTAAATTTAGTGTCCAATCCACCTACAGCATGTCTTTGGGATGTGGGAGGGAACTGGAGCACCCGGAGGAAACCCACGCGACCACAGGGAGGACATGCAGACTCCGCACAGAAGACACCCAAGCTGAGGATTGAACCAGAGAACCTCTTGCTGTGAGGCGGCAACACTAACCGCTGCACCACTGTTCTCAACAGTATTTGTATAAAAACATTTCATGATATAAACTGCATGTTGTAAAACAAATTTGCGTAGTATATAGTCAGACGTACATTAAATGTGGGGCTGAGGGTGAGTCTTTTCTTTGATTGTTGTATGTGATAAAGGTATTAAAGTAGAAACGTACATTTTTAGTTTTAAGAAATATAAGCAATACAGTGTAAAAAGAGAAAAAAGGCTGGACAAAAGCAAGTTTAAGTTAATATGCTGTAATCTTGAGCTGTTGGGGTGGGGGGATGGGTGTAGAAGTGCACTTGAGTATGTTACATGTAGAGTTGAGATGTTTTCTCTCATTTTTGCATAAATTAATATCTAAAGCCCTTGGCTTAATCTAAAAATAAGCATGTTCTGTAACAGGTATGATTTAAAAATAAGACATGAGAATTGCTATGTTTCTTGCATATACAATATATTAGCGTTTTTTTCCCTTTACCGAATTTTCAGTGGGTTAAGATGTCTGCAGCCGAAGGCAGTTGTACATTCTGTTCTCATGGTTCTCTGGAAATGAGCTTTCTGCAAGTGCAAGCAATTAATATTCAAAGGTATAAGGGCAAGCAGTTCAGTAAAAAATAAAGTTTGCAATTATTGAAAGAGAATAAGAGATAGTAGCTTCCCTAGCAGCCTTAATATGTCAGTACATTCAACAGAGCAATGTATAATTTAGTTTTATTTAAAGATAAACAATGCATTTTTTCTTAAGGCTCAAACTGCATATTTTTGAAAGCATGCAAGCTGTTTTTCACATCTGGGAAGGGATCAGAGATAAGAAAAGAACAGGTGTCAATCAAGGTAAGTGGGAGCACAGGCTTTAACATGTGTTTTAATATGAGCAACCTTAATTTTAGGTTAGGTAATACCTGTGAGTGCAGCTTTCAATTTAGGGCAATTGTTCTATCAGGAGGGTTAAACTTAATTTTTTAAAGTTATATGTAGTTTTTGTATATTTTATTTATTTATTATTTATTTGTCTTTGTTGACCAGGAAAGCCTGACTGGGATCAATACCCTTTTACAGCAGAGGTGTGGGGAGAAAAGCTCCAGTATTCACATGCATAAGACAATATACAGTATATTTCATTTTTCACATTGTATATAATATTTTCATCTTGGTTACATATACATTTTAAATAAATAATTAGCTGTAACAGATGCATAATGCTAACATTGCATCATGCAATTTGTGACTGTTTGCATAAGGTTGTAGCAGACAGAATAAAAAAAAAGGAAGCAAAAGATTGACATTTGCGTTGAAATTAATAAATAGTGGTACAATGAGGAAGAACAAGGATTAAGTTAGGAGTAGGTAGTTAAGAAATATAATCAGCAAAATGTTTACAGTAGGAGATAAAAGGTAAAGTTTAATAAAAACTATATGGGGATTTAGTACAGATTAGCTATCATTTTGTCAGAGGTATTGCAGCTTGTATTTTCTTCTGAATTGGAAATTATCTTGGTGTAGAGCAAGAGCAGAGCCAAGTGCCTTGGAGATGCTATTTTAGCAGACTTTAAAAGCAGTTGTTTTCTGTAAGTTTTAACTCTGTTGGGCTGGAGTTCCAAAGTTTTGAGATACAATCAGAATAGATTGAGATTCTGGCAGAGTTTTTTTGAGTTGCTTACAATTAGAAGAGCTTTATTATTGGAGCATAGCTTCCTGTTGTTGCTGTATGAGAGTAATATGCTTTTTAAACAGGGGCAACTATCTGGCTTGTACAGAAGTTTCTGGGCAGTACTGAGCTGAGAGTAAATTAGCTGATATGGGAGTTCTAGCCAATTTAGGTCATTTAGGACTGTGAAATTGTGGGTTTTACAAGGTGAATATGCAGTAAATCGTGCTATGTTATTATAGCATGCATCAAGTTTGGACTTGAGGGTATTGTTGAGATTAATGAAGACTGATGATGAAGGCAATAGAAATAGGAGTAGGTAGGTTGCTGCTGTGGATTTTCTTGTGGATACTGTAAGATATTAATTTGCTCTATATTAAGAGCTTATTTTTTGCATTTTTGATAGTTTAGAGAATATGTTGGTCATATTTGAGTTTGTCTTCTTTGAGTACTCCAAGTAATTTGGTTTCTGTCATGGTTTCAGTTTTTTTATTGTCAGATGAGACAATATGGAAATTGTGTTTTTGAATATTAAATTGTTTTGGTACAAAGAGCATTAGTTTAGTCTTTTTTTGTATTTAGGAGTGGATCTGCAGTGCCTGGTCAAGATTCAACAGATGACTCTTGGGTGATTTCCTGGAAGATTTGTAGTCTTGGGGAAGAGCAGATGAGGGTTGCATCATCTGCACATTGAACTATGGGTCTATATTATAATCTCGAAAGGACAAAACTGCGAACGCTCACATAAGTGAAAATGGAAAACATCTAACTCCTTATTGTGGGGGCTGCACCCCCCCCCCCGCTAACTATATATTCCAAGTCCGAGATCACACCGCAGTGAGGAAAGGGCAAATATACCCATCTCCACTATACCACGATCCCAAAAGACGCCCTTTGATGTTCGCCGTTTTCGCTTATATGAGCGTTCGGTTTTATCCTTTCGAGATTCTGATATAGACCCATTGACCTATATTTGCTTTTTTTGTGGCAGTATGGGGTTTGTTTACAAATGTATTAAATAGAAGTGATCCCAGTATTGACCGTTGTGGGACTCCAACTGTGACTGAAAGGAAAGAGGAGAAGTCTTGTTTTCATTTTACTGTTTGCTATTTGTGAAATAGTTATGAAACCAGGTAAGAAGCGATTGATTTAGACACAAGGAGGAGAGTCCGCTATAAGTTTTAGATGTGAGTCTATGTCAAAAACCTTTGACAGTTCCAAGAATAGTGTTGAAACTAGATTGCCATTATTTCTATTGTGATTGAAAGCATTATTAAAGCTAATAAGTGCAATAATTGTGCTATGACTAGGGCAAATGCTGAGGCGATTCATGGAAAGATTATTTTGGATAAGATATTTGAGGAGCTGGAGCTGGATACATTTTTCTAATATTTTTGATAGTGGTGGTAATATAGGTATGGATATGTACCTCTCTGGAGTTGCATTTTGAAAGATTTTTTCCAGGTGGCTGGGACATTTTTTTTTGTTATGGATCAGGTAACTAGTATGGAGACAGGGTAGACTAGAGTTTCAGAACTGAGTTTTAGGTACTCTGGTGCTCAGTTGTCTGCTGCTAAGGTGGTTGGTTTGAGTTTTTGTAGGTATTTTTTTATGGTGTTAGTTGGTACTGGTTGGAAAGAGAAGAATATAGCATTGTTATTATATGAAGTCCGGGTAGTGAGGTTGTTGGGAGAGCCTTGTTTAGTAAGAAAGAGTCCTGAGTTTTTAAAGTGGGAGTTGAATTGGATGGCTATATTGTCTGGGTTGTTACTGCTTGTTTGTGCGAGTAGCTGTTTGGCTGGGTGTAGTTGTTTATGGAGGACCAAATAGCTTGGGATTGTTTTGATGTGTTGACTGAAGGTTGGTGAAAATAGGATTTTTTTTTGTCATTGTTTAACTTTTTTTGCAAGATTTTCTAAATTTCTAAAGTGTTGGTAGCTGGACAGGGTTTTGCTTTTGAACTGTATTTTCCCTGCTTTGTTCTTTGAAGAACTATTTGCCTGGTGTCTTTTGTTAACTAGGCTGCAGGGTTTGACCTGACAGTCGTAGCTCTGAGTGATGGATGGCTATTGAGGATGCTTAGGAACGTATTATACTGAAGTGAGTTACAGCATCATCTAATGGCATGGCCTTTAGGGTATTCCAGATCTAGAGTTTGATGGTGGAGATGAAGTCACTTGAATTAAACTATTTTATATTGAGCATCTGTTTGTAGACTACCTTTCTGCATGTTTTTTAAACAAGAAACATCTTTATTAAATTATCACTTATAACATAGGCAATCATATATTTATATAAATGAAAACAAACTGTATTCACATAATCTTAGTTACAAGCATTATACATCACTTATAATCTACTCAATCATTGTCAGTCAGACATTACATAGCTCATTCAGATTCTGCCTTTTTTTAAACCTCATTCTTCCCCTGTATGTATTGTTCCCACAATTCCCATTTTTTTCAGTAATTTGCTCTTACCCTTTTCTAAAGATCCCAATTCCAGTCATTTTATCTCTATTACTGTATTCATAACTTCTAGTACAGTTGATTTAGACTTTGATTTCCATTTTCTAGTAAATAAAATAAAACCTGGACACCCAGATAAACCTGAACTATTCAGGGTTCTAAGGCTAGCCTCCTGCTATTTAGTGATAACCTGGCAAAATTTCAAGCCCCCATAAACCCTGAGAACACAGCTCCCTATGCAGAACTGTTCACAAAAAACATGTACAAGCATGTTAATCACTACATAGAGGCAGCTGTACCCCTCCAGGAAGAAGTACAAAACTAACTCAAAAAACAAGCCACCCTGGTGGAATCACAAAATCAACAGACTATATAACAGAAGGTAGAAAATCATGGCAAAAATTAGGAGGTACAGTACCCAGCAGGATAAAAGCACTCTGATAAAACTAAACAAACATATCAGAGGACAAATAAAGTCTGCCAAAGCTAAATTTGAGGTGAATTTGGCCTCCCAGGCCACGGACAACCACAAGGCATTCTTTAGCTATGTCCACAACCCCAAAGGCAGTACACAGTTGTATGCAGAGCTCATTGTAAATGGAGCTACTTATACTGAGCCAGAGGATATAGCAAACCTACTGTCCAATAAATTTAGCTCTGACTTTGCCCTTCTCCCCCTCCCAACCTTCCCTCAGGAAATACCATCAAATATAACTCCCCCTGCTATCACTAGGGAACAGGTCCTTAATGCTCTCTCTAAGGCCAAGAACACTGCATCACTGGGCCCAGGATGCCTTCTAAATAGCGTGAAACATGACCTATCAGTGCCTCTGGAATTGCTGTTTAACTACAGCCTCCAAACAGGCTTCATGTCTCATGAATGGAGAACAGTAACAGCCATCCCTCTGCATAAAGGTGGGCCATCTATAGACCATGGAAACTACAGATCCGTAAGTCTCACTAGTCTTATATGTAAAGCCATGGAAAGAATTATCATGGAAATGATAAGTAGTGATATAGTAAACCTCCAGACACTGGACCAAACCCAATTTGGTTTTCTCAAGGGCAGACCATGCCTACTCAAACCTGGTGGACCTCTTTGAGAAGGTCACCAAAGCAATGGATGAGGGCAAAATGGTTCACACTGTCTACCTTGACCTGACCAAGGCATTTGACACAGTACCCCACTCGGGCATTGTTGACAAACTCAAAAGGTTAAGTACAAGCTCGTATGTCACCTGGTAGATAGCTAACTGGCTCACAGACAGGACCCAGAAAGTTAGAATTTGGGGAGTCTCCCTCTACAAAGAGGCCAGTCACAAGTGGAGTCCCTCAGGGATCAGTCCTTAGACTGCTTCTTTTGGGCATCTACTTCTCTGAAGTCAAGGTCAATGTCTGTGGTCTCTGTCTGACTAAATTTGCAGATGGTTGCAAATTAGGAGCTGTCATTGAATCCTACACTGACACAAATGTTCTCCATGAGGGGCTGACACAGACAAATAACTGGTGTCAGAGCCATGGACTAAAACTAAATGCCAAGAAATGCACAGTAGTATCCTTCAGGAAGTCATCCACCCCTGGTAACTATCGTATTGACAACACACCCCTTAGAGTTGACCCGGTAGTTAGGGACTTGGGACACACATAGTGAAACGTCCACAGAGGTCACTCACTAAAAGAATACAGGGCTTAAGAAAAATGTCCTATGCAGACTGTCTCAAGGCTGTATCCTTGTATTCTGTCTCCTACAGGCTTTTGAGCAGGATCTATGCCTGACATACAGGGAATTATCAGACCCCACTCTGATGGACCTGCTGCATATCCACAAAACAAACAGCACCAGAATTACCTGTTCTAAGGACTTAAACCTTGCCTGTGATATAAATAGGACCTGCTGGAGAGATAGGTATGTATCCCAGCGAATACCCCATCTCTGGAACAGGCTCTCCATCCATGTGAAGCAGAGATCCTCCCTAACCCAATTCAAGTGCAACTTGTACAATTGGATGGGGAACAGGAAATTCATCCCTGGTTTGGCACCTGTGTCTCTAATGGACACAGGCAACCTGTAAATGGTTCATCACCCAGGCCCTAGCTTATAAATGTTTCATCTCCCAAGCCCCTATTTAAATTTATCAAGGGTATCAGAACTTGTCAGAGATTTGGGATACGTAACTAGGCTTAAAAAGGCCCAAGTGGTCATTAGCCTAGTAAACACCCATGAACCTATGAACATATGAATTGCTTTATTGGCAGCCACCATAATTAAACTCAGTAAAGCCTTACTATGTGTAGGCAATTTCAGTTTTGTATCATAGCTCAGAAAAATAATTTCCTTAGAGACACCAACTTGCTCACCCAACATCTCCGACAGAGCAGTATGCAGGGAATCTTTAATGTCTGCCAACTCATCACATTCTCAGAAAATATGTTCTCAGTTTCTTCCTTCTTCTCCATCACACCTCCAACATTTACTGTCAACCTTGAGTCTACTTGGGGTATAAAAATTCCTGTGTAAACATTTCTACGGAAAAATATTTGTTGCATATTTGAGAGACATACATATACCCCCATTGATTCTTTGTGAATTGCTTATCCAGTCTCTCTTCCCAGTCCTTTCTAACCTCTTGTAATTGATTCCTACAGCTGTCATGCAATATTTTATATTCTGTACTAATTATTCCTTTTCTAACAGCAGTTTCTGTTCTAGATTCTACTAAAAACTCTATACCAGTGCTGGTCTTTTATTTAGGACCCCACTATTTCTTTCTCTTTGCCTATATTCTGATATCAATCCTTGCAGGGAAGGCGATCTCTAACCTGCAGTCCAAATAAATTCTTGGCGTCTTCTATTCTATTACCTTTCTCTCGCTCTCTTTTTATTTGCTCACAATACTGTGGTTCCTTTGCCAGTTTTCTCCAATAATTTCCCACCCCCTCTTGCCTATTGTCTGTATCCCTAATTGCACACATTCCTATCAGCAGAATCTCCTTTTTCCATTCCCATATTGGCTTAGTTTTTAGAATACTTTCTACTATTTTATTAATATAATATTCTGTATGATTATTGTTATTCTCTTTAATGATCTGCATACAAAATCCCAGTCTCTTCTAGTTTCTTGGGTTGCCCCTGTTTCATCATCATCCCTTTCCACTTTGAATTATAGGTTTTTGCTTGTGCTATGTATAGCAGTCTTGACTGTGTAGCTGTGAAATACCCCTTCAAATCAGATAATCACAATCCACCTTGTTCTATTAGAAGAATCAGCTTATCCTAATTGACTCTTGCCTTCTTCCCCTCCCAGATAAAATCCTTCAGCTCTTTATTAATTGTTAAACACAACTTCTCCTCTGGTCGGTAAAATTATGCCTAACCTGTGTAAAAGACTAAAGGGACTAAAACATTTTAACTGCTTGCATCTTACTATCTATATCCATATAACAGAGCATCCAGTTTGTCATTTTTTTTATTGTCTTTTGTTTAGTCTCTTCCCACACATTCTTAGCTGCCACACCAGAATCATTTTTAATCCATACTCCTAAGTACTTCTTTTTATCATGTCCCCATAAATATGGATATTGCTGAACCAATTCGTGTGTGGGTACATAATTTACAGCTATTGCTTTTGTTTTAGCTTCATTAATTTTGTATCACAAAAAGAATTTGAAACTGAAAATATTCCACAATACCGAAATGTCCTTTTCTGGTTTTGTCAGGTGTAAAATAATATCATCTACAAATAGAGAGAGCTTTTCTTGACAACCATACCAATTGTATTCTTGAATTTCTGAGTTCCTTGTTTTCTTTACCAGTGGTTCTAAATGTAATGCAAATAACAAAGGAGAAAGAGGACACTCTTGCTGGTTCCTCTGCTCAAGCAGAAGTTATCAGAGAGGAGCCGACCCACTTTAATGTTTGCCTCCAATCCTTCCTATATCCTCCTAATCAACCTTATAATTTTTTATGGAATACAAATCCTTCAGTTGCCCTATTCATAAATTCCCAGCTTACTCTGCCAAATGCTTTTTCTGCATCAAGACCCACCAGCAATAGTAATATTCTCTTTCATTCTGCTTCCCTCTGAATCATCATTGTTTTGTTAATGTTGTCAAATGTTTGCCTCTCCTCCGCAAAGCTACACTGATCCATATCTATCAATTTTGGCAGTACATTTGCCATTCTTTTAGCCAATGTACACATAAACACTTTATAATCATGGCTCTGATGTTAAAAATGTATAAAGTCCAAGAAACCACAGTCGCAGCTACTATAATCCAAACCAGTCTTTAATGACACAGTTATTGAGCGCTTTCATCTCAATAAAAAAGAGACTTCATCAGTATAACAAAAGTCATAAAAAGAAAGCAGTTTAAATACTATCATCAATTTAAATCTCCACCAATCAAATATAATCATTAATTAACTTCATCAAACACCAATTAATATTTAAAAGAAACCTGGATAGGATAAATGTAACTTTATGTTAACATAAAATATTATAATAAAAACCTTTTTGTATTTTTTATAAAAATGTATAAATACATGTCTAAAAATTAAGCTCGCTCTCTCTCTCTATATATATATATATATATATATATATATATATATATACTGTACTGTTGTTGTTTTTACTATATCTTACTTGCTTTTTCATGTAAAGCTGAATTGCATCATTCAAACCTGGGGGGCAAATTGCAGCTAACCTAAGCTGCCATTCTGTTTCTTTTTTTATTTAAAATATTTTTCCAATCTCCTCCCCTGGCATCTAGTTTAATAATTTCCAAAATCCCAAATAAAAACTTTTCAAAGTTGGAACACACTTGGGAGTATTTATATAATGCACTATTTTGGGAGGGTGTTGGATACACATAGAGGTAGCGACAACCAGAAATTAAGTTATAGTGAAGTGGTTATGAATGCTAGTATAGACTTTGAGGGTGTTGAAAATGAACAGCAGGATTTTCCAGGGGTGAGACTATCAGAGAGACTGGCTCACAGGTACATGGAGAGTGGGGAATACAGCAGGAATTTGTACCCCAATATGGGGAGAAAGAATAGTTACAGGAAGAACAATTACAGGAATTAAGTGAACCCAGTGGTATTATATGTACCAATGATGGTTTCACCATTATGAATTACTCAGACAGGGTAATTACAAAAGAATATTTTAATTTGCTATCAAAAGGGGTTAATTTTATTCCTGAAAAGAGGGGTAATTTGGCTTTAAAATTATATATGAGAAAATTTTCTTTTTATGACTTTTGTTATTCTGATGAAGTCTGTTTTTTATTGAGACGAAAGCGCTCAATAACTGTGTCATTAAAGACTGGTTTGGATTATAGTAGCTGTGATTGTAGTTTCTCAGACTTTATACATTTTTATTATTAGTACTTGTGTGTTTTCTGCTGTTATTGATGGCTCTGATCTCTTCTTTCCATTCATCACTGATGAGTTTGGCTCTGAGCCCTCAGAACCGAGTCGGCCTAATACCAAGCTCGCACCAGCCAAAAAACTCTTGAGCTAAGATATTACCCATAGTGCCCTTCTCACTGTTACCTCAGATGTCGTTTGCCGCATAGCCTTAAAGCCAGGTTCAAGCCAAGCTGTCAGCTAAGTGGAAAACTTTTGATATCTTTTCTGGATATTTTGTGTATTTCTTATTCCTTGTTGGTAATTTCAATATTTCTTTAACTTTGAAGTTGTCTATAGACCTGTTTACCCTTCTGTTTCTACTCTTTTCATTGGGGATAACGATAAACTGGGAGAAATCCAACCTTGCTTCAACTCAGAACATAGAATTCATTGGAGCAGTCTTTGACACCCGTTCTTGTCTGGAGACTCTCCCAGCTCACAGACTTCAGATATTGAGGCTCCAGCTCTTGGTGATACTCTGTCAAAACAAAACCTCAGCAAGGGAGGTTCTTCAGGTTTTAGGATACATGGCAGCTTCCATACCAATAGTGCCTCTTGCAAAGCTGCATATGCGAATACTTCAATGGCTTCTGTTATCTCAATGGTTTCCGAATTACCACCCTCTATGCTTTCAAATTCAGATAACCAGTTGTTGCAAGCAGGACCTTCTTTGGTGGATGAGGCTAGACACAGAACTTTGGAGCCGTCCATTCCATTCTCACAACCCAAGGCCATTGTGACCATGGATGCTTCCCTGATAGGGTGGGAGGGCCATTTCCAGGGAAAGACAGTC
Source organism: Protopterus annectens (assembly GCF_019279795.1). NCBI lineage: Eukaryota > Metazoa > Chordata > Ceratodontiformes > Protopteridae > Protopterus > Protopterus annectens. Next base: position 181,527,186 of record NC_056726.1, read on the forward strand.
CAAGGCACATGGTCCATTTTGGAGGCCAACCTGCATATCAACGTTCTAGAACTGAGAGTGGTGCTGTTAGTATTGCAAGCATTCCAATCTGTTCTTCCTCCTGGAATGATCGCAATTAAATCAGACAACATGCCAGTAGTCTGGTATACCAACAAGCAAGGAGGAACCAAGTCCTATCCCCTGTGTCGAGAGACCTTGAGAATTTGGCAGTGGGCAGTACCTTCCAACTGCTTTCTGATAGTAATGCATATCCCTGGGAATTCCAACATGATCGCAGACAAGCTGAGTAGATGTATTCTCCTACCTCACGAGTAGTCCCTCAATCCTGACGTAGCAGCAAAAACTTTCAGCCGTTGGGGCCAGCCTTGATGCGACCTATTTGGCTCCCCATCAAATAATAAATGCAGCAGCTATTTTACCCTATTCCCCCCACAGGGGGAGTCCCCGAGGGATGCTGTGATTCACAATTGGCTCACAGGACTACTATATGTCTATCCCCCCATCCCTCTCATTCCCCAATACATAAAGAAAGCTATTCGGTTGAGATGCAAAGTGATCCTCATAGCCCCCTTTTGGCCTCGAAAAGTTTGGCTCCCCTTCCTTCAGCCTCATCTGTTTTGTCAACCGTGGATTCCGGACCCTTTACCAGACCTGATTTCTCACCCCCCAAGGGTTGAATCACCCGAACCTATCCAATCTCAAGCTGACAGCTTGGTTTCTCCACTTCTGTTAATCGCCAGGCAGGATAACCTTCCCTCACCTGTACATGACATTTTCCTGGCCTCTCACAAACCATCCACCAGAAGGCTATATCTAGACAAATGGAAGAGGTTCTCTATTTGGTCTAAGAAAAGGAGGCTAGACGCGTACTCAGCTCCAGTTACAGCAGTTTTACAATATCTGTCAAAATTCTTCGAAGGTGGAACTGCAGCTTCTACCATATGAGTACATCTAGCGTCTATCTCTAACTTTCATGATGGGTTGGATAATTCTCCCCTCACCTCGCTTCGGTAATGCAAAACCTTTCTTAAAGGGATCTCACATATCAGGCCTCCAATCAGACAACCTATTGAGTCATGGAACCTCATGTTAGTTCTTCAGTCCTTAACTCAACCCCCTTTTGAACATGCAGCGAAGTGTGACCTCAAATTTTTATCTTGGAAGTCCCTTTCCCTGTTCGCCATCACGTCAGCCAGATTAATTTCAGAGCTTCAGGCATTATGCATTAAAAGGCCTTATTTAATCTTCCACAAGGACAGAGTATCACTCTGGACAAACCCATCTTTTCTCCCCAAAGGTATCTCAGATTTTTCCATCGGTCAGACCATTGATTTGCCAGTATTTTTCCCAAATTGTACTAATACAGGGGAATACTGTCTACACTCTTTGGATGTACACAGAAAACTGAGGTTTTATTTAGACAGAACCAAAGCAATACGTAGAACCAACCAACTTTTCATCTCCTTTTCTGGACCTAGGATGGGAAATTCTGTCTCCAAATTCTCTTTATCAAAATGGCTAAGGGACTGCATATACTACATCTATTCACTTGCAAAAAACCTATACCACAGAATGTTAAAGCCCAATCTACCAGATCTATGGCAATGTCTGTAGCCTTCCATTCCAGAGCCTCTGTGGATGGTATTTGTGCAGCAGCCAGCCACATGGGCTAACACCCACACTTTTATTAATCATTACAAATTGGATGTAGTCTCCAGAGGGAGAGCTGCTTTCGGCTCAGTGGTGCTCAGGAACGTTCTTCCATAAAAGCCACCCAAAGAACACAAGGTAGCTGAGGATTCTGTCCCATCAGTGATGAATGGAAAGAAGATTAGCAACAGCAGATAAAGAAGTTATGTCTTACCATAACGTTCCATCTCTGTTGTTGATCTTCTTTCATTCATCACTTCCCACCCTCCTTCCCCCTCCAAAGACACCTGGTGATACTTTGGGTCCAAGTGGTGAGTTAGGGCATTTGCGCAGAAATGGCTTCTGCTTTACTAATACAAGATGGGCAAACTCAATCTGAGGTAACAGAGAAGGGCACTATGGGTAATAGCTTAGCTCGAGAGTTTTTTAGCTGGCGTAAGCTTGGTATTAGGCTGACTCAGTTCCGAGGGCTCGGAACCGAACCCATCAGTGATGAATGAAAGAAGATCAGCAACACAGATGGAATGTTATGGTGAGACATAACTTCTTTTTTAGTATTGAAATGGGCCTGTACGAAGCTGGATCTGATGGGTCTTTACCCTCTTTAGGTATTACAGCCACCACCACTTTCTTCTAGGATGTTGGTACCTCTCCTCCTCTTAAGATACTGTGAAACAAAACCTTCCAGATCTTTTTCCCTCCTAGTTTCCAAACTTCCACAGGAATACCATCTATTCCTGGGGACTTTCCTGTGGATTGGTTATACATCACAATGTTTATCTCATCTCTTCCTGTCCTAATTGTTAGTAATTGAGCCTCATCTACCTCTAACTTTGGCATGTTTAATTCTTCCATAAACACTTCCATTTGTACCTTTTCTTGATGTCCATATTTCTCTGCTTTATACAGTTTCATAGAATTTCCAAAATATTTCTAGTACCTCTACAGCATCTCTTGTTATCTTCCTTGTTATAGGCTCCCTAAGTTTGGCGACAGCTCTTTCTTCTTTCTGTTGCCTAAGTCGTTGTGCTAAAAGTTTTTGTGCTCTGGAGTTATTTCAAAAAACAACAGTCTTTCTAAATTCATGCATATTTTCAAGGTAATCCCTTATTTTCTGTTTAGTATTCTGCAGTTGCTCCTGTGAGATTCCCCCTATTCTGCAATACTTTAACATTTGTCAGTCCCTCTAAATTATTCTTTTACTTATGCATTTATTTCCACCTACTCCCTAGCTATATTTTCAGAAGAAATTTCTGTATTCTCTAATTGCTCCTGAATAATTTCCACTACCTATTCCTCTCATTTCAGCTGATAGGTGGGAAAGTGCCATTGTCTCATTTTTATTTCATTACCCTGTGTTTTTATTTTAGTTATTATTGGTGCATGACCTGAAATGGTTATTGGGTGCATATCATGGCTTTCAATTAAATGCACATTTTCCTGTAAAATTCTGTCTAGTGTAGCATGGTTTTTGTATCTTGGGGAATAATATGGGAATTCACTCTGAACTCCTAATATTGAATTCACATCTTCCATGCCACATATTTTCAAAATTTTCTTCAAAACTCTACCCCACTTTGTTATATTTTCCCTTCTGGGCCCCTCAGACACCTCTTCACTGCTGCAAATCAAATTCTACCTTTTTGCATATATTGAGATGGTTTCTAACAGCACAAGTTGGTAGATGGTTGCTGATAGTGTCAGCAAGACAGCCAGAGGAGTTTATTTTGTATGTCTGTATGAATGCAGTCTATGATGGAGTCCTTATTTGTGTGCAGTCTATGATGGAGTCCTTATTTGTGTGTTTATGTATTCTGGTTGTATCCTTTATTATTTGTGAGAAACCAGATAAATTCATTGATGGGGTGTTTGTGTCTTTAGGGTTCCAGTTTATGTTAAGATCATAGATTATAATGGTTTCATTGGGTATATTGTTATATAGCCAGTGCAGAAGTTGTTATGCCATGTTATTATTTTGCCCTGGTGGGATGCAAAGCCTGGTAATGCAGATGGCTTTCCAGTTAAGTATGAGGTACACTATGAGGTATTAAATGTGGGTAAAGGGTAAGTTCTAGGGAGTTTTTGTATTTAATTGCTACTCCACCTTAATTATTTGTTCTGTCAAGTCTGAAAATGTTATGACCTGGAGACAGTATTTCATGGTCTTTTACATGTGGTTTGTGTAATTACAGCTATATCAGTGTTATAAAATACTAGGCATGCATGGAATTCTTAAGGGGTTTATTGCAAATACTTTTGAGATTAATATTAAGTCGTCGTCATCATCATCAAGCCACGTTTTCCCCATTTTCTGTATAGGGACTGGGTGTCTTGTTAACTGTCACTATCTCTCTTGATTCAATGCCACTGTCCTGCCTTCTTTGACACTTCTTCTGATTTCTCCAATTTGCTGCCATTACTACTGTCTTATCTGTACTTAATTTTGTCCCATGTGCCTTCAGTTATGCATTCCATTCCTCCTATCCTTTGCTGAAGTTCTAGTTTAGACTCTGCCTGTAATGCCACATCGTCTGCGTACTGCAACTTTGTTGATCTGTCCCCTCCAACCTGTTTGCTAATGTAGTCCATCACCAGTATGTACAGCAGTGGGCTCAGAGCTGAACCCTGGTGCACAGCCAGTCCCACTGGGAACCCCTCTGTGAGACCAAACACTGTTCGTACTTGAGTCATTAGGGTCCTTGTACATAGCCTGCAATAATTCTACAAATGTTTCTGTGCCTTCAAAACACTGCAGTACTGCCCAAATCAGCTTTCTTGAGATCTTGTCATATGCTATCTCCAAGTCTGGGAATGCCCAGTTGGACTCTTTCCTCATCTGCAGCAGCTTCTCAACTGTCTGTCTCACTGCAAACATCGGGTTACTTGTGCTGCATCCTGATCTGAAACTGAACTGCTCATCTCCCATCTTACTTTCTACTATTCTGCATTTCTGTTTTATCAGACACCCTCTCCAGAACTTTCATGCAGTGTAACAGGAGTCTGATACCTCTGTACTGCCCATGGTTGTGGATGTCCCCTTTGTTCCTGTACTGTGGCACAAGTATGCTTATTCTCCAGTCATCTGGGATACGCCTTTCTCTCCACTCTGTTATGAATACCCTTAGGAGCCATTTCTCCCCTGTCTCACCCAGCATGTTTATCACATGTGCTGTGACCTCATCTGAGCCTGCTGCTTTCCCTGACTTCATTAAGTAGTATTACATCAGATTTGTTTATAGCTAGAGGTGTTGAAATTGGGGAGGATGTTGATGCAGTTTGTGACATACTAGTAGGGCCAAGGTTTGGATAGATGTCGCTGCTGGGATTCAGATGATCAGCTGAGTGATGGAGATGGAAATACCATTTAAATTTGGATTTTATAAGGAGGAGATGTATTGTTTTCAGGTTAGTTTTTTGCATATTTATAAATAAAGAGGTTGGAGGGATTTGCTGGGTTTATTTGTGATGAAATGAAAAAGGAGGGTGCTGTTGTGAGTGGTGCTTGGGAATGTGGGTTGATGGGTGATTTGCTCTTAGGAGAGATGTGAGTTTGATAGTTAGTCATGTGAAAGTATGGTGAGGAGTAGTAGAGAGATCGGGTATAGATATATAGTAGGTTCATAGGCAAGTATTAGGCTAGCTGCATTTTCAGGCCATTTTAAGCACATTTGGTTAAAGATTGGCCTTACCCATCCCATAGTCGATAATTATATATTAGCTATAATTAGAATAACTGGAAACATACCATATATAACTTGAGGGGACCCATGGATGGGTTAAAGCATTTAGGAGCTTCATCTGCCCATTAGTAGTACAGGGACCAGTCCTGGATTAAATTTTCTGTTTCCCATCAGTAGATCTAAGTTACACATGAAAACTGACAGGGTTAAACTTTGTTTTATGTGGATGGGGAGTTTGTTCCACAGCAGTGGTATACTTTGTGAACTATATCTGTCCCTCCAAACCATTCTGTTGATGTTGCAGAAGAAGTTTAGATCCCTAGACTGAGCATTTCTGATGAAATATGACTTGCTGATGTGCAGGAAATCTACCAGTAATGGGTCAGAGGATGCCTTGCATGCCAAACACAGGTCACCTATTATCAGTCTATAGGATACAGAGTATAGTCATAGGGCTTTGAGCCAGTCCATATAGGGCATATTGTTTAGGCCTTGTATCCTTTTAGTAAGGTATCTCTGTGGACATTTCAGTTGTTGCTTGTTCATTGTTGTGTGGTGTATGGTGTGTAGGGTTTGATTGGAGTTTTTGAGAGATACAAGTGAGATTTGAGTGATTGAAGTGTCTAAACATTTTATTTTTGTTTGTTTAGAGAAAGATCTAGAAGTCAGAAAGATAGGAGGCTGAGTACAATTAGAGGAATGCATTGGTAAAATTGTTAGGAAATCATATCCATAGATTGGATGTGGAGGAAGTGTGGGTGTGGTTAGTTTGGTTTAAATTTAGTTGTAGTAGAGGATGGGGGGACTTTGGAGTAGGGTGTGGCAGAGTAGTGGTGCCCAAGCACAAGTGTTGAATGGAGCAGGCCCACACTCAGAGTATTGTATTCTCAAGAAACAGTCAGTGGAGCTGCATTTTGAACTAAGGCAAGCTTATTAAGGCAATTTTAAAGAGATTACACTATCACTGGCAAAGTGTATTTTGTGCCAGTGTTTCTGATGGTAAAGAAAACAGCAACAGACAGTATAATATTAACCAGTATATTGCGGTAATCTTTCTAAGCTAGTTTTAAATTAGGAGACTGACATTTACATGTGAAGTTTTCTTTTTTGGGGGGGACTGTAATTGGAACAGTAACGTAAGTATATTTTTCTTTTTCTGTCTTATTTTTTATAACTTTTCACCTATTATAAAATGTTACTGTTAGAAATAGTTTGCTAAAGCAATATGTTTTACTAATGCTTGTTGGTAGGATATGATAGCTAAGTGACTACTGGGTGGAAGAATAATTACATTGATTTAGTTTTAGTGGAAGGGGCTGGAGCCTTCTAGTAGTGTGCACACTGTAAAACATAGCTATATACATTAAACAGATAAATAGTACATCAGTAGCTTATGATTATGAGTTGAAACAATCATACTAGAAATGTTGTTTTTCACTGGAGTCTGTTTGTTTAATGGTTATGCTGGTGTTAGAAATTGTATTTAGTTTTTTGAGGGTTTTCAGTAAAACAGAAGTCTTGAAAAATGTGGCATAGGTTCAAATAGAGATGACAAGAAACAACCGTATAAAATATCAACCTGCCAGACATTAGTGGGTGCATTTAACAAAAAAGTTGAAAGTACACATTCAAAAAAAGCTGTCATGTATAATATATATTATTTTGGAATGTAAATGGCCTATAGGTATAGACAAAAAGGTAAGATTATTGAATTATATTAAGAAATGCAGAGTGCAAATAGCAATGTTGCAGGAGACACATTTGTAAAGAAATGAGCATGTGAATTTGATAAAGAAAAGATTTCAGGATCGATATTTAGCAAAATTTCAGGGGCAAAGGAAAAGGAGTATGATTATACTAATTGCTGGAGGACCTCCAATAGTGATAGAGGAGGAAAAAAGATAATATGGTAGATTTGTGGTAGTAAGGGGCTACTGACAAGGGAGGAGCATTGCACTGGCATGTATTTATATTCCACCAAGACTGCTGATGTGAAGTTGTTCTATCTCGCCGTTCATTCTTACTGATGGGTTCGAGTCGGCCTACTACAAAGCTCGAGGTCTTCAAATAGCTTGAGGCCAAGTCCCTATCCCATGATGTACCTAGAGTTACCTCATATCTAGTTTGCCACTGCAACAGATCGGAGGTTCTCGATAGCTCGGGCCAGTAAAAACCATACTTTTCATTATATTTCATATATTGTTGATATTTCTTCTAAAGAAATAGTTAGTTAAGCTCTTACAGCTTTCTCTGTAGTTTCCCTTTCCCTTTGTGCCTTTTTTCATAGCTTAAAAGTTGGCCTTGTTTTTTGTAGGCCTGTTTAAAGTTCTGAGTAAAAAATTGTTTAAACAGTGACTTTCTGTCACTTTTTTCTTAGAAATAGGTATTTAGTATTGTGTGCTTAGGTAGCAACCTTTTGTCACAGGTTAGAATTTAGATTAGTTTAGTTTATGTGAAATAGCAGCTATCTTTATTTCTATAGTCTGCTTAGCATAAATACTTGTGTGTGTTTTACTATTGTGTGCTTTTAGACAGTGTTTTCTGTCACAAATTTATATATTATCTGTATTTGGATAAATATTTGTGTGTGTGTATGACTTTAGCCTGTTTTTTCTAAGGGCTTTTTTGACAGTATTTTTGTTTGAAACTGTGTTTGGTAAAATATGGCTGACCAAGATAAACATCCTAAGTCAGGATTTAAAAAGTACCCCAAATGTGGCCAAAAAATGTCTGTCACTGACAGTCATATCAGTTGTGTGTTTTGTTTAGGAGCATTACATTTACAGGATAGCTGCTCTATATGTCATTCTTTCTCTTCCAGAGTTCTCCAGGAGAGAAAGAGGAAGGTGATAGATAGAGGTTTGCTGAAACGCTCTTTCCAAGAAGCTTTGAGTGACCAAGATAGATCCAACAAGTCCTCAAAGTCCTGTAAGACTTCTGAGACAAAAAAATCCAAAAAGTTTTTGACGTCAGCTCCCCAGACATCGAAGCCGACCATCTTATCTTTTCGGAGCCAGTCCCCAGTCCTGGAACCTGTATCCGAAATACCTAAGTCTCCTCTATTACAGTCGGTACCACCTTCGATCCATTCATCTCGGTCGTCTGTTAGTCTTTCTGATCTGGTTGTGGATCGTGTGGTGCAGAAGCTGTTACAGGCATCGGACTTTGGAAAAATGTTATCGGCTCTGACGCAAGTGGCTTCGGAGCTGAAGATCCTTATGCCAGCTACAACACTTTCTCCTTTGAGCCATACTGGTCCTTCGGAGCCGGAGGAGTCAGACTTGTTGATTGTGGAGCCTTCGGTGCCGATGCCTGCTCCAGTGTCGTCGGCTCCGTTTACTCTGATGTCCTCGGTTCCGATCAAGGACTCTAGGAGCCGACACTCTCTGGTCGGGTCTGGGGAGGATAGTCAGATTGACTTGTTGGTTCTGACTCTGCCTCTCGGAGCTTCGGCTCGGATGAGTTCGGCTCCTACCTGGGGTTCAGAGCCCACTGTCCCGGTGCTGGGGGTATCGATGGTTTCCTCGTATCCATCGGTCCCTTCACACTGGAGCAGGGGTGCCTTCGAAGCCATGAGGAGAGTTATGTCTTCTAAGACATCCTCGACCTCAGGTCCAGCTTCTTCCTCCCCTAAAGCACCTGTGTCTGTTTCTGCTTCACAGGTCCTGGCCAAGCATAGAGACCCAGAGCCTCAGGAAGCCACATTGGGTGGCCCCTGCTCTTCCACGACCTCACCAGAAGCTCACACTGATGAGGTTCCCAGGAAGAGAGTTTGTAAGAGGAAACATCTAGACTCCCCACAGGAGTTCCTGACATCTGATACTGACTTGGATGAATCAGAAGGGTCCCCACGGTCCCCCTCTGAGGATATCTCATTTGCTGAGATACTAGAAATCCTTAGGCAGAGGGGTGACTAGTAGTCCAAAAACCCTACTGAAGACAAGTTGGTTCTCCTGAAGGCTTTTGAGTCTCAGCCCTCCACCTCTTGGGTGTCTCCACCGTTCGATGACCTGATGCAGCTGGTCTCACAAAGGGCATGGGAGTCTCCAGACACAATGGGGCTTGTCCCTAGGAGGCCTAATAAGTTTATCTCTGCTCCCCAAGACAAATCTTTTTTTACCAAAGGTGTGCCAGTCGATGCCATGGTGGTGGAGCCAGCCACCAAAAAGGAAATGTCAGAGACTTCCTCTTCTATACATCCTACTAACAGAGACTCCAGGATCATGGATAGATATGGGAAGTGCACTTTTAGTTCAGTGACTTTTGCACTCCGTGTGCTCAACTACTTAACCCATTTCACAAGACTGCAAAGAGATCTCCTTAAAGAGCTGGGAGATTCTCTTCAGGGTACAGTAGCTGCAGGAAATTCAGACAAAGTTGTGTCCCAGCTTGCTACCCTCAACTCCATTGTTAACTCGTCCATGCGCCTCATTTCTTATGCAGCTGATGGAACGAGTAGGGCAGCGGATACAGGAATTGCTCTTAGGAGACACTCCTGGATGCGCGAGTGTTCCTTCGCAGAGCCCTTCAAGTCATCCTTTGTTAAAGCACCTTTTGAATGCTCGTCTCTTTTTGGGCCCAAAGTCAAGGAAACTTTGACCAGGTGTGAGCAGGAAGGAAAGACTATGCCATTGGAGTCCGTTTCTCTACCCCTACCAGACCCTACCCCAAGGGTCAAAGGGGAGGGAAAATGTGGTTGCAAAAAGCCCAAGGAGCTTTTTAGGACACACGTTGTGAACCCCACTCCAGGGACAGAGGAGAGGGCAATAATGGAAGACGCCGCCTCGTGGCAGAGTGGGTCCACAAAACCAGGGCGACAGAGATCACTTCTTTGGGAAGCCCTACCAGCGCTCCTAAAAGGAGGCCCGACTGTCCTACTCTGGGAGTCAGGGGTCGCTTATCTTTGTACCCAGACACCTGGCTTAAAATAACAAACAACAACTGGGTAGAAAGTATCATTTCCAGAGAATACTTTATTCCTTTAGCCACACCACCTCCACCAACAAGGAAAATCCTGGACATTCCACCCAGTTACAGGGAGCAAACATCAGTAGAGGTCCAAACGTTGCTAAGAAAAAGAGTCATCCAACCAGTCCCAGCAGACCAGACAGGATCTGGAACTCACTCAAGATTCTTTTTAGTTCCAAAAAAGACAGGGGACTGGAGACCTATATTGGACCTCAGCAGGCTAAACAAATCTGTCAAAAAAGAGAAGTTTCAGATGGTCACACTTCAGTCGATACTTCCCTTCTTAGGGAAAGACAATTGGATGTGCTCGATAGATCTCCAGGATGCGTACTACCACATAAAAATGGCCAGACCATCCAGGGATCATCTGCGCTTCCGGCTGGGAGCCAGTCATTATCAGTTTCGATCCCTGCCCTTTGGTCTCACTACAGCCCCCAGAGTGTTTACCAAATGCATGGCAGTGGTCACGGCTCACCTGAGATGTTTAGGATTCCAGGTGTTTCCGTACCTAGACGATTGGCTTCTCACCACCACCACCAGGCATCAAGTCATTCAAGCCAGGGACTCCACTCTCTCACTCTGCAGCCAACTGGACTTTACAATAAACTCAGAAAAATCTGCCTTGTCGCCATCGCAACATACCATTTTTATCGGAGTAGAACTGGACACCACCACCACCACACTAAGACTTCCAGGAGAAAGAGTCTTAGTACTCCGTCAGCAGGTCCACATTCTGATATCCAAAAACAAGGCTCCAGCATCAGAAGTTCTAAAGTTGTTAGGTATGATGGCAGCTGCAATTCTGGCCATACCACTGGGTCATATGCACATGCAGATACTGCAATGTTTCATTTCACTCAATGGTCTTACCAAGAGCTTCCCATGTCTCACCTGATAATGATCACAAACTCCTGCAAAAAGGATCTTCAGTGGTGGGTGACCTCACTTCATGTCACAACAGGACATCCCTTTGTTTTATCCCCACCAGCGGCCACTGTGACCATGGGTGCTTCCCTGATAGGGAGGTGATGGGGCATTTTCAGGGAAGGACAGCCCAAGCCACATGGACCGATCAAGAGACACGTCTGCATATCAATGTCTTAGAGATGAGAGCAGTACTTTTGGTGTTGCAGTACTTCCAGGACTCTTCCTCTGGGTATGACTGCAATTCAGACAGACAACATGTCAGTGGCCTGGTACTTGAGTAAACAAGGAGGAACCAGGTCATATCCCCTTTGTCGCTAGGCCCGAAGAGTATGGCAGTGGGCTATATCCACCTAGCTCTTTCTGTTAGCAACGCACATCCTGGGGAAATCCAATGTGATAGCAGACAAGCTGAGCAGAGCAATTTTGTTACCCCACGAGTGGTCCCTCAAGAAAGAAATAGCGGACAGGATATTCTGCAGGTGGGGCTAGCCTTGCTGCGACCTTTTTGCCAGTCACATGAACACCAAATGCAGAAGCTACTTTGCCCTGATTCCCCCAATGGGAGAAGCCCCAAGGGACGCACTCGTTCACATTTGGCCTCCAGGTCTCCTTTATGCATTTCCACCAATCCAGTTGATACCCAAGGTTCTACAGAAAGCAAAAATGCTGGGAAGGACCATCATTCTAATAGTCCCTCATTGGCCTCGTCAGATTTGGTTCCCCTTCCTTCGACTTCATATTTTGGACGAACCTTGGATTCTGGACCCAGTTCCGGACCTTCTGATGCACTCGTCAGGAGAACTTCATCCATCTCTGCAGTCCCTGAAGCTGACAGCTTGGCTCTTCCAATTCCCATCATAGCCAGGTTCCGTAACCTTTCCATTGAGACAAAGCAAATTCTCTTATCCTCTCATAAATCATGTACGAGGAAGCTATACCTTAGCAAATGGAAAAGATTTTCTATACAGGCCTATAAAACAATATTGATCCTTACCAAGTCCCTATGGCCTCTATTTTACAGTTCTTGACCATGATTTTCAACAAAGGAGCAGCAGCAGCAACTGTTCGGGTTTAACTTGCTGCCATTTCTAATATTCATCTTGGATTTGAAGGTTTGAATATTATGTCACACAAATTATCCAGAGCCTTTCTCAAAGGCACCTTTCATCTCAGACCACCTGTGAAATCTCCCTATTCCCCATGGAATCTAAATTTTATGCTTTCCCGCATTATTCTTACTCCATTTGAACCAGCGTCCTCATGTGACCTCAAATTTTTGTCATGGAAGACTATCTTTTTAGGAGATATTACTAAGGTTTGCACTAAAACTAATCTTAACCAAATTATTGATTTGCCAGTTTTCTTCCCCAATCACTCCAACAATCTAGTGTACATGCTGCACAAACTTGATGTTCACAGACAGCTCAGATTTTACTTGGATAGAACAAAAGATTTTAGGAAATCGGAAAAGCTTTTTGTTTCCTTTTCAGACTCCAGGAAAGGTATGCCAGTGGCTAAAACAACTCTGTCTAAATGGTTATCTGATTGTACCACATTTGCTTATTCAGCTGTCAGTATGCCCTTGCAACAAAAAATTAAAGCTCACTTAACCAGAGCAGTTTCTACATCCTCTGCTTTTTCTGCCAGACTTCCTATTGACAACATGTGTACAGCAGTCACTTGGTCAAGTCCTCATACCTTTATCACTCATTACAAAGTTGACAGAGCCTCCTTTGGATCCACTGTCCTGAAAAATATACTCCCGTGAGCCACCCAAGATAGATGGTGCTTGGGACGCTACCCGTCAGTAAGAATGAACAGCGAGATAGAACAACTTCACATAAAGAAGTTATGTACTTACCAGTAATGTTCCATGTGAGTTGTTCATCTTGCCTTCATTCTTACATCCCTCCCTCGTACCCCCTCCTGGGCTTTTAGAAGACCGAGATGCTGGATCCATCCTGGTTGCTCAACCCTTCTATACTTTCTCTTATGGAGTGATAGAATGACATATGGTATTGTTATACGCAGCAAACAAGATCTGAGATAACTCTAGGTGCATCATGGGATAGGGACTTGACCTCGAGCTATTTGAAGACCTCGAGCTTTGTAGTAGGCCAACTCAGAGGGAGAAGTATGATGTTCAAGATTCGCTCTTCTCCTGGACTTCTTATCTGTCTTTTTTTTTTTGGTGTGTTGGCACATGGCATTATGAGTGCCAGCACTGCAGTATATTCAATTTGTTATCAAGATAACAAACCTTATGCAAAGATGAGAAACATCTGTGATGTATTTTGATTCAACCGAGGCTACACTTACAGCTATACAGGAAAGGACATTTTGCAAAAATTTAATTTGCAAGTCATCTGCGGTGTCATTTATATGCTGAATGTCATTTGATATATTTGATGATCTCTTTATTTTTAAACTGTCAAACAAGTCTACTGCTGAGTGAAGAAAACATTCTTTTACCAGCTCAGCCCTCAGCAAATGTTTTTTTAATTTTTGCACCAAGCCATGCTGTACAGTAGATTCATTTGATGCATGTCTCAAGAGTTTCTTCCTAACTGCTTTCATCTCTCAAAATCAAAAGTGTAACAAAACTTTACAGTTAGTCACAGTGGAAATACCTCAAGCTAAAATGAGTGTTTTGTTTCACAATGTCTTTTTACATTGAATTTTTTGGAAACTCACAATATCTTTTTACATAACAAGCAGAAAAGGCTTCCCTTTGTGTTCAGTGGAAAAAAATCCTCCTTCCAGCTGTCTTGTACAACTCTGCATTCACCCATTATTTTTCTCTTCTTCCTACTTTATTTTACAGGACTCAAGATGACATGTTGACCCAGATGGTTTTTACTAAAACTGTATTTATAGCTGTCCCATAATTGCTTTTTCTGTAATGAAAGATACCTGAAAATACAAACACTGCAGTAAGTCAGCTATCCAGTTAAGGAAATTACATACTGTTACTGAATTTCAAACAGCAGTGTCAACAAACTGCAAAGAAAGTGGCTTTTGAACTATTGTTACGCATGCAAGTGTGTAAATTGGTAACTGTTCATGAGAAATAAGAGCAATTTTTCATCTGAAGCCAGTAACACAGTGCTTTCAAATTCCACTTGAAAAGCAGTCCTCTTATATGTGATCTGTATTGTGCTTGTGTCCACACAGACACGTGTGTGTGTGTGTGTGTGTGTGTGCGTGCGTGCAGACAACTTCAAACATCACACTTCTTTTAACACTTTCAACTCGGGAGAAATATAGTATCTGTTCTTCAAATAAAATTCCATTGCACTCCCATGTTATGTCAGAGAGACGGGCATCAAACCAGTAGATTTTCCTTTCCGCATTTAACACAAAAAAACAATCTACTTATCCTCCCCAGGCCTGGTCAGGCTGCTCCCTCTCGTATGGTTACAGTAACTGTTTCTGCACAGAGGATCTCAGTTAACATAATACTTTACTCATATTGCACATATTTTATGTGGACAGTTTCTTAATAAAAAAAGTTTGTAACTTTTTATTAAGAACATGCTTGCACAATTCTGCTACAGTAGCATAGCAAGGGTGGGGTGAAGGGGGCACAAAGTTTTAGGAGTTGAGATAGAGCATTCCTAACCTATATTATTTTTTTCTATACTGAAAAGAAAATGTCCCTGTTTGTTTTCTTTTCTTCTTTTTTTGTCTCTTCACTTGGAAAGGTGGATATGGATCTGGCTTTCTACAGTAAAAGCCAAAGTCCTAAGGGGGTGATGAACAGTTTCAGGAATGGGCACTGGGTGCTAAATGAGCCAACTAAGGCTGTTCTGTAGGTACTACATGCTGTGATGTATAAGGTAAGTAAGAAAAAAAAAAACACTTTAAGAAGTATCACTGTTGTGTCTTTCGGCTTTTCCCGGTTAGGGGTCACCACAGCGGAAATCCGGTCCGCTAATGATTGGCAGTAGATTTTTACGTGCAGAGTTGCCAGCTCTGATGCACAACCTTCAGCGAAGGTATGCCCATTCACGCATGTCTCCACACAGAAGACGCTCTAGCTGGGAATCAAACAGGACGTCTTACTGTGAGGTGACAACGCTACCGCAGCACCACCACCGCAGTTTTAAGAAGTATCACTATTTTTTGGAAATTGTATTTAATGCATAGAACAGTCTTCATGAGGAAGTGGATAGTTAACCTTTGAGAATTCTTGTGTTCTTGGGGCAGAAATAAAAATTCTTCTGAAGATAAAGCTGCTGGCTGATGGAGATGCACACACAATACATCACACAAGTGAGCAGACTGGTCTGGGCAGTTCTTACTACAAACGTAGATCACTTGTCACAAAAACAAAACAAAACAAATGTGGTATTTTTCCCAAGTTTAGAAAATGTGGAAAGGGAACACAGGAGTTAATAAGCAATAAGCCTTGGTCTTTCCCCATCATTGATACAGACTGCATCCTCATCTATGATACATTAAGCACAACTACCTTGCTTGATTATCAGTTTATTAGTGATCTGCTGCAGACTGCAACAAACAGCAGGGGCCAAAAACAAAAAATGGTATTTTTCCCAAAAAACCAGAAAAGGAGTAATGCTAGAATGTTAAGTTGTCAATCTCGCCTTCATTCTTGCTTGATGGGTTCGGAGCCGATCCTCGGCTCCGACTCGGCACTTGCTTTAGCTCGAGAACTCCTTTTACCAGCTCGAGGCAGCCCCATATCCCATGATGCAAGGCAGTAAGTACCCAGATCTCGTTTGCCGCTTCGCTTAGAGGTCTTCTTTTTACCAGCTCCTGGTAAGTTGTTCACTTTTGTGATTTTTCAAGCCCCTTTTTAGTCTAAAACTAATTTTTTGATAGTTTAAATTTAATTTCTAACCCTTTCTGACAGAAATTCCCTGTCTCTTTTAATTTTTTGTTAGTCAATTCCCTATCCCATCCCCCCCCGTTAGGGTGTGTGTGTTGGTGTTTTTATAGAATACCTCTTGGTATTTTGTTTAATTTAATTTAATTT
This sequence comes from Protopterus annectens, assembly GCF_019279795.1. Lineage (NCBI taxonomy): Eukaryota > Metazoa > Chordata > Ceratodontiformes > Protopteridae > Protopterus > Protopterus annectens. The sequence goes on from NC_056726.1 coordinate 181,543,410, forward strand.
GACTGGTGTGTGTGTATTGTGTGTTCGGCACCATGTCAAAGGAGAGGGTTTCAGGTTTTAAGAAGTGTGACTCGTGCTGTCAGAAGATGTCTCTGACAGACGGTCACACTTCTTGCCTGTATTGTCTGGGCCCTCTTCACCTGCAGGATTCCTGTGCTATTTGTCACTCCTTCAGCCAGAGAGTCCTGCAGGAGAGAACAAGTTGATTCTTAGGGGCCTTCTTAAGCCGGAGGGCTCTCCGCTAAGTCGGCTCCACCAAAATCAACAAAACCTGCCAAGGCCCAGGCTTCTGTATCTAAGCCTGCGGCCTCGGCTCCGACTCGTTGAGTCGAGATCGGCTCCGGCTGGAGCCGATTCTGGCTTGACAAAGCTGGCACCGATGGCTATCGGTGCCGAATCTGTATTGTCCGCCGATGTCGGCGCCGATCGGTTCCGACACCCATGTGGCACAGGCATCGGGGTCGGCTCCGATCGGCTCCGACACCGTTACTTTGGTGGCTGTATCGGCTCCGGCTGGAGCCGATACATCGAGACGTTCTGTCGGGTCCGAGAAGTCGGCGCCGACAGGATCTGTAGTATCGGCTCCGATGGCTCATTCCAGGAAGAGGTCGAGGTCTCCTTCCTTGGAGCCGATACTTTCGGCTCCGGCTTCACCTCTTCTATCGGAACGGAGCCATCGGAGCCGATCTTCAAGGTCATCCAGGTTGTCAGATCATGACCTAGAGAGAGTGGTCAGTAGATTACTCAAGTCACAGGTACTGGCCCAAATGTTACACAGCCCGTCTCAGCAGACGACTGTTGGTCCACACCCCGTTACAGTTCCTCCTTCAACTCTACCCCAGAGCTTGGAGTTGGAGTCTTCGGGCATGGTTACTGCTACGGCTGGAGGACGGATACCCCCTTCTGTTCCTTCAGCCTCTACTCTTATCTCCTCTTCCTTAGAGGGATTCGGTGGCCGGGCTTCCATGGTCTCCGCCGAGGGGGTGAGTGGCATCGGACCCTTGTCCGAGCCCGCTCTTCCCCTTGGAGCCTCGGCCTTGGTGAGCTCGGCTCCGACATCTGCCTCGGAGACTTCCCTTTCGGTGGCCCCTGGAGTTCCTGGCTCTTCGGAGCGGGTTCTCTCGGACCTGCCTGGGAGGGGAGCATTCGAGGTGATGAAGAGTGTACTGGCCACTGGTATCAGTCAGCAGTCTGTTCCCGTAGCTCCTCCCTCTATAGTACCTGTTGACATCTCTGCCACTTCTCTTGCTACAGGACCCAGAGATCCTCCGCCTCAGGTTTCCCCATTGGGAATTTCCCCCTCTTCCGAGGATTCTCCTGATGTTTCGGGAGATCCTCCTAGGAAGAGGACTTGTAAGAGGAAGCATGTAGACTCCCCCGAGTCTGTCACTTGGGATACTGACTTTGATGAGTCAGAGGGATCCCCTAGATCCCCTCTGAGGATGTCTCCTTCTCAGACATCCTAGAACTTCTGAAACAGAGGGGAAACTGGCCCACCAACAATCCCTCTGAGGATGAGTCAGTATACCTAGAGGCGTTTGGATCTCGGCCCTCCACCTCCTGGGTGTCTCCGCCTTTCGACCCCCTTATGCAGGTTATTGCACGAAAGGCGTGGGCAGCTCCTGACTCTGTAGAGCCAGTCCCTAGGAGGCCTTCTAAATTTATCACTGCCCCTAGTGACAAACAATTCCTTACCAAGGGTGTCCCCGCTGATGCCATGGTGGTGGCTGCGGCCACCAAAAGGAACTTGCAGATCCTTCCGTGCCCGTCCATCCTCCTAATAAGGACTCTAGGACCATGGATAGGTACGGTAAGCGGATGTTTTCCTCAGCGACCTTTGCTATGCATTCGCTGAATTACCTATGTCACTTCACCAGACTCCAAAGAGATATCCTCAAGGAGCTGGGAGAAGTAGTTCAGGATCCTACAGCTGCAGGGGCTCAAGAAAAGATTGCTTCGCAGCTAGGAACCCTCAATTCCATTGCTAACTCCTCCATGCGGCTAATATCTTATGCTGCGGATGGAGCGAGTAGAGCCGCAGGCACAGGTGTGGCTCTTAGACGCCAAGCCTGGATGCGGCTATGTGATTTTACGGATCCCTTTAAGGCGTCCTTCACAAATTCTCCCTTTGATGGGTCAGCTTTGTTTGGCCCTCAGGTGAAGGAAACCTTGACCAGGTGTGAGCAGGACGGCAAGACTCTTTCTGCTGTTGGAGTCCGATGTTCCACAACTCCTAGGCCTTATCACAAAGGACAGAAGGGTGGGAAGATGTGGTTCCGTAAATCCCAAGGAGTCACGCTGGATTCACGTGGTCAGTTTACCCCTAGAGGCAGAGGGGTAACAACAGCAGGCACGCTCTAGAGGCAGAGGGGTCCAAGAACCAGGGAAACAGGGAGTCTCTCTCTGATAAGCCCTTTCAGCATCCCTGAGGTGTTGCCCGGCTGTCCCTCCTTGGCGGCAGTCGCCCGAACATTATCACTGTACCCAGAAGCCTGGCATTCCCTCACTCAAGACAGATGGGTACAGTCGATCATATCCAAGGGTTACATAATTCCTTTCGAGGAAAGTCCTTCCCCTCAAGTTCCCTTCCAGATGTACCACCCGGTCTAAGGGACATTGCAGAGTTAGAAATCGCAAAACTACTGCAAAAAAGAGCCATTCAGGCAGTTACAATAGACCATTCAGAGCCGGAATCTACTCAAGGTTCTTTTGGTCCCCAAAAGACGGGAGACTGGAGACCAATATTGGATCTCAGCAGACTCAACAAGTCTGTCAGGAAGACAAGATTCGAATGGTCACTCTTCAGTCAATTCTGCCCTTCTTACAGAAGGACAACTGGATGTGCTCAATAGATCTTCAGGACGCGTACTATCACATCAAAATTCACAGACGCTCCAGGAGATTTCTCCGCTTGGCTGGGGTCCAGTCACTTCCAGTTCAGAGCCCTGCCCTTTGGTCTCACTACAGCCCCCAGAGTGTTCACCAAATGTATGGCAGTGGTCACGGCTCACCTGAGACGTCAGGGATTCCAGGTGTTTCCGTATCTCGACGACTGGCTCCTGTCAGCCACCACCAGGCATCAGCTTATACAAGCCAGGGATTACACAATAGACCTGTGTTCTCATTTAGGCATCTCAATCAACTTCGAAAAGTCATCCTTATCGCCCTGCCAGTCTATTACCTTCATAGGCGCAAACTTAGATACTGTTCGGATGTCAGCTACCCTTACAGAACAAAGAGTTTCAGACATTCAGACTCATGTCAGGATCATTCTGGCCAGCAAGAAAGTACAGGCCAGAATGGTTCTAAAGGTATTAGGTCTCATGGCTGCGGCCATTACTCTTCTTCCCTGGCTCGGTTCTACATGCGCCTCCTTCAGTGGATGCTGTTCACACAGTGGTCATACCAGCAACTCCCAATGCGTCACCAGATTCTGGTGACACAAACATGCAAAGAACATCTTGCTTGGTGGATCACATCGTCTCAGGTTCACCAAGGCAGGTGCTTTGTACCTCCGTCCCGATAGCCACTGTCACCACGGATGCCTCCCTGATCGGGTGGGGGTCATTATCAGGGCAGGATGGTTCATGGGACGTGGCAACCGTTCGAGTACCATCTGCACATAAATGTCCTGGAGATGAGAGCAGTGCTTTTAACGTTGCAAGCCCTCAACGACTTTCTTCCCGTAGGGACAATTGCAGTCCACACAGACAACATGTCTGTAGTTTGGTATATCAACAAACAGGGCGGAACCAAGTCCTACCCCTTGTGTCGAGCGCTCAGACTTTGGCAATGGGCGATCTCCTCTCATCGGTTTCTGGTAGCAACGCATATCCCTGGGAAAACCAACATTATAGCGGACAGATTGAGCAGAGCTATTCTCATGCCTCACGAGTGGTCTCTCAAACAATCTATAGCGGAAGAGATTTTTCTGGAATGGGGTCGTCCATGTTGCGATCTTTTTGCTACTCCCCAAAACAGCAAATGTCCAGACTTCTTCAGCCTCTTCCCTCTATCAGGCCATCCCCCCAGAGACGCTCTGACCCAGGATTGGCCCCAGGGACTTCTTTATGCCTTCCCTCCATTTCCTCTGATCCCTCAGGTGATCCAGAAAGCTACCGTTTTGAGAGCCAAATTGATTCTCATTGCCCCTTACTGGCCTCGACAAGTTTGGTTTCCGTTCCTCCATCATCACCTTTTGGTGCAGCCGTGGCATCTGGACCCAGTACCAGATCTACTGATTCACCAATCTGGTCAGCTGCACCGGTCAATCCCTTCTCTCAACCTCACAGCTTGGTTGCTCCACTTCCTTCCTTAGCCAGGCTTCCTTTGATCTCTAACCCAGTTAGAGACATCATAGTAGCTTCACTAAAATCCTCTACCAGGAGGATTTACACAAGCAAATGGAAACGTTTCTCTTATTGGGCTAAGGCCCAAAATATTGATCCCTTTACTGCCCCTGTTCAGGCAGTTCTGGACTTCTTAGCAGAGATTTTTCATGCAGGCTCCTCTTCTTCCACAGTCAGAGTTCAATTGGCTGCTATTTCTAATTTTCATGTCGGGATAGCAGATCATAATATTATGTCCCATAGGCTCTGCAGGGCCTTCTTGAAAGGAATTTTCCTACTGAAGCCTCCAATCAGGAATCCTCCTCCTCAGTGGGATCTAAATTTAGTGCTGACATCCTTGATTCTTCCCCTTCGAGCCAGCTGTTTCTTGTTCCCTGAAATATCTTTCTTGGAAAACTTTATTTCTAGTGGCTATTACATCTGCCAGGAGGGTGTCTGAACTTCATGCTCTTTCGGTTCGACCCCTATTTGATTTTTCACAAAGACAGAGTATCTTTGAGAACTAATCCATCCTTTTACCTAAGGTTGCTTCAAAGAACAATCTGAATCAATCCATTGATCTCCGGTGTTTTTTCCTAACTATTCAGATAGGGCTGAACAAAAGCTACATTATCTTGGCGTCCACCGTCAACTCAGATATTATTTGGACAGAACAAAAAATTTAGAAAATCTGATCAACTTTTTGTTTCCTATGCGGATAATAAAAAGGCCTTCCTGTTTCTAAAGTGACTTTGTCCAGATGGCTTTCTTCGGTCATCACTGAAATCTATACTCAGGGGAAAACAGCTGTGCTCAAAACCTAAAGCACATTCAACCAGGAGTTTAGCTACTTCTACAGCTTTTCAGGCTAGACTTCCTTTGGACACTATTTGTGCAGCGCCACTTGGGCCACTCCTCACACTTTTGTTTCCCATTACAAATTGGACTTGGCCTCCAGGGACAGAGCCAGTTTTGGCTCTACAGTCCTCAAGAGTTTGTTCCATTGAGCCACCCAGGATAGAGGTGCTAGGGACGCAGTCCCATCAAGCAAGAATGAAGGCGAGATTGACAACTTAACATTAAGAAGTTATGTACCTACCATAACGTTCCATGTTAGTTGTCTTCTCGCCTTCTTTCTTGACCCTCCCTCCTTCCCCCTGGCCTGGACAGACCTTGTATAAGAAACTATTATGCTAAAGACCATTCAGACCTGGTCCTTTTTCCATCTGTAAGTTTCTTCTTCCTTTGGGAAGTATTTTTTGCTTGGTGTTATTGCCCTTTGTCAACAAACGAGATCTGGGTACTTACTGCCTTGCATCATGGGATATGGGGCTGCCTCGAGCTGGTAAAAGGAGTTCTCGAGCTAAAGCAAGTGCCGAGTCGGAGCCGAGGATCGGCTCCGAACCCATCAAGCAAGAAAGAAGGTGAGAGAAGACAACTAACATGGAACGTTATGGTAGGTACATAACTTCTTATTATGAACCAACTAACAGAGGAGAGTATTGTCGTATTGGGGTCAGAGTCAGAGTTGTACAATGGGAGGTGTAGTGCTTTTTTTAACTGTCAGAAGTTTTTTTTTCATGCAGGCACAGTGTGCCTGCAAAAGCATACCTGAGTTTAGAGTGAAGAGGACCACATCAAGAAGGCTGGGAAGGGCTGTATGTGGCCAATGGGACACAGGTTGGACACACTTGTTCTAGCTCTCTGCCAACCCATGCAGGTTTATCAGGTTATTAGTGGGTTTTTTTTGTTTTGTTTTTTGTTTTTTTGTTTTTTTTTAGAAACCTGCCAAATCCCAATTAAAGTAGAAGTTGAAAGTGCAGCTTATATTGGTTTGGGCTCTCTTGAGAAAGCACAATCCCAGCTGAGTGCTGACAAGGATGTTCTTCATGTTTCACTGTTGCAGTCATTACATTTGGGTAATCTGCTGGCAGGTTGCCCTCAGTTGGCCTGATTAACAAAGTCTTGGGTCCTGCGTCGGTTGCTGTCCCTTCTTCCATGACGTTAGGTCGTCAGGGGTATAAAACATGCATCCGACGCCATTACATCAGTCTTTCTTGCCGGGTATTACCCAGCATGATAAACTTGAAAACTGTGACTGCTGCCATTGTCTCCTCATCTTTTCCTCACCATCTGAAGTGTCATTAAAAAGTCTGTCTTTGTATTTGACTTTTCAAATATTTGTAGTGATATCACTAACCAGTAACACTGTTTCAGTACACTTGAGTGCACAGAATATGCTAATGATAGGATATTAGTGATAGATGAGTATTAGTTGCAACGCTGTTGCTTTTTGGATTTATTGCATTCCATTATGTTAGCAGATATATGCAATAATAATTGTGTATGTTGTTTTATATTTTATTCATTAAATCTTGATACTGGTCCTTTATTTAGAAAAAAATTGTTTGCCACAAGGTATAATAGCTGGAGTCACAAGTGCTGTTGGTGGATGTATTGTGGATTTTAGAAGAACAATCCTCCAAATCTTGTTTTAATGATGCTAAGATGCTGAACTGTGCAGAGAAAAAACATAAATAAATAACAGCAAAGGAGGGCATACCAGCTGGAGGACAGACTTTCAGTCTCTTTTAAATTCATAGGTATTCCAAGTCCACTGAGTCTCACAACCATTTACCATGCCAGTATGCTCTGTCAGGCAGCACCCCCTTTCTGAAGGAATGTTATATTGGTTAATCCTGGAGAAAATTTTGGATACTCATCCAGTCATCTAGTTTATGTTTAAAATAAGATGGTGAGTAGCACTACTTAATATGCAGTGGTGGTTTATTCCAGTGTTTTGGGAGGGACTGGGTAATAAACATATCTCTCCACCACATTTTATTTATCTTTTAGTAAAGATGTAGGTCCCTGGTGCCAGTACTGTTGGAGATATTGGACTTGCAGAGAAACAGGAGGTCCAGGACAATCAAGTCTCTAATGGTGCAGTAAAATAGGCAGAGATCTCCCCTCAAAAGTCTGTAAGACACTGAATAAAGGAATAGAGCTTCTAGCCTCTTGGTAGTGCACATATTTTAAGCCTGTGATCTTTTTGGTTAGGAACCTTTGGGGTCTTTCAAATTGCTTGATATATTTAGTGAGATGCATCCTAAATGGAGAGTTGTACACAATAATTGGTGTCATCAGTGGTAAGTATAGACCGTGATGATATTCCTTTGGCAATTAGCTGGGATAAGTAAAAGGATTTCCTGATAACCTTTTTTATATGATGGTTAAAAGAAAGGAAGCTGACATCCTGTGTACCTGTGTCCGTAACTACAGCTTTGTTTTGTAGAGGTGTGCTGTCTAGACAGTATGATGAAAAAAGGGGTTGTCTACCAAAAGTGATTATACTACACTCTTTAGCATTTATTACACCATGAGTTTACTAGGGTGAGTTCACTCTGGAGGGTTTGGGTGCCATAGGATGAATTAACAACAAACCTCAGTTTGCAATCATCTGCAGAATTTTTTAGCCAGGAGGCTTGGCTCAATGCTTGGAGATCTGAGAAGTAAATACCAAAAAGGAGTGTTCCTTTCACCAAGCCATGCGGAACACAGCTGGTCACTTTCATACTAACTGATGAAAGCCTTTAGCTGAGTCAAAATGCATCTTTTGAGAGAGTCTCTGCCCTCCCCTCCACATGCACATCACTTCAGAGTTTGTAATACAGTGGGGAAGATTGAATGTAGTTCAGAAGGCATGGCTTCACTTGCTTACTTACTTACTTACTACTTTATTTATTTATTTTGTTTGTTTACTGGGGAAGTACACTGATCACAATACAAAATTTGTAGGCACAGCCCATGTGAAGAAATACAAAAATAAATAAATAAAACAGAACAAATTCACAAACAGAGTAATCACAGAAGGTAGATAATCCCATAGACAACTAAAACAATATGTAAATATTAACAGAGTAGAAAAACAAATGTGAATTCATTTTAATTGTAAATGTGAGAGAGATGCAGCAGGTGAGAACAGGGGGTAAAGTAGAAGTGATGCAGGTGACAAGACAGGTTATGTATGCAGTGGAAACGCACTTGCACTCATATTTTTGATGGAGGTGTTTTTTGAGTTGTGCTCTAAATGTGGGGAAAAAAGGGGACTTCTTTTAAGTTGGGGGCATTGCCAGAGTTAGGATGTAAGAATGAAGAAGGAATGGTTGGTAAATTGCATTTTGTTTTGGGGTCATAGCTCTCAACCTATTAGCACATAAAATTTGGACAAAGCCCCAAAAATGGGGACAGATTTTTAATATTGCTCTTATAAATTTAGAAAGTTGGTAGAATAAAGTCTTTTGTTACCACATATTTTTCTGAAGTATAGGGAGTCCGAAACTCAAATGCCTGTTATTATTTACTGAATTAATTCTTCAGTGATTTGTCATAAAAATCCAGAAAACCCCAAATGTTATGAGAAACACACCAAAACTATGAGGCAAAAATCTAGACATTTTGCAAAAATCTGGATAGTTGAGATGTATGTTTAGGGTGTCTGGAGTGAGGGAGTTAATTGGGAGAGGTTGCGGAGGTTATAGGAGGTGGTTTTGTTATGGAGTTTGACAGCAAGAGGTGAGAAGGTACCTGGTTGAAGTAGTTTGAAAAGAAGCAATCCTAGGAATAGTCCATCTCTGCAGGAGTCTGGTAGCCATTTGGCTTTGTAGACGGTGATGCAGTGGTGTTCCAAGGGATGGAAATAAATCGACAGATTTTGTTTTTATTGGACTGTAAAGTAAATGATTTTCATATACAGGCTGTGGCTATGATGTGGAGCATGTATTCAAGTTATGCAAAGAGGACACCTTTGCCTATTACAGCTCTAACTGATCTGGAGAGAAAGAGAGATATTTTCTAGGACTAGAATAAAAGCAAACTGTTTTTTTTTTTCCTAGTGTTTTCAGTATGACTTTGGAAGGTGAGTGAGTGGTCTAGCCAAAAATGTAACTATTTAAAGAACATGGTTGTTTCTGTTGGGGAACCATTGAGATCTGCGATGGCGAAAATTTTAGGAGTTTTTTTTTCAGTTTTGTGAGATTTTAATTATCATAGTTTTTGTTTTGGATGGGCTTATGAGTCGCTTATGTTTGTTTAGCCAAGAATTAAGGAAGTGGATGTCAGACTGAAGCTGGCTAAATGTAAGGGGCTGGATCAAAGAATAACCATTTGATCTGCATAAACAGTGATAGGAAGGTTAAAATCAGAGGGTAGTTTGTTAATAAAGATTGAAAGCAACAGTGGGGTGAGTATGGATCCCAAGGGGACTCTTCTCATAAGATGTGCTGGAGGTGAGAGAGAGATGAGCCTATTTTGACTCTAAAATACCTATTTGTTAAGAAATGTTGGAACCAGGTGTAAATGCCGAGGCTAACCTCAATTTCTTGAAGGGAGTGAAGGAGCAGGGAGTGGTCAATAAGATCAAAAGCTTTGGTAAGGTCAATAAAGAGAGCTCCTGAAAGGTTACCTTTTTCCATGTTGAGAAGGATATCATCTGTAGGTGACCATAGTGCTGTTGTGCTGTAGCTAGCACAGAATCCATGTTGTTTAAAAGTGAGGAGGTGATGCTGTCTGATATAGGTGGATAGTTGATTGTAGATTGTTTTAAAGTATTTTCTCATGTCCAGGGAGGATGGAGGTAGGGCAGCAGTGATGGGCATTTTCTGGTGGAAGTGGGAAGAATTTTCTGGCTGAGGCTGTCTAGGAAGGGATTTGACAAGAGCAGTTTTCCATATGTCTGGCACTGTATTTTGAGTTGAACAGAGGATCTGATGTTGTCAATTTTCATTCATCCTCACAAATGAGTTCTGGATCTGAGGTCGGATCCGACTCAGCCATTACTACAGCTCATGGAAATGTTCAAGCTGTCGAGCCCGCCCCTACCCACCATGCACTGCTGCCCTGTCACCTCAGATCTTTTTTTACCACTTTCGCAACCAGACGTGGTTACTGACAGCTCTCAAACTTTGTGGAGATATTGGTGATATTAGGTAATATTTTGTTGAATTTCTAATTTTTTTCTACTCTTCCTTTCTTCAGACTCTTTCTCTCCTTGTTTTTTCATCTCCCTTTATTGCCACCTTTCCAAAAACAAAAAACAAAAAAAACAAGTTCTCCCTTTTTTTTGTCCCCTACCTTCTATTTCTTCCTGGTGTTTCTTCCTTTCTTTCTCTTGGACTTATGTCTGAGACAGGTTTTAAAAAGTGTACCCATTGATGCCCATTTCTTTCTGACATTCTCTTTGCTTATATTGTCTAGGTCCAGAGCACTTGGACCTAGACTGTGAGATATGTGGGGCTTTTAATCCAAGGACTCTCAATGAGAGTAAGAAAAAAGTTGATTTTAAAAGGCCTGCTGCCCTCCTCTTTTTCTATGGCCTTACCTAAAGATCAGTCCTCAGCTTCTTCCCACAAACATGGGAAAAGGCCTAGGTTGGCCAAGATCCCAGATCAGACTTCTCCAGCTGTGTCCAAGGTCTCAGATCTGAAGAAGCCCTGTGTATCTTCGAAACCTAACAAAGAGATAGTTTCATAGCCTAAGTCTTTGGATCCAGCACCCTTGCTTGACACACACATTCACCTTCCATAGACCCGGCTCCATCTCAGCTCACTTCTCCTTTTTTGAAGAGGCATTCCAGGCCTGCTTCTGTTGTGTCCTGTTGTGCGACCCAAGGCCTCACCAAAGCAGATATGGTAATAATGGTGAGGGAGCTGGTTGCCAAGCAGATCCAGAAAGGTACTTTGTTAGTTCCAACCCCATCCAACCCCCATCGGATCTGGGAAATCCTCCTTCTTCAACTCCTCCTCTGACTGACCCCATGCCTTCAGAGTTCTCAGGTCTGAGCATCCTGGGCCCATTTGAGTCAGATCTGAGGAAACTGGTTTCATCAGGTCTAGCTATGACCGTCAACTTCTCCATTCCGATGTGTTCAGATCCAGAGGGCTCCTGGAGATGATGCCTCAATGTTGGGTCCAGGGGGGGGGTGTCAACTCTGATATTATCGGAGCCTTCCCTCCCTGTTGGTGCCTCAGTACTGGATAGCTCGGCTCCAGCTTCCTCCTCGGGTGGTCATCCTTTGGGAGTGTGGGGGGTCAACAGACCGGAGACCCTTGTCATTTGCTCCATTGGTTACCTCATCCCTGAGATCAGCCTTCGAGATAGTTCAGAAGGTCTTCTCTGAATCTTTAGAGTGGACTTGTCCCATCATTCTGCACAGGGGCAGCCAGCCCAGGGCCCCCATTCTACCCAATCTGGGATCCCTAGCTCTTTTGATACTTCTTCAAATCATCCCACTGAAGAAGTCCCTCAGAAGAGAAAGTGTAAGAGGAAGCACCTTGACTCACTGGAGGAGTCTCTTACCACTGATACTGATTTTGATGAAGGAGAAGGGTCCCCCAACCCACCACCCGAAGATGTCTCCTTTGGAGGCATCCTTGAACTCCTGAAGCAGAAGGGTGGTTGGTCTGCCCACACCCCTACCTCTGAGAAATCAGTATACTTGGAGACTTCTGGCACTGGCCCATCTTCCTCCTGGGTCACCCCGCCTCCCGATGAATTAGTGGACTTGATTTGTCAGAAGGCATGGAAGGAGCCAGATTTGGTCAAGCCTATACAGAAAGACCTGATAGGATCATGGCACCCCTGGTAGAAATGCAGTATTGGAGTAAGGGTGTACCAGTTGATGCCATACTTGTGGAGGCGGCCACAAAGAAAGAAAGAACTCACAGAGGAGAGTTCCACTGTCCACCCTCATAACAGGGAGTCTAGGTCGATGGACAGACTGGGGAAGTGAGTTTATGCTTCAGTGACTTTTGCTGTCTGATTGCTGAACTATTTAGCCCATTTTACGAGACTGCAAAGGGACTTAACTAAGGAACTTTCCAGTTCATTGGTAGAGGTTGCAACCAAGGAGGTTCAAACTTCTGTTGCTCCTCAGTTGAGTACCTTACAGTCTGTGGTTACTTTGTCCATGCAGTTGTTATCTGACACTACAGAGGGTACCTCACAGGTGGCAGGTTCAGGCTTAGCCATGAGGAGACAAGCCTGGATGCACCTGTTCAATTTTGCAGAGCCTTTTAAGTCTTCGTTCATCAATGCTCTGTTTGATGGATCATCACTCTGGCCCTACAGTAAAATTAACGCTTTCCATGTGTGAGAAGGATGGAAAGATGCTTTCTGCCATTGAAGTAAGTTTTTCAACCCCCCCAGTGATCCTTTCTTAGGAATCAGAGAGGGGGTCATAAAATGTGGTTCAGAAAGTCTGGCTGTGCCTATGCAATTTTGCAGTGCCTTTTAAGTCTTTGTTCATCAATGCTCCGTTTGACGGATCATCACTCTGGCCCTACAGTGAAATGAACGCTTTCCAGGTGTGAGAAGGATGGGAAGATGCTTTTTGCCATTGAAGTAAGTTTTTCAACCCCCCAGGAAGTCACAAGGTCCATTCCCTGACTCACATGGAACTGGTTCTCCCAGAGGCAGAGGGGGAAATGGGAATAATAAAAGACACCCAAGAGGCAGAGGAAGCCGCAGAATAATGGGTCCAGAGAAACTTTCTTTGACAGACCCTGTCAGCGCTCCTAAAAGGAGGCCCAATTGTCAGCCTCTGGAGACAGTTGGGGGACTTTTTTCTCTGCACCAATCGGCCTGGCTAGACTTAACAAATGATACTTGTGTGCAGAGAATTATTACCAGAGGTGATTCTATACCATTTTCCCTTCCTCCTCCGATAACAAACAAACTTCCAGATGTTCCACCCAGTCAGCAGGAGCCAGCAGCTCAACAAATTCTAGAGTTGCTAGACAAAAGAGCTATCCTAGTGGTCTTACCAGGCCAGAAAGGATCCAGAACTTACTCAAGGTTCTTTTTAGTTCCAAAGAAAACTGGGGACTGGAGACCAATTTTGGATCGCAGCATGTTAAACCAGTCAGTCACTCATACAAAGTCGCGGATGGTCACTGTACAGTCAGTTCTACCCTTTTTCGGCAAGGACAATTGGATGTGCTCAATAGACTTCCAGGATGCGTACTACCATATAAAAATAAACAGATGATCCAGAAGGCATCCTCACTTCTGAGTGGGAGCCAGTCATTTCCAGTTCAGAGCTCTGCCCTTTGGACTCACTGTGGCCCCCAAAGTGTTTACCAAATGTATGGCAGTATTAGCAGCTCACTTGAGACTGCAAGGAATCCGTGTGTTTCCATATATGGATGACTGGCTCATCACCACCCCAACCAGCCATCAACTGGTACATGCCACAGATCAGGTTTTACAGACCTGTTCAATACTAGGAATCACTATAAACCATGCAAAGTCCCAACTGCAACCCACCCAAAGACTAGAATTCATTGGTGCACTATTCGACACATTAGCTATGGTTGTCTCCATTCCCTATAGTCATCTTCTGAATATCAGAAACCAAACAAAGAAGACAATTTGCAGTTCAAAAATTTTGTCCAGGAAACTGTTACAAGCTCTGGGCTCAGTGGCAGCAGCTATTAATCTAGTTCCTCTGGCAAGATACCATATGAGAGTTCTACATAGGTTCATAGGTGTGTACTAGGCCAACGGCCCTGGAGTCTTTACAAGCCTAGCCCATAGAAGTGCTCTGGCATCATGCTGCCATTAGTTCCTGTGGCCCCTATCAAGTAGAGCCACTGGAGTAATCCCCAGGGTGAACTTTCTGTTTCCCATCCAATCATCAAGATTCCTCTTAAAAAGGGCCAGTGAGGTGCTCTGCTTGACATGTATGGGAAGTCTATTTCAGAGCATGGCTAGTCTCTGGGTTATGAACCTGTCCTTCCAGCATGTTCTGTTGATTGTGGTAATGAGCAGATGCTGCAAACTCAGTCGTCCTTCTTCACCCACCCCATGCCAGCAACGATAAGGATAACTCAAACTTGCAAGGACTATCTCAAATGGTGGATTCAATCAGATCAATCTCAGTAAGGTTGCCCAGTCATCTTACCTCTTCCCAAGGCTGTAGTGACCACAGACACCTCCCAGATAGGGTGGGGAGAGCATTATCTGGGAAAGACAGTTCAAGGCACTTGGTCCCCAAAGAGGCCAGTTTGTATATAAATGTCCTGGATATGAGAGTGGTGCTGTTAGTGTTTCGAGAATTCCAAGGTTCCCTTCCTCTGGGAATGACTGAAATCCAAATGGACATCATGTCATTAGTTTGGTATATCAACAAACAAGGAGGGACCAGATCTTACCATCTATGTTAAGAAGCCCTCAGAGTATTGCAGTGGGCAATAACCTCCAATTGCTTTCTGTTAGCAATACACATCCGGGGAAGTCTAACATGATTGTGGACAAGCTCAGCAGATCCATTCTGTTGCCTCACAAGTGGTCCCTCAGCCACAGAGTCCACAGAGTAGTGAAAATGATTTTTCATGGTGGGACCAACCCTGCTGCAACCTATTTATCTCCCCTCTGAACAACAAATGCAGCAGCTTCTTTGGCCTATTTCCCCCCTCCATAGGGGAATCACCAAGGGACAGTCTTCTGTACGATTGGCCCCCCAGTCTCTTATATGCCTACCCTCCAACTCCCCTGATCCCCAAGTTTTTACAGAAAGCATCCAGACTGAAGACCGGGACAGTCCTCATTGCATGTTACTGGCCTTGACAGGTATGGTTCCCCTTCCTATGGCCTCATCTCCTAGCTCGACCATAAATTCTGTATCCAGTTCCAGACCTTCTGTCATATCTGACAGAACTGACTTCTCCGGACTTAACAAATCTCAAGCAAACCGCATGGTTTCTCCAGTTCCCATGATAGCAAGGCACTCTACATTGTCTTCCCCCATCCATGCCATTTTGTTCTCCTCCCACAAACCCTCTACGAGGAAATGATATAACAGCAAATGGAAAAGAGTTGTCATTTGGGCTGAATAGCATGATATAGAACCTTTCACAGCACCCACCTATATGGTTCTCCAATATCTTGCTGAATTGTTTCGCAAAGGAGCTCATGCTTCTACCATTAAGGTTCAGTTAGCAGCTAATTCTAATTTTCATGTTGGAATTTCAAATTCTTCATTGGCGTCTGCCAGAATTTGTAGAGTATTTTTGAAAGGTACGTTTCTCCTGAGACCCCTCTTTGAAGGATTCCATACCTCCTTGGGACCGATCCTTAGTACTTTAGGCTTTAACTGCTTCTCTCTTTGAACCGACAGCAAAGTGTGCATTGAAATTTCTCTCCTGGAAAATTGCCTTTCTAGTAGCCATAACTTCTGTTAGGAGGGTTTCTTTCAGAGATTCAAGCCTTATCTTCTAAACCCCCTTTTCTCATATTTTACAAGGACAGGGTACCCTTACAGACCAGTGCTTCCTTTCTACTAAAGGTGGTGTCAGAAACCAACATCAATCAAGCCATCAGTCTGCCAGTATTTTTTCCAAACTACAGTAATAAGGGAGAATTTCTTCTCCACTCACTGGATGCTTATAGACAGTTATGCTACAATCTGCAAAGGACTAAGGAATTCAGAAAATCAGACCAACTATTTGTTTCCTTTGCATATCAAAATTAGGCAAACCTGTTCAAAAGTGACTGTAGTCTAGTGAATCACAGAATGCATTACTTTGGCTTACACAAACTCAAATGTTCCTCTGCAGAAACCAGTAAAAACTGATTCCACCAGATCAATGGCGACATCTTTGTTTTTTTCAGTCTAGAGCCTCCTTAGATGATATTTGTGCAGCTGCTATGTGGTCAAATCCATACACTTTTATCAAACAGTACAAATTGGATTTGGTCTCGAGGTAGATCAGTATTTGCTTCCGGTATGTCCTTCCTTGGGGTCCACCCAGGGCTCAGGTAGCTGGGGGCTGTGTCCCATTCTTGAGGATGAATAAAAATTGACACCATCAGATAAAGAAGTTATGTAGACACAAAAGCACCAAAAGGAAGGAAAGAGTGTTCAATGTATCAACAAAACCAAAAGAAAGGAACACTCCAGATGCAAGCTTTCCAATGAGCCAATACTTTAATGTAAAAAACCCTGGCCAAAAATGATTATTCATTAATCGTTTTTGGCCAGTGGTTTTTACATTAAAGTATTGGCTCACTGGAAAGCTATGTACTCACCATAATATTTCATCTGTGTTGTGTATTTTCATTCAGCCGCACATCCCCTCCCTCCATCCCCCTTCCCTTCATTTTTTCTGCCTTGGGGCAAACATGAGGATGCAAGAGATTTCAAAAGATCATGAGGACTAATCTATGTAAACTTGATATTGTATGTTTTATCATTCTAACCTAGTCATAACTGTTTTCCTTTTTTGTCAAGAATAGGAAGTTTCTGCTTTGCAGATAATTTCTATGAATTATGGTACACAAGTCATTCTTGACGTGTTTACTTTGTTTCTAAGCTATGGGCATAATCTGAGGTGACAAAGCGGCAGTGCATTGTGGGTAAGGGAGAGCTTGAACTTTTCCATGAGCTGTAGTAACAGCTGAGTTGGATCTGACCT